>NC_068448.1:33777014-34377014 GCF_023373465.1 Oncorhynchus keta | reverse complement strand
GAGTTCATATACAGTACCAACTACATAAATATCTATTAGGTTCCATTATCTGCTACTTGGACTTTAACAATGCGAGCACACACATTATCCCTCTCATTTGCCCCAACACAAACATAAAAAAATAACATGGCCACCTGTATGTCCAAATAGGAACATGTGTCAAAGCTACTCTTTTGGTAAAATAGACCCAGCTGGCATCAGATTCATATCAATCAAGTTGACAGACAGCTATCAATGCCAGCACAGAAAAGTCTGTTTATTGTGGAAAACAATAAGGTCTAACTGGTTTCAAAATAAAGCTGTTCCAAAAACAGCAGTGAAGCGATAATATTTATATGTCAATAAAATGATCTGGCAAAAATGAACATGAATAAGAAAACATACAGTGAGAGCTGCCCACCAGTCTTGAAAAAACAAAGTGGCAAAAATCTATTTCCTTCCCGACAGGATATCCTCTCATGATAGAATTCGTAATGACCACAGCAGCTGAAAGGTGTAAAAAAAACCTAGCATGTTTCAACTGAGAAACTATCCATTTAGTTACAAATCTACCTTATCTAAGTGTGGTCCTGTTTAGCTCTGTTTGTAAAGCTGACTGCAATATGTCATCAGAACTTACTATTTAGAATATGTGTTGGATGCTAGGAAGAAAATCTATAACAGACACAAACGGTCATATTATGTTATCTTATTAAATCGAGCCTAATTGGGCATAATGAACATGCCAGAAACATGTCATGGCATCGGATGGCCACATTACGAGGTGTAAAATGACGTTTTAAAAAAGCAATGCATTTTCTGCAAGTGAAGCCCTCTTAAAAAATGTCCCCCTTTCTTAGTTCCTCTAAAACCAATGCCATCACTTTCCTTGAGAGGAACAATCTCATTACCTGGCAAGAGGGAATAAATATTATTTTGAGTGTGGCAATCGGCGGCGGGATATATTCAATCACACATCGCCGGTTCATTTTCCGTGTAATTAAGTCAGTTAAACGTTATAAAAACATTTAAACTCATCAATGACCTTAACCCATTTGCATTCTTAATCATGCCAGATTAACTGTAATAAACTAGTCAGTGTGTGGCAGTGACAGAGCAGCCCATTGTCTGTCTGTCACAGGCGTTTAATTCTGCCATTACATTCCCTATCCTATTAGGCTAATTGGCTCCTCTTTATTAGGGTTTATTTCTCAATCAACAACCAGCTGAGGCTATTAACTATCCATCTCTGAGAAGTGCACTTTCTGCCTTTAAACATCATTGACTTCATGTCGTTTCACAAAGAGAACAGTTTGTTTTCATTTTAAGTCACGAATGAAACGGGAAATGCTTTGAAATGTTTTGCAACAGAAAACAACATTTTCTGTTTCTTATTGGACAAGTCCAAGATAAGTCTTTCCTGTTTCAGTCCGTTTTCTTACGTCTGGTGCCTAATGAACATAACCTACACAGCACTCATGTTCCATCATCTTCCCATAGGGGGGAATTAAAGTACCGTTCAAAAGTTTGGGGTCACTTAGAAATGTTCTTGTTCTTGAAAGATACGCTTTTTTCCCCATTAAAATAACATCAACTTCATCAGAAATACAGTGTAGACATTGTTAATGTTGTAAATGACTATTGTAGCTGGAAACTGCTGATTTTCTTTATGGAATATCGACATAGGCGTACAGAGGCCCATTATCAGCAACCATCACTCCTGTGTTCCAATGGCACGTTGTGTTAGCTAATCCATCATTTTAAAAAGCTAATTAATCATTAGAATACCATTTCTCAATTATGTTAGCACAGCTGAAAACTGTTGTACTGATTAAAGAAACAATAAAACTAGCCTTCATTAGACTAGTTGATTATCTGGAGCATCAGCATTTGTGGGTACGATTACAGGCTCAAAATGGCCAGAAACAAAGAACTTTCTTCTGAAACTCGTCAGTCTATTCTTGTTCTGAGAAATTAAGGCTATTCCATGCGATAAATTTCCAAGAAACTGAAGATCTCATACAACGCTGTGTACTACTCCCTTCACAGAACAGCGCAAACTGGCTCTAACCAGAATAGAAAGAGGAATGGGTACAATATTCATGTAAATTTACACACTTAGGTTTATACCACATGTACCCGTAGGCTTCCACTCTAAAGGAAAAAGAACGTACAAAATACATACAGAGAACTGATCATATTGATCACGCAGGATTTTGTAATAATAAAATTGCTATGTAAAGAAAAAGAAACAAAAAGGAGGTGAGCCTACACCGCCAACTCCCCATCCCGTGCCCCCCAGCCCAACATGTATCCATCCCCTTATCAACCTAGGATGCTTTTACAGCCACCCTTCCAAAAAAAAGAAAACACTGCCCATAACACCCCTTTCCTGTGGGCCTGGAAGCAAAGAAAGTAAAAATAAAAATATGAAAATAAGTACAGTACCAGTCAAAAGTTCATCCGTTCACCTACTCTGCGTCTCACAAAGACACGCCGGTTGGAGCTATAAATCTCACGTTTGGACTCATCAGACCAAAGGACGGATTTCCACCGGTCTAATGTCCATTGCTCGTATTTCTTGGACCAAGCAAGTCTCTTCATCTTGTTGGTGTCCTTTAGTAGTGGTTTATTTTCCGCAATTCAACCATGAAGGCCTGATTCACGCAGTCTCCTCTGAACAGTTGATGTTGAGATGTGTCTGTTACTTGAACTTTATTTCTGAGGCTGGTAGCTCTAATGAACTTGTCCTCTGCAGCAAAGGTAACTCGGGGTCTTCCTTTCCTGTGGCGGTCCTCATGAGAGACAGTTTCATCATAGCGCCTGATGGTTTTTGCGACTACACTTGAAGAAACTTTCAAAGTTCTTGACTGACCTTCATATCTTAAAGTAATGATGGACTGTCATTTATCTTTACTTATTTGAGCTGTTCTTGCCATAATATGGACTTGGTCTTTTACAAAATAGGGCTATCTTCTGTATACCACTCCTACCTTGTCACAATACAACTGATTGGCTCAAATGCATTCAGAAGAAAATAAATTCCACAAGGCACACTTGTTAATTGAAATGCATTCCAAGTAACTACCTCATGAAGCTGGTTGAGAAGAATGCCAAGAGTGTGCAGAGCTGTCATCAAGGCAAAGAATGGCTACTTTGAAGAATCTCAAATATAAAATATATTTTGATTTGTTTAACACTTTTTGGTGACTACATGATTCCAAATGTGTTATTTTATAGTTTTTATGTCTTCACTATTATTCTACAATGTAGAAAATATTTTTTCTTTAATTAAGAAAAACCCTTGAATGAGTAGGTGTCCAAACTTTTGACTGGTACTGTATATGCACTGAGCGTACAAAACATATTTCTATAACAGACTGAACTGTGTAGATGATGGAAAGGAGACATGTTAAAGAATGTTTTTTAAGCCTTAAGACAATTGAGACATGGATTGTGTATGTGTGCCATTCAGAGGGTGAGATTCAAGGAGCTGTCAATGTTACGTAAGCATAGTAAATGCAACACATTACATTTTAACATTCATGCACTTCAAAATTAATTTTGTAACTTTGTCCTATAAGCATTTAACTGCAGGGCACTCCCACATCATATGAAGGAATGTGTCTACCTGATTTAGGGAACACAGTGAACAGTTGGGAGGTGGGGCCAACTTCCTCTGAAAACGTTTCTTTGTCGTTAAATACAGTCTGTGAACAAACAGGATGCCAAGGTCATATTTTTCCATATTCTGTTCCATTTTAAAGGGTTGTTATTAACTTAGATCTGTGGACCATACTATTTTAATGGCTAGCTCAGAATATGAGCTTTCCAAAAGCTGTTTATATATTATAGAGATCAGTCCTTCTGGGAGCCCAGATAATTTATTTATAAATCCCATCATTGGACAGTTTGGAGTTGTCTGGTAATGTATATGTGTCTTTCAAATCTTGGAATGTTCTCAAACCATTACTGTCCATCATATCGACAATGGTACAGATTCCACATGTGGACCATTGCGGGGGATGCAGAAGGCCGGCCTCCAGATCGCAAGGCATTATAGTGAAATAATGGAGTACGGGCATGCCATTTTGATTCCCAGTTAGATAGCTTTTTTATTTTGAGGCAAATATAAATGTTGTGAGCAATAATAGGACCAAAGAGTAGTTTACATTGATTAAGGCACCTCTTCAGGGCAAAAGAAGACACCAAATTGCTCTCTATACTCAGCCAGGGGGCAGAACATCTAAACCCATTTAGGATGGGGCTAAATGCTAGTGCCTGGGAATACAATTTAAAGTTTGGTATGGATAGTCCTCCTACGTCTTCCACTCTTTGTAAGTTTGTTAATTTTATCCAGGATTGCTTACCTTGCCACATTAATTTTAAAACCGCACTATGAATTGTATCCCAATAGCCAGAAGGGGGAGACATGCATTGCACATGCATTGTATATGCATTATACATTTTTCCACATTAATGTAATTGGAGCCAATTCCCATGTTCCAAGACAGACCAGAGATACAGAAAGTATTCAGACCCCTTCCCTTTTTCCACATTTTGTTATGTTACAGCCTTATTCTAAAATGTATTAAGTAAACATTTTCCTCATCAATCTACACACAATACCCCATAAAGACTAGGCGAAAACAGGATTTTCAAAATTGTTGCAAATTTATTTTTAAAAACCCAGAAATACCTATAAAAAAATATATATATACCTTATTTACATAAGTATTCAGACCCTTTGCTATGAGACTCAATTGAGCTCAGGTGCATCCTGTTTCCAATGATCATCCTTGAGATGTTTTTACAACTTGATTGGAGTTCACCTGTGGTAAATTCAATTGATTGGACATGATTTGGAAAGGCACACACCTGTCTATATAAGGTTGCACAGTTGACAATGCACGTCTGAGCAAAAACCAAGCCATGAGGTCTAAGGAATTGTTCGTAGAGCTCTGAGACACAGATCTGGGGAAGGGTACCAAAAATTGTCTGCAGCATTGAAGGTCTCCAAGAACACAGTTGTCTCCATCATTCTTAAATGGAAATTATTTGGGAACCACCAAGACTCTTCCTAGAGCTGGCTTCCTGGACAAACTGAACAATAGGAGAAGAAGGGCCTTGGTCAGGGAGCTGACCAAGAAACTGATGGTCACTCTGACAGAGATCCAGAGTTTATCTGTGGAGATGGGAGAACCTTCCAGAAGGACAACCATCTCTGCAGCACTCCACCAATAAGTCCTTTATGGTAGACTGGCCAGACAGAAGCCACTCCTCTGTAAAAGGCACATGACAGCCCGCTTGGAGTTTGCCTAAAGGCACCTAAAGACTAAGACCAAGAAAACCAGTTTCTCTGGTTTGATAAAACCCAGATTGAACTCTTTGGCATGAATGCCAAGCATCAGATCTGGAGGAAACCTGGCACCATCCCTACGGTGAAGCAGGGTGGTGGCAGCTTTTTGCTGTGGGGATGTTTTTCAGAGGTAGGGACTAGGAGACTAGCCAGGATCGAGGGAAAGATGAACGGAGCAAAGTATAGAGAGATCCTTGATAAAAACCTGCTCCAGAGCACTCAGAAGCTCAAAATGGGGCGGCGAAGGTTCACCTTCCAACAGGACAATGACCCTAAGCACACGGCCACGACAACGCAGTGGTGGCCGTGTGTGGCTTTGCAATACGTCTCTGAATGTCCTTGATTGAACATCTCTGGAGAGACCTAAAAATTGCTGTGCAGCAACGTTCCCCATCCAACCTGGCAGAGCTTGAGAAGAACTGCAGAGAAGAATGGGAGAAACTCCCAAAATACAGGTATGCCAGACTTGTAGCGTCATATCCAAGACTCGAAGCTGTAATCGCTGTCAAAGGTGCTTCAACAAAGTACTGAGTAAGGGGTCTGAATACTTATGTAAATGTAATATTTCTGTACATTTTTTTTTTATAAATGAGCAAAAATGTCTTAATCTGTTTTTGCTTTGTCATTATGGGGTATTGTGTGTAGATTGATGAGGAAAAAAACAATTTCATACATTTTAGAATACGTCTGTAACGTAACTTAATGTGGAAAAAGTCAAGGAGTCTGAATATTTCCCAATACTCTGTGTGACCATTCTAGTCTATCAAAAGCTTTTTCTGCATCAAGAGATAAAAAAGTTGGCGATTATAATAGTCGACGATTATACGACAATAACATTTTTTTACAAACCCGCTTTGGTCTATGTGGACCTCTTTGGGTAATTAAGTCTCAAGGTGGGATGACAACATTTTGGAAAACAGTTTAATAACGGTGTTTATCAAAGATAGGGGGTGACAATGAGAACAATGGGTGGCATCCTTAACTTTTTTTATGAAAGCAAAAATTGTGCTTTTATTCACAACTCTCCCAAATGAGCCTTTGTGAACGGCTGTTCTAATAATTTAAAACACCTAATTAGTTCCTAAATGTCAAATAGACCTCAGGAGGAATATCTTTATTCACGCTATCCAATGCCCTTTTCAGTTCATTGAAGAAGATTTGGGCTCCCAGCGCGGCAGCTTGCTTAGTTGAGAGAAGAGTAGTTCTTAATTATTTTAGAAAGGATTTAGTCTTGATGTGGATTAGGGCTGGGCGATATATTGAATTAATTCAATGAATTAGAATTGATGTTTTTCCACGATATTCCAAATGCCTGTTTCGCTGTATTTAGTTTTCTTTTGTATTTTCCGTTTTCATGAGCGTTTATGTCCTCTTGTTGTCATGTTAACTTTTTGGTCTCGTCTCGTTCGCTCCTTCTGTGCTGTGCTCCTTCCCAATTACACCAGAGATCTGTATATAATAACGAGATGCTCATGTCTCCGCCCTAACAATGGGAGTGGTTGTCCCAAAGGCGGGAAGGCAGGTGACACGCTTAGGTTTAAAATAAGAGCATAGAAACGCATTGGGATTATTTTGGACAGACTATGGCGAGAGTGAAACCTCTCGCTTCGCCTCGATCTCCTAAGAGATCACTTCTTCCTCTCTGACAAACAGTTTCAACTCGCTATTTGTATTTGAGGTTTGGTGCAACAGAATCGGTCATATGGTCACCGAAACACTTGGAGACATTATTTTACTATAATAGAGGAGAAGCTAACCGTTCGAACCATTTCAGCTCCTCAAATATCGAGCAGACACTACTAAAGCGGGCGTAACAATGAACACTCATTCTGGAAAATGTATGCTCAGTTTGTCGCACGCGCATTCCGGCACCATGTATCGACAGCAGCATTTCAGTCAAATAAAGATTGCTATACTAGCTGTTGAGACTGTGTTTTATAAATGTGCAATAAGCATGAAATAATTATATCAGGAATTGGCAACTCATTCTCATTCTGAGAAATACGGTACGCCACTTGATTTCAACATCTTAACAAAGTGGACAGGCTAGCACGCTGTTCAAACAGTTGGAGACGGACAGAAGGTTGTGTTCATAACAATTCAACCGTTTTGCCTTGTTAGCTGAATTCAGAGCTTGTGAAATTATACCTAGACTTAAATTGGCTAAACTTGAAATAGAAATATTAGCTGACTACTCACTAGCACGTGGGCTTGTACTTGAGAGATTGTTTATGAGACCCGTGTTAATTTTCTACAATGCCTGCAACATTATTATTATTATATGTTTTATTTAACCTTTATTTAACTAGGTAAGTCAGTTAAGAACAAATTCTTATTTACAATGACAGTCTACCGAAAGGTAGAAGGCCTCCTGCGGGGATGGGATAAAAAAATAAGAATAGTATGCGGTAGTACGCGTGATGTTCAGACAAGCTCATATGTCGAATTTCCATTTTCTCAGGAGAATGTTTAACAGTGCCTTCAGAAAGTATTCATACCTCTTAACGTATTCCACATTTTGTTGTGTTACAGCCTGAATTCAAAATGGATTCAATATTTTTTTCTCACAACCATCTACACTTAATACCCCATAATGAGAAAGTGAAAACACGTTTTGAGAAATGTTTGCAAATCTATTCATAATGGAAAATAGAAATATCTCATTTACGTAAGCATTCACACCCCTGAGTCAATACTTTGTAGAACCACCCTGGCAGTGATTACAGCTTTGAGTCGTCTTGGGTATGTCTTTATCAGCTTTACACATCTGGTTTTGGGGATTTTCTCCCATTCTTCCTTGCAGATTTTCACAAGCTCTGTTAAGTTAGATGGGGAACGCAGGATAACAGCATGGGATTCCAGTCTGGGCTTTTGCCGGACCACTCAAGGACTTTCACATTCTTGTTCTTTAGCCATTCCAACATTGCTTTGGCTGTATTCTTGGGGTCATTGTCCATTTAGAACATAAATCTTCGCCCCAGTCTAAGGTAGTTTGTACTGAAGCAGGTGCTCATCAAGGATTTGCCTAAATTTGACTCCATTCATTGTTCCCTCTATCCTTACCAGTCTTCTAGTCCCTGACACTGAAAAGCATCCCCATAGCATGATGCTGGCACCACCACGCTTAACGGTAGGGACGGGTGATGGGCTGTGCCTGGTTTTCTCCAGACATAGTGCTTTGTATTCAGGCCAAAGAGTTAAAGCTCATCAGATCACGGAATGTTTTGCCTTAGGATCTCAGTTTTTCACGTGCCTTTTTGTAAACTCCAGGCGTGCTGCCATGTGATTTTTTTTTCTCAGGAGTGCCTTCCGTCTGGCCACTCTCTCACAGAACCCAGATTGATGAAGTGCTGTAGAGACTGTTGTCCTTCTGGAAGGTTCGCCCATCTTAGCCAAGGATCTATGTAGTTCTGTCAGCGTGGTTATTGGGTTCTTGGTCACCTCCCTGACCAAGGTCCTTCTTGCATGGCTGCTCAGTTTAGTCGGAAGGCCAGCTCTAGGCAGAGTCTGGGTAGTTTCATATTTTTTCCATTCCTAATGATGGAGACCACTGCGTTCTTGTAAACTTTCAACACTCTAGAAATTGTTTTATACCCTTCCCCGGACATATGCCTCATCACAATTCTATCTCAGAGATCTAGGGACAGTTCCTTGGACTTTATGGAATAGTTTATGACCTGACATTTACTGTCAACTGTGGCACCTTATAGATAGGTGTGTTTCTTTCTAAATCATGCCCAAACAATGGCCACAGGTGGACTCCAATGAATTTGTTTTGACATCTTAAAGATGATCAAAGGATAATTGGATGCACCTGTGTTACAGCCTTAAAAAAAGAGAGATTTTGTGTCAAGTGGAATGATATTTTTGAAAATGAAAAGCTGAAATGTCTTGCAAGCCTAAATAGTGTAACAATTTGCTTAACAAGTCACAATATAAGTTGCATGGACTCACTCTATGTGCAATAATAGTGTTTAACATATTTTTTAAATGACTACCTCATCTCTGTACCCCACACATACAATTATCTGAATTTCAAATACAAAGACCAGGGAGGTTTTCCAATGCCTTGCAAATAAGGGCAACAAGTATTAGATTGGTAAAAATAAAAATAAAGCAGACATTTAATATCCCTTTGAGCATGGTGAAGTCATTGATTACACTTTGGCAGATGCATCAATACACCAGTCATTAAAAAGATACAGGCTACCTTCCTAACTCAGTTGCCGGAGAGGAAGGAAACCGCTCAGGGATTTCACCATGAAGCCAACTGTGATCTTAAAACATAGTGGCTGTAATAGGACAAAACAGAGGATGGATCAACAACATTGTAGTTACTCCACAATTACCAACCTAAATGACAAAGTGAAAAGAAGGAAGTCGGTCCAGAATACAAATATTCCAAATATGTATATATATATATATATATTGTTTTATTATTATTGTTATTTTTATTTTTTTTTTACAAATGTTTGAATTTTCCTTCCACTTTGATATTAAAGTATTTTGGTTAGATCATTGACACAAAACAACAATTACATCTATTTTAATCCCACCATGTAAAACAACAAAATTATGGGAAAAAAACTTTAAAACTTTACTGGCTCAAATAGCCAACCAATCAGCATGTTACCAACCCTTAGTAAACTTTTGGAAAGAATTGTGTTTGACCAGATACAGTGCTATTTTACTGTAAACAAATTGACAACAGACTTTCAGCACGCTTATAGGGCAGGACATTCAACAAGCATGGCACATACAGAAATGACTGATGAATGGGAGAAATTGATGATAAAAAGATTGTGGGAGCTGTTTTGTTAAGACTTCAGTGCAGCGTTTTACATTATCGATCATAGTCTGCTGATGGAAAAACATGTGTTATGGCTTTACACCCCCTGCTATATTGTGAATAAAGAGTTACCTGTCTAATAGAACAGAGGTTGTTCTTTAATGGAAGCCCCTCCAACATAATCCAGGTAGAATCAGGAATTCCCCAGGGCAGCTGTTTTGGCCCCTTACTTTTTTCAATCTTTACTAATGACATGCCACTGGCCTTGAGTAAAGCCAGTGTGTCTATGTATGTGGATGACTCAACCCTATACACGTCAGCTGTTACAGAGAGTGGAAACACTTCAATACTTAACAAAAAGCTGCAGTTAGTTTCAGAATGAGTGGCAGGGAATAAGTTCTACATTTTAAAAAATGAACTAAAAGCATTGTATTTGGGACAAATTATTCACGAAACCCTAAACCTCAACTAAAACTTGTAATAAAAGATGTGGAAATTTTTGAGGTGGACAAAACATGCTGATGCAACAGTCGCTAAGATGGGGAGAAGTCTGTCCATAATAAAGCACTGCTCTGCCTTTTTAACAACAACATCAACAAGGCAGGTCCTATAGGCCCTAGTTTTGTCGCACCTGGATTACTGTTCAGTCGTGTGGTTAGGTGCTACAAAGAGAGACCAGCACGGCTGACCCTTTAATGAACACGGAGAGCTAACATTAATAATATGCATGTAAATCTCTCATGGCTCAAAGTGGAGGAGAGATTGACTTCATCACTACTTGTTTTTGTAAGAAGTGTTGACATGCTGAATGCACTGAGGTGTCTGTTTAAACAACTAGCACACCGCTCAGACACCCATGCATACCCCACAAGACATGCCACCAAAGGTCTCTTCACAATCGCCAAATCAAGAACAGACTATGGGAGGCGCACAGTACTACATAGAGCCATGGCTACATGGAACTTTATTCCACTTCAGATAACTGATGCAAGCAGTAGGACCAGATTTTTTTTTTATCTATAAAAATACACCTTATGGAAGAGACACACCCACATGCACAGACACGCATACACATGATAAGCCATGCACTCTACACACACGTACACATGGATTTTGTATTATAGATATGTGATAGTAGAGTCGTGGCCTGAGGGAACACGCTTAATGTGTTGTGAAAAGTGTTATGAAATGTAATGTCAAGTAATATTTTAAATTGTACATAACTGCCTTAATGTTGCCAGATGCCAGGCAGCAGCTAATGGGGATCCTTAATAAATACAAATACAAATAGCTATCTTATTTGGCATATTTTACCACTTTCACAACATGAAAATCCTAATTAAAATCTAAATTAAGTTTTTATTGAGATAAAGAACATTCTGGATCTAATCATAATAGTGACTACATCAAAACTATAAAATAACACATATAGAATCATGTAGTAACCAAAAACGTGTTAAACAAATCAAAATATATTTTATATTTGAGATTCTTCAAAGTAGCCACCTTTGCCTTGATTACAGCTTTGCACATTCTCTCAACCAGCTTCATGAGGTAGTTACCTGGAACGCCTTGATAAAAGTTTATTTGTGGAATTTCTTTCCTTAACGTGTTTGAGCCAATCAGTTGTGTTGTGACGAGGTAGGGGTGGTATGGGATGAAGTGGACTGCAGAGTGAAGGAAAAGCAGCCAACAAGTGCTCAGCATATGTGTGAACTCCTTCAAGACTGTTGGAAAAGCATTCCAGGTGAAGCTGGTTGAGAGAATGCTAAGAGCGTGCAAAGGGTGGCTACTTTGAAGAATCTCAAATATAAAATATATTTTGATTTGTTTAACACTTTTTCATTACTACATGATTCCATGTGTGTTATTTCATAGTTTTGATGTCTTCACTATTATTCTACAATGTAGAAAATAGTAAAATAGTAAAGAGAAATCCTTCAATGAGTAGGTGTCCAAACTTTTGACTGGTACTGTGAGTATAAAATCGTTATGAAAGCCCCTTTCTTTGACTTAGTTTTGTGGTCTCTTGTTGCCTTCCCCACTGCAGGGTAGCGGTGCAGTCTTCTCACTCAAAAACCGACCCTGAAAACTATTGCTAAATATAGCCCCTGAAAGCAGAAACTTGTCAATGCTGATTCAGCCAGACAGGTACAGGAAAGTGTATTCATTTTCTCGTAAGCCAGGAAAGTGCTTTTCAACGTTTCAATACCCCCCCACTTTGCTCATATTCTTTTGCATTAGGGGCATTTTCAGAAGTCCCTTGAGGTTTTTGAAAGGGAAATAACCCGAATTTTCAAACACTAAAAACAACCCCCCCCCCCCCCCATTGATGGCAAGATAAATATAAGACAACTGTGCACTACTGTATGACCACTATAGTCATTACCCATACATACGACTGCAAAGAGAGCCTCATCATTGACAAGCTCTCAACTCACAAACCTATGCGTATGTTTTCTCTCTTCTTTCAACTCGTACATTAAACTACAGTCACTTGGCTAGTACACAGTCCCTTATACAAACAATTAAAGGTCTATACTTATAGAGGCCTCATTTTGTGGCCTGTAGCTATAGCCTCACTATTTACAGTACATATCACTCTATCCATCTCTGTTGACCTCAGTTATAAGTTCCCCCGGATGTAGAGAGTGTGAACGTTACTATGGGGACGTGGAGTGTTCCACTGCTCTGTGGCACAGTGAGACTGTTCCATTGTGGCAAGAAAGAGAGCAAGAGAGAGAGAGAGAGCGAGCAGCTGTCTTTACCTTTGGCAGGCAAACAGGCTCATTAAGGGTGGCCATGTTTGTTTTTGTGCCCGATACCTAGCCCTGAGCAAACATTGCCTATCTTCTCTCTGCAGCCCTCAGTCTCAACATTTCCTTTCCTATTGTGAGGCACTGGCGGTTCGAAGCCAACCGTGCGTTTCTGTGCAAGTCACATGCGCCGAATACAACAGGTAGACATTACAGTGAAATGCTTACCTTAACCAACAATGCAGTTTTAAGAAGAAAAAATAAATTAAGTAACAAAAAATTAAAGCGCAGAAGGAAAATAAAAGTAGCGAGGCTATATTCAGGGGGTACCAGTACAGAGTCAATGTGCGGGGGCACCGGTTAGTCAAGGTAATTGAGGTAATATAGACATGTTGGTAGAGTTATTTTAAAGTGACTTATGCATAGATAATAACAGAGAGTAGCAGCAGCGTAAAAGGGGGGTGCAATGCAAGTAGTCTGGGTAGCCATTTGATTTAGATGTTCAGTAGTCTTATGGCTTGGGGGTAGAAGCTGTTTAGAAGCCTCTTGGACCTAGACTTGGTGCAGTCCCTTATACAAACAATTAAAGGTCTATACTTATAGAGGCCTCGTTTTGTGGCCTGTACCGCTTGCTGTGCGGTAGCGGAGAGAACTGTCTATGACTAGGGTGGCTGGAGTCTTTGACAATTTTTAGGTCCTTCCTCTGACACCGCCTGGTATAGAGGTCTTGGATGCCAGGAACCTTGGCCCCAGTGATGTACTGGGCCGTACGCACTACCCTCTGTAGTGCCTTGGTATATGATATTGATCCGTCCTTTATCCGATGTACAGTTAGTTAAAGTGTTGAAATGGCTTTTCTTCATTTGCTTGTGTTTGCAGATGACATAGGTCTGTATCTATCTTAGGCTTGATTTGCATGTTTGAACTTCTCTGCACTGCCAATGCTTTTACAAATAATTTTGGTTAGATTTTGTAATACATTCATGAGAGCGTTCCTGTCAATGCCATTCCCCGTTGATGAACTATAGTACAAGTATATAGACTAATAGCTATTGACTTGACATTATTTGACAGAAATGCATGATGCACTTCTGACTTGTAAAAACACAAACCCCCCCAAGCCCCCTTTTCCCATCATTTCATGTCTTGGGAATATACTCCAGAACGAGCCCTCCCCACTTTTTTTATTTATTTAGTCTCTTTCCATCGTTCGTCAAGCAGCCGAGTCACAATGCATTCCGAAATGAGTCCTTAATGTGGAATAATGAGGCTGTCATGGCGGAGCAATCTCTGCTTGTTTGAGTTTGAGTCATGTTGTAGATTCAATTAAAATCAGCCGAAGTCAACCTGGCCTCAGGCCAAATCGGTAATGGATGACCTCATTCAAACAATGCCTCTGACAAGTTGAAACAATAAGAGGAAGAGCCTTGAGCCAGTTGCAAAAGCAAACTCGACTCTAGTGCGCACAGTAAATGACATTCACTATAGTCTTTCGTAGAATAATTAATTTGATGGTGCAAAAGTATTGCCAGTGGATTTAGATCGGGTTCGGCTTCATGAAGAAATATAACACAGTATTGGCCAAGTCAATCCTTTAAGATCCAAGGAATATTGTTGCTAATGCAATAGCATTTCAAAACGTTTTGAATATGCGATAGCAATGGACTAAACAGAATCTAATAAAAAGGCTAAAGCATGTTATGTAAGGAACTTGGTGATTATCAGTCCATAACTGATAATGGAATAGAAGTTCTTGAACACCACAAATCCACCCATCTAGAAGAATCCGGAAGTCTAATCAAATTTTGACGGATGATGAAGTGATGAATGCAAACAGTACTCATACAGAGTCAGTTGATCTTTAGCTCTGAAGCAGTTTAACACACACACACACACACACACACACACACACACACACACACACACACACACACACACACACACACACACACACACACACACACACACACACACAGCATGCACTTCATTAAGCTCTGTTCCCGCTGGTCCTTATTCTATTAGAAATTAAAACTCAGGACAATTAGCTCCAGATTGGTCTCAGCTCGGTGCGCAAGTCATGCGCTCAAGGCTCTGAGATGACTTAATTACAGTCTCATGTGGAAATCACACGGGGGGGGGGGGTCCTGTCTGAGATGTACAGTTCTAATTGGGAAATCGTATTAACTCTATCGTAACACCTGCTCTAATATAATAGGCCCTAGGCCAGTGTTTCGGTAAGAAAGCACCAGTGGTCTGAAGTCCTATGTGTAAACCAAGGACACACTGTATCAAGTGCCATTGTTTGGGTAAGAGTAAACGTTGAGCACTTGCCCGAAGAACGGATTAGTCATTCATTTAACAGCCGCAATCTCTGAAGCACGGACATGGCTGTTTGTTTGTTTGTTTTTGGTCTTAAACGGTGCCAGCTTATGGGAAGCATGCAGTTCAATGAAGAGGGAAAGTAGGGAGGTTGATGAGAGAGAAAGGAGGATGGGGAGGAGGGGATTAGAGGGGTGTCATTTTCCCCTACAACATGATCTCTAATTTCCCACAAAGCACTGGGTAACCTGAGCCAGAGATTAGCCCACGTTATCTTGTTCAATAAAATATGACGACAATCTCTTTGTTGGCTCCATTCAGTTTCACTTGATATCACATGACCTGTCGGACCGCAAACATTTGCTCCTGTTTACGACAGGAACCTTTTCGCCCACTCTCAAAAAGCGCCTCAGTGTAGGAGTGCTGATTTAGGATCCGTTTTCCTTTTTAGATCATAATGATTTAAATGGTATGGATAGGGAGGACCTGGGATTATATCCACAAAGTGTCTCAAAGAAAGTGTGCTGGGCTAGGCTCAGTTTTGCCTTTTAGATCACAATGAATATGATTGTATGGTCAGGTCCTAGATCAGCACTCCTACTCAGACGCTTTATGCATAAGGGCACCGGTGCTTTATTTTCAATAAGAGCACCCAACGATAGCCCTTATTCTGACAATATAATCGATATTGACCTGCTCTTTCTGATGAAATGAGTCAGACAGTCTTATTCCACGGGCCTTGTTTCGGATCATCAGAGCTCTTCATTGAATTATTGATACTCATCAAGCACAAAACAGGACGGTTATTATGTTTTCATAAGCTCTTTTTAGCCTTGCTGGCATTGCACCCTCAAGCCTCTATCCCCTCTATGGGTTTTGACAACAGGGTAAGCAACAGAAAGGGTGAAGAGGTACAATTGACCAACAGCCTATTTTCATCTATAATCAGTTAGGCTTGATTGGTGTGTATTTTCAGACCTGTGTAGTGAAGTAAATCCCACCAAATATCGTATTGACCTCAGGCCCCATGGTTGCACTGTTTATGAAGGAAAGGACTCAAGTGTAACGGCGTTCTTCGTTTGTAGAAAGAGAGTCGGACCGAAATACAGCGTGTTGGTTACTCATGTCTTTAATGAAGAAAAACGTAACGATACATGAAATAACTAATAAATACAAAAACAACAAACGGAACGTGAAACCTATTACAGCCTATCTGGTGAACACTACACAGAGACAGGAACAATCACCCACGAAATACAAAGCGAAACCCAGGCTACCTAAATACGGTTCCCAATCAGAGACAACGAGAATCACCTGACTCTGATTGAGAACCGCCTCAGGCAGCCAAGCCCATACAACACCCCTACTCAGCCGCAATCCCAATAACCACAAAACCCCAATACGAAATACAACAAAACAAACCCATGTCACACCCTGGCCTGACCAAACAATAAACGAAAACACAAGACACTAAGACCAAGGCGTGACATCAAGAAAGTAAGTAAGGAGTAAAGCATGTTTTGCCATTTGAGTACTGGGTACCAGTGCATACCCAAAACCTGTTGTTCAGTAAATTAAATTGAGTTGGAGTGTTATCTTCCACATGTTAAATGCATTGATACATGGGCAATTCCATGTTAAACAAACCACACAACTCTATGCAAAATGACTAAAGTTCTCCTTGTGCATAGAGCTCTATGGTTTGTTTAACTTTGCAATCATTGTTTTATGTTTGAGGTACATTTTAAAGTGAAAAAAATCTGAGTCTCCACATCACTCTGTTACCTTGAAATTGCCCACATACAGTATGCTATTTGAGATATTCAAAGTCACCACGTACATTGGAACGTCACAAATTTAGACAACATGAGGTCCTGCAGGACATTGAGCTGCTGAAGAACAGAGATCTAGCCATTTTAGTAAACAATTCGGGTTTTATTTTCAGTTTCAGATCCAGGCTGAAAGGAGCAACTGTTCAAATGTTCTCATACATTCCTCTTTCAGCGTCTTTGTTTCTCTCTCTTCCCAACACACATACACATGCAAGTGTGCACACACAGGCAGTGTTTTTTTCCACTACTGTCTACTGTGTGATTAACAGTTCTATAAAAAAATATATGCTAAGGTACTCTTTCCTGTGTTTGCGGTGTTAACAACAATTACTAAGTTGTCATGGTGTTTCGACGAAACGGAATCAACTGAGCACAACACGGTGTTATACTTTATTTCCTCTGTTTGTTTTTCTTACATCCCTCAACAGGATGGCTTGTCTGGCTGAAACTAAACAGCCGGACAAAACAAAGATAAATAAGGCCTCCCTCTGCGTCTCTCTCCCTCTCTGTTCTGCCACACCACTTCATTATAGAAATGCTGTGAGGAAAAAGACAGCTTCTGCTTGGCTCTACCATACGCTGTAATGTTTCTCTCTGCCCATTGTGAATTAATCTCATCATTAAAGTCTCAATGAAGAAGAATGAGCCACAGATTCGATCTCGCTGTCGCGCTGCCGGCGCCCTCTCCAGTGACTCCATTGGATGGGGCTATCATCACCTCGCACAGGCAATTATATCTGCTAGCTAAATATGTCACACACAATAAATCCGGCATTCCTGACAGACGAGGGACAAGGCAGGAGACACAGCCTCGTATAAGAGAGAGGCCCAGTCATTCAGGTCCATCTCCTACTTGACAACCAATGGGATCGATAAGCCCAATGGATTTCTGAAGGAGACTGATACTAAATATAACACACATTCTATGTCATGGTGATGGATTGCATGTATGCCATTTATCAAGGCTGAGGGCAACACACCACAAGCTAAACATATGTTGGATCTACAAGGGATGATGCAACACTGCCATTTTGCAACAGAACAGCGCAACATTGCGACAAAACGTATCTTTGGTGTCTAGATTTGAGCCTTTTAAATAACTACTTGAACTGTTAGAACAGTTGGATAAAATGTAAGACTGGACCCTCTTCCCATCTGTTTGTTTGTTTGCATTTGGAGCTAGATCATTAATGAATGTAACCTTTTTCGTTGATACCATCCCTCCAGGCCGCAGTGCAAACACAGCATTGACATTCACCCGATAATGTTTGTAAAGGATATTCAGAAAAAACAAGTGTGGGAAAGAGTTTTTAAGCCAGACAAAGAGCTTGCCATTGCTGATACTATTTGTACAGGACATACCTCATGAGGCTGAGACAACTGTGAATGTTTGTCCAGCTCATAGACTCTTCCATACATACACACAGCCCGAGCAGCTTGCATTCCTCCCCATTCATTAATAAATTCATTAATTTCCCCCCTCGTATTATCTCCCTCTGTTGGTTGATCACTTTAACTAGCGTTGATGTCCCCGCGGAAGCGGAAATGTAATTAACATAATAAGAAAATCTGTTTGCATCTCAATCCACCGCATCCACCAATGTCGCACTTCCGCATCTGCGGTGAAAAATGACAAAGCTAAAGCTGTGTTTGTCAGAACGTGAGACATCCCGAAAATTGGTCTTCTCACACAACCGTCTGTAGCGTCCGAACGGTTTGGCCTGCAAACTATTATGGAAAAGATGAGACTCTCACGAACACGACGGTGTCACGCCCTGGCCATAGAGAGGCTTTTATTCTCTATTTAGGTTAGGCCAGGGTGTGACTAGGCTGGGCATTCTATGTTATTTTTTCTATGTTTTTGTATTTCTTTGTTTTTGGCCTGGTATGGTTCTCAATCAGGGACAGCTGTCTATTGTTGTCTCTGATTGGGAACCATTCTTAGGCAGCTCTTGCCCACATGGGTTTGGTGGGTAGTTGTTTTCTGTATTATTAGTTTCTTTACAGAACTTTTCGTTTTCCTCTTTGTTATTTTTTCTTCTAGTGTTCTGATTTTAAATAAATATCATGAACACGTCTCAGACTGCGCTTTGGTCCAGTCATTCACAGGAAGAGGATCATTACAGACTGTGTTTTCTGTTTTGCTCTACGACCCCCACAAGTGTCTTGGGACTCGTCTGAAGTCGGTACAGACGATATATCAACTTCTGTCTGTAGCATCTGAACAGTTTGGACTAAGGCCCACAGGCCTTAGAAGACTCGTCTGAATATCCCCAGATAACAGTTTAAAAAATGTATGGAAGTATACACTGAATATACCATACCCCCCCCCTGCCCTCAGAACAGCTGGCCCATGTTGTTTCCCATGCTTCCAATAGTTGTGTCAAGTAGGCTGGATGTCCTTTAGGTGGTGGACCATTCTTGATACACACGGAGTTGCAGCAGAGTTTCAGTTCTTGACACAAACCGGTGTGCCTGGCACCTACTACCATACCCTGTTCAAAGGCACTTACATTTTTTACCTGCCCATTCACCTCTGAATGGCACACATGCAATCCATGTCTCAATTGACTTAAAAATCCTTCTTTAACCTGTCTCCTCCCCTTCATCTAGACCGATTGAAGTAGATTTAAGAAGTGGCATCAATGAGGGATCATAGTTTTCACCTAGATTTACCTGGCCAGTCAATGTAATGGAAAGAGTAATGTTTTGTATACTCTGTGTATATGGAGACAGTTTAGTGCTTAAGTTAAAGGGTTAAATACATGTACAAAAATAAATAATGTTTCTTGATCTTTGTTACATCTCTTAGATATAGGACAGACACTTCAGAACAAACCTCCTTTCGATGTTTTTCTCCATGTAGTGAATCTTTTATTCAATGTGTTTGTACAAGCTAATGGCAGTAAGGCCACATTTTTATTTCTCATCAAATATTTTTTTTATTGGGGTGGGTGGTTGGGAGAGGTTGGAGTGAGTGGTTTGGAGGGGACTGAGGTAGGGAAGTGGCTGGGGGGGTTGGGGGGAGGGAGGGTGGTTGGGATGTGGTCATATCCTTGTACATTTAGTAAAACTTGAATAAAAATATATAAAAAAAAAATGTTTTTATATTTTCTTTATACTTCAAGGGGTCTTAAAATTCTAAATCAAATAGCGAAACAATTCCATATAGCTTACATCTTTGACTTTGAAATTCTCTACATTGCAGCCGGACTGGGCAGAATCACTGATCTACAAATCATCTAGCCTCAGAAGCCCAGGAATTTCTAACAGAATAGTCATATTCCAATAGTCGTGTCAAAGAGGCACAATTTGTAAAGTTGGCTTTGTGAGACTGCAAAACACCTACATCCCAAATATCTGTTCATTATGTGATCAGGATTATCGGTTTTGTCCCTCGCCTTGCTCAAACTGATCCCCTCAAATATTCTACACAACTCAACCCCACACACAAATGGCTGAAGGATACCAGAAAGGTCTATGAACATGTCAAGGCCAGTAGAACAATAGCTTCCTTGTGATGCTAAGACATCCAAAATGTTTGTCCATGCTTCTGTCCTCATGCAGCAAGAAGTGGAACCAACGTGATGGACATACACTGTTATTAGCGCATCCATTTGAACAACCCCAGCTTTTGACTTCTCGGCGCTCGTAACCATTAACAAACATAATCACCGCTTAACACTACACCCAGGGGCCTAACCCACAGCAGTTTCTTTCTTTTCTGCAGGTAAAATTAGAGTGCCGTGGAGTTGCCCCATGGGAGGCTCGTTCTGACGAAGTCTTACTGGAACAGGCCGACTGGTCTTAATTATGCCAACAGCCGCTCCGAGGAACAGACTACTCCCCCCTCTCTCTCTTACAACAACAGGCAGCAATCCATGGCTGCCAGTCCCACTAATTAGTGCACGGTTATTCATTTTTCTGTCTCTCTCCCTTTATCGCTCTGAATCTCCCTCTCCCTCACACTATCCAACACACAGAGAGATGCTCAATACAAACACTACATGCACAGTATGGACTAGAGGTCGACCGATTATGATTTTTCAATGCCGATACCGATTATTGGAGGACCCCAAAAAAAAAGCTGATGCCGATTAATCTGCCTTTTTTTTAAAACAATTTTTATGTATTTGTAATAATGACAATTAGAACAATACTGAATGAACACTTATTTTAACTTAATATAATACATCAATAAACATCAATTTAGCCTCAAATAAATAATAAAACATGTTCAATTTGGTTTAAATAATGCAAAAACAAAGTGTTGGAGAGGAAAGTAAAAGTGCAATATGTGCCATGAACAAAAACTAGCGTTTAAGTTCCTTGCTCAGAACATGAGAACATATGAAAGCTGGTGGTTCCTTTTAACTTCAATATTCCAAGGTAAGAGGTTTTAGGTTGTAGTTAATATAGTATTTATAGGACTATTTCTCTCTATACCATTTGTATTTCATATACCTTTGACTATTGGATGTTCTTATAGGCACTTTAGTATTGCCAGTGTAACAGTATAGCTTCCGTCCCTCTCCTCGCCCCTACCTGGGCTCGAACCAGCAACACATCGACAACAGCCACCCTCGAATCATCGTTACCCATCGCTCCACAAAATCCGCGGCCCTTGCAGAGCTAGGGGAACAACCACTCCAAGTCTCAGATTTTGTGACGTTTGAAACGCTATTAGCGTGCACCCCTCTAACTAGCTAGCCATTTCACATCGGATACACCAGCCTAATCTCGGGAGTTGATAGGCTTGAAGTCATAAACAGCTCAATGCTTGAAGCATTGCGAAGAGCTGCTGGCAAAACGCACTAAAGTGCTGTTTGAATGAATGCTTACGAGCCTGCTGGTGCCTACCATCGCTCAGTCAGACTGCTCTATCAAATCATAGATTTATTTATAACATAATAACACACATACGAGCCTTTGGTCATTAATATAGTCGAATCCGGAAACTATAATTTTGAAAACAAAGCGTTTATTTCAGTGAAATACGGAACCATTCCGTATTTTATTTTAACGGGTGGCATCCCTAAGTCTAACTATTGCTGTTACATTGTACAACCTTCAATGTTATGTCATAACATGTCATACAATTCTGGCAAATTAGTTCGCAACGAGCCAGGCGGCACAAACTTTTGTATATACACTGACTCTGCGTGCAATGAACGCAAGAGAAGTGACACAGTTTCACTTGGTTAATATTGCCTGCTAACCTGGATTTCTTTCAGCTAAATATGCAGGTTTAAAAATATATACTTCTGTGTATTGATTTAAAGAAAGGCATTGATGTTTATTGTTGGGTACACGTTGGAGCAACAACGGTCCTTTTTGGCGAATGCGCACCGCATCGATTATATGCAACGCAGGACACGCTAGATAAACTAGTAATATCATCAACCATGTGTAGTTAACTAGTGATTATGATTGATTGATTGTTTTTTATAAGATAAGTTTAATGCTAGCTAACAACTTACCCTGGCTTCTTACTGCATTTGCGGAACAGACAGGCTCCTCGTGGAGTGCAATGAGAGGCAGGTGGTTAGAGCGTTGTACTAGTTAACTGTAAGGTTGCAAGATTGAATCCCCGAGCTGACAAGGTAAAAATCTGTCATTCTGCCCCTGAGCAAGGCAGTTAACCCACCGTTTCTAGGCCGTCATTGAAAATAAGAATGTGTTCATAACTGACTTGCCTAGTTAAATCGGCCAAATTGTTGTCCAAAAATACCGATTTCCGATTGTTATGAAAACTTGAAATCGGCCCTAATTAATCGGCCATTCCGATTAATCGGTCGACCTCTAGTACGGACTGATATTTTCTTGGCTTCCTTTGCTCTCTCTTCAGGCTGATTTACATAAGTCCAACTCTTAAATAGGACTAATACCTGTTCTAAGACGAGCTGCATGGAGCTCTTCTATGCTGTAATTACTCTCTTGATGATATTACAGTTGACAACTAGAGGTGTTTTATTAAAACTTGGCAAAAAAGTTCACACATTCAAATGGATGTCTTCCTGGAGAATCTAAAGCTTGGGGCAGAACAAAATTCGCTCAGTTAGAGGTTCAAAATGAGATGGGGGCCCGAAGACTTTCTCACATCTAACAAAAATAATCTAGTGCGTCTCCTGTACAAAATATCTGCCCCATGGATGATTTCAAATGGTACAAATTCCCAGTAAAATCTCCTTGGAGCACAAGTGATTGACTGCATGTTGTTTCTCCTGGGCCCTCTGTGTCATGAGCCCACACTGTGGTATGCATGGCCTTCCCCTTCACAGTCTAGAAAAGCAATTGTGATTGTGATGTCTAAGTCAGCAAAACCAGTGAATGGCTGAGGTCAGAGTGAGAACACACTGGCTGCAATCCACATGGCACCCTATTCTCTACACAGTGCAATACATCGTATGAGCCCTGGTCAAAAGTAGCTCACTATATAGGGAATAGTGTGCCATTTGAGACACACACACTGTCCACCTGCTGTGTGGCACTGATTATTTCAACCCATTCCACTCGCTCTCCCTTCACCACAATAGGGCTTGTTATTAGCTAATAGCTACATTACTACATTTGCTGCCCTAGGATATAAAACCGTACCGTAGCTTGAATTATTTCCTGGCATCTAATGGAATTAACAATATTACAAATGCTTCAGACCAACAAGTTTTGCATTGGTTTCATGTGTGTGAATATACACTGAACAAAAATATAAACACAACATGTAAAGCTAAAATAAAAGATCCCAGAAATGTTCCATACACACAAGCTTATTTCTCTCATATTTGGTGGACAAATTTGTTTACATCCCTGTCAGTGAGCATTTCTCCATTGCCAAGATAATCCATCCACCTGACAGGTGTGGCAGATCAACAAGATGATTAAACCGCATGATCGTTACACAGGTGCACCTTGCGCTGGGGATAATAAAAGACCACTCTAAAATGTGCAGTTTTGTCACACAACACAATGCCACAGATGTCTCAAGTTTTGAGGAAGCGTGCAATTGGCATGATGACTGCGGGCATGTCCACCAGAACTGTTTCCAGAAAATGAAATGTTAATTTCTCTACCAAAAGCCGCCTCCAACGTCGTTTTAGAGAATTTGGTAGTACGTCTAACTGGCCCCACAACCGCAGACCATGTATGGCATCGTGTGGGCGAGCAGTTTGCTGATGTCAACATTGTGAACAGCGTGCCCCATAGTGGTGGTGGGGTTATGGTATGGGCAGGCATAAGATACGGACAATGAACACAATTGCATTTTATCGATGGCAATTTGAATGCACAGAGATACAGTGATGAGATCCTGAGGCCCATTGACATGCCATTCATCCACCGCCATCACCTCATGTTTCAGCATGATAATGCACGGCCCCATGTCGCAAGGACCTTTACACAACTCCTGGAAGCTGAAAATATCCCAGTTCTTCCATGGCCTGCATACTCAATAGACCTATCACCCATTGAGCATGTTTGAGATGCTCGGGATCGACGTGTAGTACAGTGTGTTCCAGTTGCCGCCAATATCCAACAACTTCGCACAGCCATTTAAGAGGAGTGGGACAACATTCCACAGGTCATAATCAACAGCCTGACCAACTCTATGCGAAGGATATGTGTCGTGCTGCATGAGGAAAATGGTGGTCACACTGGTTTTCTGATCCTAGCCCCTACTTTTTTTAAAGGCATATGTGACCAACAGATGCATATCTGTATTCCCATTCATGTCAAATCCATATATTAGGGCTTAATGAACATATTTAAATTGGCTGATTTCCTTTATACTTTGTGCATGATTCACTGATTCGCTGTTATAATTCACTGTATCACAATTCCAGTGGGTCAGAAGTTTACATACACTAAATTGACTGTGCCGCTAAACAGCTTGGAAAATTCCAGAAAATTACGTCATGGCTTTAGAAGCTTCTGATAGGCTAATTGACATAATTTGAGTCAATTGGAGGTGTACCTGTGGATGTATTTCAAGGCATACCTTCAAACTCAGTGCCTCTTTGCTTGACATCATGGGAAAATCAAAAGAAATCAGCCAAGACCTCAGGAAAAAAATGGTAGACCTCCACAAGTCTGGTTCATCCTTGAGAGCAATTACCAAACGCCTGAAGGTACCACATTCATCTGTACAAACAATAGTACGCAAGTATAAACACCATGGGACCAAATCAATCCCAGAACAACAGCAAAGGACCTTGTGAAGATGCTGGAGGAAACAGGTACAAAAGTATCTGTATCCACAGTAAAACGAGTCCTATATCGACATAACCTGAAAGGCCACTCAGCAAGGAAGAAGCCACTGCTCCAAAACCGCCTTTACCTTCTCTAGTGTAGGGGGCAGCATTTGGAATTTTGGATTAAAAGCATGCCCAAAGTAAACTGCCTTCTACTCAGGCCCAGAAGATAGGATATGCATATAATTAGTAGATCTGGATAGAAAACACTCTAAAGTTTCCAAAACTGTTAAAATAATGTTTGTGAGTATAACAGAACTGATTTGGCAGGCGAAAACCTGAGAAAAATCCATTCAGGAAGTAGGATTTTTGTAGTTGTTGAAGTTGTCTATTCAATGCCATTACAGTATCCATTGACTTAGGACTCAAATTGCAGTTCCTATGCCTTCCACTAGATGTCAACAGTCTTTATAAATTGTTTCAGGCTTGTATTCTGATAAATGAGGGAGTAAGAGCAGTCTGAATAAGTGGACCCTGCCGTGTCACAGAGCTTTTTCATGCACGCGACCGAGAGAGTGCCTTTCTTGTTAAACTTTTATATTGACTAAGTTATTGTCTGTTTGAAATATTATTGATTATTTAGGCTAAAAACAACCTGAGGATTGAATATAAACACCATTTGACATGTTTCTATGAACTTTACAGATACAATTTGGATTTTTTTGTCTGCCTGTTTTGACTGCGTTTGAGCCTGTGGATTACTGAAGTAAATCAGCGAACAAAATGGAGGTTTTCAGATATAAAGAGACTTTATCGAACAAAAGGAACATTTATGGAATAAAAGAATGTCTTCTGAGTGCAAACGTATGAAGATCATCAAAGATAAGTGATTAATTGTATCTCTATTTCTGACTTGTGTAACTCTTCTACTTGGCCGGTTACTGTTTGTAATGAGTTGTCTGCTGGGCTATGTTCTCAAATAATTGTAAGGTATGCTTTCGCCGTAAAGCATTTTTGAAATCTGACACCGTGGTTGCATTCACAAGAAGTTCATCTTTAAACCTATGTAAAATAGTTGTATCTTTTCTGAATTTTTATAATGAGTATTTCTGTATTTGAATTTGGCGCTCTGCAATCTCACAGGATGTTGGCCAGGTGGGATGCTAGCCCTAGAGAGGTTAAAAGGCCAGCCTACAATTTGCAACTACACATTGGGACAAAGATCGTACTTTTTGGAGAAATGTCTCCTGGTCTGATGAAACAAAAATAGAACTGTTTGGCCATAATGACCATCGCTATGTTAGGAGGAAAATGGTGGAGGCTTGCAAGCCAAAGAACACCATCCCAACCGTGAAGCACGGGGGTGGCAGCATCATGTTGTGGGGGTGCTTTGCTGCAGGAAGGAATGGGGCACTTCACAAAATAGATGGCATCATGAGTAGGAAAAGTATGTGGATATATTGGCTTAAGGACAACAAAGGCAAGGTATTGGAGAGGCCATCACAAAGCCCTGACCTCAATCCTATAGAAAATGTGTGGGCAGAACTTAAAAAGCGTGTGTGAGCAAGGAGGCCTAAGTACCACCAGCTCTGTCAGGGGGAATGGGACAAAATTTACCCAATTTATTGTGGGAAGCTTGTGGAAGGCTACCCGAAAAGTTTGACCCAAGTTAAAAATTGAAAGGCAATACTACCAAATACTAATTGAGTGTATGTAAACTTCTGACCCACTGAGAATGTGATGAAAGAAATAAAAGCTGAAATAAATAATTCTCTCTACTATTATTGACATTTTACATTCTTAAAAGAAAGTGGTGATCCTAACTGACCTAAGACAGGGAATTTTACTAGGATTAAATGTCAGGAATTGTGAAAAACTGAGTAGGTTTATGTAAACTTAAACATATATATATATATCCTACAGACAATGATTTACGCGGCCTTGGCTTGGTATATAAAGCAGGCAGACAGATGTCAGTTGTCGGAAAATAAAGGACCTGGGTGTGGCCTCCACTTAAAGTGTTCAGCATACTGTAGGACAGAAGGACAGCTGCACTGTCTGATTTAGTTATACAAACAGTGGATTTGCCATTGCGTACCCTTATTTCCCAAAACAAACTGAACGTGCTGGATGACAGAATAGAAGACCATACATAATTACAGCTGAACAAAACATCTAGAAGTGGCAGTAGAAAAAATGTAGTTCAACTCCATTATTTTCTATGGTTTACAGACAACCTATGCAGCAATTACTTGATGTGCTGAAAGCAAAGGTAGAGAACACTAAAACATAGTACTGGTTCATATTCCAAAGTAGCACAAAGACAGCAGTAATTACAACGTTTGATGTTATTTCTAGGCTGCGGGAGCGCCACAGAGTAAGAGAGACGTATTATCACAGACATTATTCAGAGTTATTCATGGACATGTGAAAGTCTCAACTCCTTACCAATTCTCTTTTCCTTCTCCAGCAGCCCCTCTCGTGATAATTTCACAGAATTCCATTTGCACTCAAATGTGCACGGTTCAGCTCCACCAGGTAAAATGGCTAGCTATAGGGTGTTATAGACATTATGGAGGAATTGACATGCAATGCTTTGGAGCCATATAAAAATGAAATCTGAAAAAAAAGCCTTTACATTTTCTCTCATCAAGACATTTCAACCAATTATTGAGAGTGCCATGGTCAGTTGAACTGAATCATAGGGTCATTGATTAACCTCTTACTGAAATTAATTTCCTTGAAATACCTTTAAAATATGTAAGAGCAGTCACACTAAAATGAACAGTTGTATGCTAAAACAGACCTACACCATTCTTGATTCTCTGGGTGCCTCATAAGCATGCTAATTAGTTACCATAACAAGGTTTGTAACCTATGTGGATTTGAAAGTAAGTAGTACATTTGCTCTGACAAAATGCTGGCAAAGAAACATACCTTTTTATCTATACCAGAAAATGTTTTATCGTGTTTTCCAATCAAGCTTTGGTGAGACACGTGAGACTTGTTAATTCAAGACCTATGAAAAGAAAAACGATTCCTCAGGCTGCAAATTGCTTTTCAGGGGGATAGTAAGAAACAAGAATTGTTAATTCTCCCATATTTTCAGAGATGTGATTCGGCTTGAGGATGGATATTCAAGGGGCATACTGCAGCCAGCAAATCTTTCCGGGACCTTTTTTTTAGGCAAATCACCTCACCGTTAAGCCAATCATATTCTCATCTCTCCTCCCAAAATACGTCATAGGTTTAACCAGGGATCACAATGTCTAATTAGGAAGTGTGCAACAAAAACCTAAAACAGCACCTGTGTAGCTCAGTTGGTTGAGCATGGTGTTAAAAATGGGTTCGACTCCCGCTGTGGCCACCCATTTGATCATTTATACACGCACTGCTGGAAGTCGCTTTAAATAAAAGTGTCTGCTAATGGCATATTATCTTGTCATGGAAATGAGCAATCATGAGACTCTTGCCTCTCCTTTCCATCTCTGAAAGGGTATGTTTCAAAATTCCTGAGGATCTCGGCAGCAGAGCCCACCTAAAACGATTAGCTACTGATAGATCAGATATAGATATGGCCTACATTAGAGAGGTTGATGCCACTCTTAAATGAGACAGCCAGTTTGACAACGGTTTGAGGATAAGAAACTGACCCTGTGCACCTTGTTAAAATGAGATCAGTCGGTCCCAATGGTCTCCGTCTCATTTGTAATGCCAGTGAAGGCAGTTAATGTTACATGTGGGATGATTGTAATCTCGCCTTGTGAGGGACCTATCAACCAGAAGCATAGGCCACCTTTAAATATTTCAAATAAATACCTGAGATTCAAGGGACCGAATACATATTTTGGAGCATTCCATTGTAGCCTATTATAGCCAACTTTATGCGTTCTTTCTTCCTGAGATACTGGCCGTGTCCTACTACCCATAATTGCATCCTAAATAGTAGGCGAATAGTATGCGGGAAAAAAATCATGTTTAATAGACATTTCAAACACAAAGTATACTTTAAATGCCCAGATGTCACACTCACTTTGGCTTTGACAACAGCTGATCAATTAGATATGGGGATGCACTACAGAAATCAATTTATAGTGGGGAAACAACGCAATTGTGCATGACACATTCTCAGTATGTGAAAATAGGAGTATGTGCATCTGTGAAAATCGACTATGCTTTAAATGCCAGGATATTATACTAATTTTGGTTTTTCATCTAGTAGAATTCTCTGCACACTTTTCGGGAATTTCACAGCCACAATACATTGGAAAAGGGAGGGCTGAGCGTTTTGATAGATAGCTTCATGTAAACAACAAAACAACTTGGAGGACGGCGAATAGCGAACTATTTCATCATAATGTTACATCATTGAAAACAGATCTGCTGCCTGCCGTGCATTTAGCACAATAGTAGGACTAAAGGTTATAACTGTTTGAACAGTAATGTTAGCTATAGGGTTACTTTCTTGTTGTTTAAAGATAACTTCATATTTGATATCAACTGAGTTAGAGAGCTACTTGTTGTAAATACCAGGGCTTGTTCAAACTGTTACAAGGTCTGATGACAATACAAGGCATTTAATTCAGTAGTGAAATCAGCAGGAGAAATTCCACAAGAAAAGGGTTTGAATAAGTAATGTGGACATAGTTAGTCCTCTTGCCAATGCACTGTGCATTGTCACTAGCTGTGTTATAGCTAACGTTAGTAACGTGCCAGCCCATATTCCTATTTTCCACAGTGGTGCTGGTCACAGCTCCAAAACTCTAGGTGGCATTCCGCCCTCTCCCTAAAGTTCACAGCCATTAGCTTTGCCCACGACTGCCTCGTGTGAACTACAATCCCGACTCTTTGAGTTTTAACGTTTAAAAAACGTCAATAATCATTGTTTCCTATCTGGCTTTTAAAACATATGGCCCTTATCTTTCATCGGCGAGAAAGAAGATACACTTACTGTAGTAGTTTTGAACAGATCCATACAGCTATGGGTGTCTCCGTCCGATGAAACTACACTTCCACTACACTTCCTGAGTTACCCTTACACACAGGAGTTCGGAGCATGCTTGATAGCTAATTAGCACATGTGGCTGCCTCGTCTTCCATCTGTTTTCCGTAAACAAGTGCTACCGCAAGCATTACATTTACATTTAAGTCATTTAGCAGACAAGCAATGTGGGAATCTTAACAAAACTCCACCCAACAGAAGACGTCTTCGTCCAATGACTCTTACGTGTAATGTAATGGAACCGAGAGTCATGATCAAGAGCTAGCTAGTCCCAACACTTCTCTAATAATAATCCCCTAGTTCTCCTGATTTGTCACTGTTTATCTGTGTAGTTTCATTGCACATAAGCTGTTATGGTGAAAGCAATGGTAAAATGCACTCGTTACTGTTTCACCTTCCAATTTGACAAATTATGTGGCAGTCTAGCTATGTTTTGGTTAATGTTGTACTTCATCTTATGCCTGTTAAGAATATATGTGAAGGAGTGTGAGCTGGAGGGGCAGCTGACACCTGCATGGGTGAAAAAGAAGTGGGAGAACCTCGGTCTAAAGTGTTCCACAGGGATGCTGGCCCATGTTGATCCTAATGCTTCCCACAGTTGTGTCAAGTTGGCTGGATGTCATTTGGGTGATGGACCATTCTTGACACACACGGGAAACTGTTGAGCGTGAAAAACTCAGCAGCTTTACAGTTCTTGACACAGTCAAATCAGTGCGCTTGGCATCTGCTACCATACCCCATTCAAAGGCACTTAAATCTTTTGTCTTTCACATTCACCCTCTGAATGGCACACATACACAATCCACTTCTCAATTGTCTCAAGGCCTAAAAATCCTTCTTTAACCTGTCTTCTCCCCTTCCTCTACAATAATTGAAGTGGATTTAACAAGTGACATCAATAAGGGATTACAGCATTGACCTGGTCAGTCTATGCAATAGAAAGAGCAGGTGTTCCTAATGTTTTGTACACTCAGTGTTACGTGTTAGAAACGTGCAAGTGTATTCCAGAGAAATGTACTGTAATTGGCATAATACGTTTTACAGGCCTTTACATGTAGTATGTTTGATGACTGAGAGCTATTATTTTGCATATTTTCCAGGAGTTAAAAGCTCCCCCCACCGGAGTCGGCACGGGGAGGGGAGGTCACAGCCGCACACTGGAAGTGGTCCTTTTTTTAAACCCAAAGTGGATTTCTGTTTTCTCATTGAAAAGTGTTTCTTGTGTGTAATTAAATCATTTATTTGATACCGGTACATCTACTGTTGTTGTGTTCCATTTCAACATTCAAAAATGCACTCGCACATCTGAGCTATCTTGTTGCAGGTGCATAACAATTAAATACGTTAAAAGAAAAAAGTTTGAGAACTGAAGCAGTGGGGTGTAAAAAGATGCATCTCTAAAACCATTTTAGTAGTCATCTCACAGTGAGACACCATGATTGGGACTCATAATCATCAAAGATACGGACAATATGGACAAATAGCCCATGGCCTATTTTGATCCAACATGCTAATTCATCTGACGGGATAGCATCTCAGAACGAGAGCAGTAGCTTACCTACCGTACAAGGTGATTGAAAATAATCCAAGAAGGTATGGATTACAGCGGCCCAGAGAGGGTCTCAGACCCCCTGATTGAGACATGACCCCCCTAAAATAACGAGACGATAACTGACTGAATAGACCCAGAAAAATACTATAACTAAACAAAGCATTTTTGTCATTTCTGTTGACGGAAACTAAATGTTAACTAAATGTTCTCTGTGACTAAAATCTTACTCGTCAGTGGATTTGACAAGAGTTTTTGGAGACATTGAGAGCTTTTCAGTGTTATTTTGTTTGGTCTAATCAAAAGCATGCATGACATGAGCAGGATTGTAAGGCTTGTAAGGCTTTCTCATTAAACTGTTGCAATGCGGTGGAAAATATATACCATGCCCAGGTCATTCACGAGTCACCTCTCTGCCAGGCAACCGTTCTCCAATCTGGCGACAACAAATCAATCATGTGAATTAGGCATGGCTACTCTCCCAGTGGTACAAGCTCCTGGTAGAAAAAATAGCGACATTTGGAGCCACTTTACGTATAAGGTCGATTCAAACAAGACAAGAATGCAATGATTTCCACGGGAAAAGACAGCGTTTGTTATATCGCTGACAGGGAGACAGGTTGACAGGGAAAAATACTACCAACCTCAAAAGACATCGGAAAGCACATCATTCCAATATATAAGCTCAGGTAATAACAGATTGATAATGCTAGCTAGTTAGCTTGCTGTAACCACTACTTATGACATAACTTTGATTACAACATAGCTACGGTATGTCAAGGGACAGGGTTCCAGACTGCGACCATTTAGTTGCATTTTGCGACCCTTTGACTTGGCTGTGCAAGTTACATTTTTAATTGATCGCATCAGTGCGAGCTGAACATTCATTACATGGTCACCTCACTCAAAAGTTTCAAAACGTGTTTTTTTCTTTCTGCTAAATTTGGTCAAACAATAAACTGCATTATCCTCATGATTCCTGTAATGAAAGTGCCTACTGTAGCCCCTTTGCCTGTTTCTCTGGGGCCTGCTTCTGTGATGAGCGAGCCACTTGATGTGCACTCTGGGAGAGGGAAAAAAGGTGTCTGTTGTATAACATTTCAAAATTCAATTGTGGGAAATACATAGCTTTGGAAGAAACGACTTTAATAATTTAATTTTCATCTCTTAATATTGAGCTCAATATAGGAACTATTTTACAACGAAGATATTTGATATGGCTTTAAGATACGAAGCCCGCAACATAACACAATTGCGCATTGGCTATTGTGAGTGTAGCGCCTTGCGGTCAGATGCCAACCAGTTGCCATACCAAGCGGTGATGCAGCCATTCAAGATTAGGGCTGTGGCAGTCATGATATTTTGTCAGTCTGTGATTGTCAAGCAAATAACGGTCAGTCTCACGGTAATTGACCGTTAATCTCCTAGCTTCCATGCATAGCCTACAAGTCACTGATGCAGACTGTGAGTTGTCCTTATTTTAGGCCCTGATATGGCTACGCCTTATGGCTGTGGCCTACAGTAGTTCATTTAGCAGACAAGATTTGCTTAGAATTATGTGGCATTATTTTTTATTATTATAGAGTATGAAGAATACAATTGAATTTAGCTGAATAACATAGAAAGGATGTGCACATGCGGCTATTCTGTGTTGAGCAGTTAACAAAGAAACAAGTCCTCCTATATTCTTAGTATTTATGCAACTTTAGTTGTGATACAAATGTTGGGTTATATGTTTGGATTTTAATAGATTCTAAAGCTTGCATGATGCGACAGTAATGATGATCTGAAAAAAAGTGTTGCATGAAAGTCATGAGCTCTGATTTGTTTCTTGTGCAGGCTGCACACAACTCATCAGTCTCTCATTCACAATTTGACAAGCACTTCATAATATTTTCACCAGGCCTCCAATTTTCCGGCAGCATCCCCCCTGTGTGGCCGTAATTCCCCCTAAAAATGATCTTGCTCAAACTTGAAACTCACTTGCCGCCTATGTATGCCAGTTAGGCTCTACACCAGTTGTGAAGTGGATTAATGTGCTTAATTTTAAGAAGTTATGTAGCCACTTTAGTTGTGATACAAACCTTATCAAAACATATAGGCCTATGGGCTAGGCTACATGAGGTGTGCGACTATAATTGGGAAAAGTCTGGGGGAAAAAGGCATGCGCTGTTTCTTGCCTTACTGCACACTCTGGGCATCATTCACAAGTGATAATACATCATTCACAAGTGACAGGCTAATATTTTCACCTATCTGACTATTCTGTATTTAATATTGTCTTCACATATACTAAATAATATAGATATGAAATTAGTTTTGATTTAGAATGGACCATTATCATGCCCCTGTCTCGGAACAGGGGCATGGGGGAAAAAAGGTAATATATGACCATAAATAGTGAATGTAGGACGCTTGATAGGCTACTAATGACAATCAGCAGCATCAGAGCTTGGATAAGCCAAGTTACCGTGAATTAGACTACGGTCATGACTCGTGTCCGCCAGTGTGGTGGTAATATGGTCACCGTAACAGCCCTAGTCAAGATGCTATCAATTGTACAGCTGTAGAACTTTTTGAGGATTTGAGGGCCCATGCCAATTATTTTCAGCCTCTTTTTTCACGATTGTGTTGGTGTGTGTGTGGACCATGTTAATTCCTTAGTGATGTGGACACCGTGGAAGTTGAAGCTCTCGGCCCGCTCCACTACAGCCCTGTCGATGTTGTTGGGGGTGTGCTCGGGCCTCCGTTTCTGTAGTCTACCATCAGCTCCATTGTCTTGCTGATGTTGAGGGAGAGGTTGTTGTCCTGACACCACACTGCCAGGTCACTGACCTCCCTATAGGCTGTCTCATTGTCATCGGGGATCAGGCCTACCACGGTTGTGTCGACAGAAAACTTAATGATGGTGTTGGAATCGTGCACAGCCACGCAGTCGTGGGTGAACAGGGAGTGCAGAAGGGGATTAAGCACGCAGCCCTGAGGGGCCCCCGTGTTGAGGGTCAGTGTGGCTGATGTGTTGTTGCCTACCCTCACCACCTGGGGACAGCCCTTTAGGAAGTCCAGGATCCAGTTGCAGAGGGAGGTGTTTAGTCCTAGGCCTGAGCTTAGTGTTGAGCTTGGAGGGCACTATGGTGTTGCACACTGATCTGTAGTCAATTAACAGCATTCTCACATAGGTGTTACTCTTGTCCAGATGGCAGAGGGCAGTGCAGGGTGCAATAGAGATTATCTATTGAAGAACAAAATTCTGAAAATTCTGGAGCCCTATTTTAACAGTAAAATATAACAACAATACCCTATTGTTAACTCACAATTCATGACAATCACTGGATTAAGTTGCACATCAACATCTTTAATCATGCATTCCTGCTTGGACATGTTAGATGAAACAACTTATTTATTGAATAGCCTACCATCTCAGTGGTCTATTACAGAGCCTAAAGCACTGTGAATGTCTTTCTACAGTGATTTAAAAAAATAATAGTTTGTGTGACACGGAGGAAAAAAATTGGTGTGACCAAATCATGGGCTGGTGACATGGCACCAACTGAAAAAGTTAGTAGCACCAGTTCCACCAGGGGAAAATGTTATTCTGGAGCCCTGTCAAGGGTGTGATTTAAAAAAAATCTGCTGCAGAGTAATGTGGTCTTCTGCCAATTTGGCTGTTAGGGAGAGAATCATGCGCTAGGATGTTAGGCTGAAAAATATGTCGGCAGGACAAGGCTATGTATGTTTGTGCACATCGAAGTCAGTGATTTATGTTTATTATAGATTAATGAAGCAACACAAATGTGATGTAACTAAAAATGAATGGGCATTTAGTTGACTAAAATGCCCCCCTGGTTTTGTCATTTTGACAATAACTGGACCAAATCCTTATTCAAATGACAAAAATGTGACTAAGCTTAATAGTATTTAAGTCAAAATGACTAAGACTAGAGTAAATCTAAAAAAGATTGCAAAAATGAAGACTGCCCAAAATGTAAGAAAGCCAAACTTTGGAGGGGGTCTCTAAAATAATGATGATTTAACCATTATCCTATTTGTTTAAAATGTCAATTGTATGCCAGCTGCTACAGTGGAAAGCTTATTCCAAATGAAACAACAACCCCACCTCTGTGTCATGGTTAAAAACATGTTTCCCCATGTGGTTGCACTCATCATCCAGAGACCTGTCCTGTATTTCAGCCCCTTTTCAGATGTCCCAACTGTTCTTTCCACAAAAAAAAAGGTAATTTTGTCAACAAGACTCCAAAATTAATTCAGGCAACAAGAAAGTAGACCCAATGACAATCGCCGAATGTCATAACACTTAGGTGTTTCGTTACAGATGTCTCTTTCCATTCATTTAACGACGCGAGTGCATACTACTGTTTGGATGAAATTATTATTTTGGACTGAACGAACATGCGCAGGTCTCCTACTTTTTGAAGTGATATGTTTGACAATAAGACGAAACCATGACTGGCTGTGTTCATGCCAAATGAAAAGATCATTTAAAAAAAATGTTTACCGTTAAATGACACGTCTTTACTAGTAGGCCCATAAAACATGTTATATTACACGCAAGCGCGTTCACACAGGAGGTCCAGTGAAAGAAAACAGACCACCGAATGTAATTCGCACTCTGGTTATAAATGTTGGGTAACGTGAAAGTGCATTCATTCATCTGTAAGAGCAATGCATTATGATAACAGCGAGATGGTTTATCAAAAGTAACGTTAGCCTAGACTGATTCTAACAGCAATCATGTAGCCTATATATTGTAGCAGGTATCCAACTTGTGTTTAACATAGCCTAAAGCAAAATAGCTATATGTTCTAGACTAGAATAGTTATATCATATGCCGAAAATGTTGACTGAATAAGATATGTAGTAGAGAAAAACGTTGTTTAGGCTATGTGGAGGTGTGGGTTGTCAGGGAACGAACACCATCTCAAAACATACTTTTTGTAGAAGGAAACAAATTAAGCTTTTAAACACCACATTCCATAGCCTACACGAGCATTGCGTAAATGTTGCAGACATGCTGAAGAAGAAGCGGGGGCAGGTGAGAAAACGTGTAGACTTCAAACTCATGGTACTACCGCACGAGGAGGACTGCACTTTGTATTTACCTTGTTCGCGTGGTAATAGTCCAACGAGCTTAGACAACTTGGATCAGAACCCACACTTGACGGGTGCGTAGGATAAAATCTCACGTCCATGTCAGGGTCTGTGAGACTGACGGCATGAAATCAGTTTCAGTGTCTTTGACTTTGACTCTATTGTTTAGCCAGGAGAGAAAGAAAAGGGGGTTGAGGTTCTCAGTGCACTCTTCCCTCACATCCGTTCGCGGTCGAACTTCTGCACCAACTCGCGTCCCGGTGATGCACAGTCCTTTTTTCGCTAGACTACAAGATGCGTCCACTTTGGAGAGCCAAATGCAGTTATCACTCAACCGTAGAACAAAAGTAACTGCAAATATCCAGATCGGTTATACTATTACCTACTCCAGAACTAATTAAATTAAATATCCCCCCTTTGTTTATGTTAAAAATATATATTTTAAAAAGCGTAAGACTCTAATAATGTTGCTTCTTTTTCCCCCGCTGTTCTCATACTCCATAGGCTTTGTCACGGAGGTGCATATTCATACATTGGTTCCAGGACAGAGAAGTGGTTGGACTGTTCTCCATATGCCATGCGACCTCTGCTGATAAACGGGAAAAGGGGGAGGGGATATTGGGGGCTGCCTTGACAACCGCTCTCCTTTCTGCAACTGCGCGATTCTGATTAGCTGGAAATGTAGTAGTGTGCACGGCTGTGCATTATAAAGAACCCACTGCTACTACAAGGTCTACTTCTTTCCAAAGGTTCCATTTGTTTTAGTGTGCCAAGCTGAAAGGAACTCGTTTGGACCCACATTCTGCTGTCAAGGCATGGTTTCTCCATGGTTTTTATTTATTTTCATACTTAAACACAAACCTCTTAAATCACATATATATGCAAAACCTAGAACCAACCATTTATTTCCAATTTAAATGCAGCTAGCATTTTGATTTGGAACCTGATCAAGAAAAGGGTTCCCTTGAAAATGATAATTTCCCTCAGCGGATTCTTCAGTACTGTACCTCATATATTTGTTATTATATTTATTATTACATGTATTAAAGTATAGCTAATTCAATTTACAATGTATTTAGTAGGCTTTGCATCCTTTATGCAGATCTAAAGTATATGCTGCATGTTACATCCACTTTAGTAATGCATTTGGAGCTGCATTGCTTTTTTTAAATCATTCATGTAACCAAATGTCATCCTACGGGTGGCAAAGGGGTAATGCCACATTTATTAAACCACCAAATTAAAAATGAATAATATCCTTTATGACTTTGTTTATAAATGATTTATCAATGCCCTATAAAGCCTTTAAGTTTAAGTTTGTTTAAAGAACATCTGAAAGGATACAGAATTATTATGCAGACAAACTGGTGTGAGACAATGGGGCATAGTATTATACGAACATGTCTCAGTAAAGACCACCTCAAACTCAACAATCATTTTTGCACTATTCGTCAACAGCAGTATCGTGAGCTAGATCACATTATCCAGCTTTTACAAATACTATTGTTTTAACCCCAGCCACAATACATTTGATTTTGCATTAAAGCGGGTAGTGTTTTTGTTCCATTAATTGCCATAGAGCATTTAGTAATTAAAGGACAATAAAGCTTTAGAAGTCATTTTATTATCTTGTTTGTTTGCTAGCCCATCAATTGTTCTTGAATAATACTGATCATTAGCATTCAGTGGGCAGTGAATGCTGCAGGGGAAGGGAGCTCTACACATACAGCACTCCACATTCCATTCCCATGAATCTATGGCACTGGGCCACGGAGTTAACCCTGTGTGGCAAATGGCAAATCTATACAGTCCGGTCCACACGACACAATCAGCATGCACTATATGGTCCAGAATGAAACGGGTCCACAACCAATCATAAGAAACATCCATCGTTTACAAGTACATTGTTGTTGTCTCCCGTCAAAATAACATTATCAGTCATACATTACCCTATAAGGGGAACATCTAGAGTTTACAAATAAACTGTTGAAGGCCTATCCTGGCAATATAGCATTATGACATAACCTACTGCAACTAAAAAATGTATTAAGATCCACATTCTTTGTTTTTTGGTTGGTAAATGCAAATCACAGTCATTCTAAGGACTGGTGTGGAAGGCTTGAATGGAAGAAGTCTGCCCTCTCTATTTGTGAACGCTGCAAGCAACAATATACAGTATTGAACAAATTGGGCACCTGAAATATTTACCTACTTTAGATAAACATTACAGTGCATTTGGAAAGTATTCAGACCACTTCACTTTTTCCTCATTTTGTTACGCTGCAGCCTTATTCTAAAATTGATTAAATAAATACAAATCCTCATCAATCTACGCATAATGACCAAATGAAAAAAATATTTTTGGAAATGTTTGCAAATGTATTAAAAATATTATCATTGAGATGTTTCTTCAACTTGATTGGAGTCCACCTGTGGTAAATTAAATTGATTGGACATGATTGGAAAGGCACACACACCTGTCTACATAAGGTCCCACAGTTGATAGTGCATGTCAGAGCAAAAACCAGGAATTGTCCTTAGAGCTCCGAGACAGGATTATGTCGAGGCACAGATCTGGGAAAGGGTACCAAAACATTTCTGAAACATTGAAGGTCCCCAAGAACACAGTGGACTCCATCATTCTTAAATGAACGCGGTTTGGAACCACTAAGACTCTTCCTAGAGCTGGCCTGCCGGCCAAACTGAGCAATCGGGGGAGAAGGGCCTTGGTCAGGCAGCACTCCACTAATCAGGCCTTTGTGGTAGAGTGGCCAGACGGAAGCTACTCCTCAGTAAAAGGCACATGACTGCCCGTTTGGAGTTTGGCAAAAGCACCTAAGGGACTCTCAGATTATGAGAAACAAGATTCTCAGGTTTGATGAAACCAAGATTGAACTCATTTGCCTGAATGCCAAGTGTCACGTCTGGAGGAAACCAGGTACCACTCATTACCTGGCCAATACCATCCCTACTGTGAAGAGTGGTGGTGGCAGCATCATGCTGTGGGGATGTTTTTCAGCATCAGGGACTGGGAGACTAGTCAAGTTCGAGGGAAAGATGAACGGAGCAAAGTACAGAGAGATCCTTGATGAAAACCTGCTCCGGAGTGCTCAGGACCTCAGACTGGAGCGAAGGTTCATCTTCCAACAGGACAACGACCCTAAGCACATAGCCAAGACAATGCAGGAGTGGCTTCGGGACAAGTCTCTGAATGTCCTTGAGTAGCCCAGCCAGAGCCCGGACTTGAGCCTGATCGAACATTTCTGGACAGACCTGAAAATAGCTGTGCAACAGCGCACCCCATCCAACCTGACAGGGCTGACAGAGACAAGTATGGGAGAAATTCAACAAATACAGGTGTGCCAAGCTTGTAGCGTCATACCCAAGAAGACTCAAGGCTGTAATCTCTGTCAAAGGTGCTTCAAGTACTGAGTAAAGGGTATGAATACTTATGTAAATGTAATATTTCAGGTTTTATTTTTAATAATTTTGCAAACATTTCTAAAAACCTGTTTTTGCTCCCTCATTATTGGGTATTATGTGTATATTGATGGGAGGGGGGTTAATACATTTTATAATAGGCTGTGACGTAACAAACAGAAAAATAAGAAGTGAAGGGGTCTGAATACTTTCCAAATGCACTGTATAAGCCATTTTGTGCATGGTGCATGATCTGCTACAGACTAGTGGAATGATAATAACAACACAGCGCTGCAGAGTGTATTCTGTACTTTGCCTTGACATGATTGAAAGACAATGGTCCCATGGATAGGCCATTTCAACATCAATGTGCATGCACATCACAGGAGAAGGGAGTACAATCCATCACATTCAGTGAGCTGTCAAAGGGAGCTAGTTCGCTCAACCTTTCCCTATACATTTACACTCACTTGGCCATATAAGATCCAGCTCCTGTTCATATTTTGCACTCCTTTGAGAATGTACAATATATATCACCTTTCGTGGCAGTAATCAGCAACGAGACCTATTCTCTGTTGTATTTATCTTCATAAATACTCACCATTAAACCTACACCTATTTGTTATTGTTTTGATAAAGGTGACGCTAATTGTTATGCCATGAAATCATCTGCATATATATATATTTTTTACTTTAAGCTTAGATGAAGCATAATGACAAATGGCAATTTGTATTAGCTTATACTTTTATAACACTTAACTTTCCTCGTTCCAACGTGAAGAATTTTGCCATGGTCTTTAACAATTGGTAGCTTCATAATCATTGCTAAAATCGGAAAGCATGCAAACCTCATTCCTCATCTGCTTTGTCTGAAAGAACATTGGGATGCTTTAAGGCAACAATTGTTTTATCTTTCACATTAAAATAAAACAATGCCAAAGAGCTCACTCATCCTTTTGCTGTAATATAAATGGCATGGAATAAGATTACATTGTTGCAGGTTTCATCACAGCTCCGCTCTGTGTCCTTGGAAGTATACGTTTATGTGTAGACCTAATAGAGTGTTGAGGAGAACCATTTGTGTCCAGAAATAATTTAGCCATTAATTCATTGTAGCCTTTGGCTCTTTTTGTAGAGTTGTCAAAGAACTCGTGACATTAATGGATTACTCATTCTACTAATAAAGTCAGATTTAATCAACAAATACGATAGTCATTTAAAATAACGTTTTAAAATAAAGTTCGCCCAACACAAGTCACTACATATCCAATCGAGCCAAATGGGAAGTTCCAAGACCAGTCAGAAACGTCCAGCTAACGCTACGCCAATGACGCCGGTGGATCTCAAAATTGAACATGGATCCGAGTTAAAGTAATTGATGTCCTTCGCCACCGTTGTCTTATGAAATGACAGATAGCTCAAACCAGTTATGACTATTCAACAAAACAATAAATAATTTAAACGTTTCAGTCCAACAAATGACTTAATTACATCAATGCTTATTTGCTAGTTATACATTCAAGTTGAGGGTGCAGTATTTTAGATTTTTGTCAATCAGGACGAAAACTAGCCAGATAGTTTAGCCAGGCAAAACTGGGGAAAACTAGTTTGGGACAGGATAATCTGGGCGCATATGCACACCAGTCTAATTCAGGACACAGACTGTAGTTTTTATGCCCTGATATCGAAAAGTGGCAAAAAGTTTGTTTAAACAATTCAGAGAGTGAAACGAATACATTAGATGACAAATAGTTAAGGATAGCGAATCGATATAGAATCGCAAAACAGCTGTAACTGTCAATAGTAAAACAAAGCTTCAAACGATATTTGAGTGAACCTGAATCCAGAAAATGAATGGTGAAGGCGCACCTGGACACAGCAGACTCCTCCTCCTCACCACTCTGTAACTTCCCAAACCTGCATGTTTATGCAATTCTTAGAATTATATAGTTTAATTCTGTTTCATTTGATTTATTTCACCTATTTAACTTATTTTACCAGGTAAATTGACTGAGAACTTGTTCTAATTTACAGCAATGACTTGGGCAATAGTTACAGGGGAGAGGAGGGGGGATGAATGAGCCCATTGAAAGCTGGGGATGATTAGGTGACAGTGATGGTATGAGGGCAGATTGGGAATAGCCAGAGCACCAGGGTTAACACCCTTACTCTTACGATAAGTGCCATGGGATCTTTAGTGACCACAGAGAGTCAGGACACCCGTTTTAACATCCCATCCGAAAGACACCCTACACAGGGCAATGTCCCCAATCACTGCCTTGGGCCGTCGGGATATTTATTTTTTGGGACCAGAGGAAAGAGTGCCTCCTAGTGGCCCTCCAACACCCCTTCCACCAGCATCTGGTCTCCCCTCCAGGACAAACTCTGCTTAGCTTCAGAGTTTCATTATGTTAATGGTTTTAGTTTCTTGCACTGTGCCTGAGAATGAAAGTGAGATTTGATTTTTACGAGATGAGGTAGAGTGGTGCTTGGAGGGAGGAGGGAGGACCGCGAGGGAAATATGGCGTCCCTTGAGAGGGCAAGAACCAGATGCACAATGAGCTTCAAAAGTTTGGAGCTCACTGTATGTTAGGAGAAGTGCAATAGTATTATAAGGAGGAATGGAGGGGAAAAGAGAGGCGGAGGAGGTCGAAGGGAGTGAGGGAGGTAGAGGGTGAGCTTGAAACGGTTGACAATGGTGGATAAAAGGGAGATGGTTCGTGGAAGTAGAATGTGTAAGCAGAGTGAGCCGTAAATTGGATCGAGGTCTGGAGGTGAAATGGAAGTGAATTATTGGAAGTGGCAGGTGTGGTGAAGTTCTCGGAGCCCGAGGCTTGCACCGATGGTCAGGATAAAGATGTTTCTGTGACGGTAGGAGTGCCATTTTTGGATAAAGTGGACCCCTGCCTTTTGGCTGATCCATGCGTGGTTGCAGGGTGGGTGAAAATGGAGTTGGTAGCTGTGAAATCGGTGAAGATAACCCATAGTGGTCTTGTGATCACTGTTTGTGTTTCTGCCAGTCAGAGGGATAGGGAGCTCCACGCCACACTGATGAGGACAAGAGCTGTGACCTGTTTTGCGCTCAAGAAAAGGGAGCCATTGAAAGGAGTGATTACTGGTGTAGCGGTAAATGTGAAAGTGGACCAACTGAAGGGGAAGATTCCCAGTGTTTGAGATGCTCTTCGCTTGGTAAGACGCAGACAGGGTAGTGTGAGTTGTGAAACAGAAGAGTCATTGTCTGTTCTTGTGAGTTTTGATGTTGAGCTTTTGCCCAAAAAGGTTATCTGGCAGCTTCATTAAATAGTACCTGCAAAAAAACAGTCTCAACGTCAACAGTGAAGAGGCAACTCCAGAATGCTGGCCTTCCAGGCAAAGTTGCAAAGAAAAAGCCATATCTCAGATGGGCCAATAAAAAGAAAATATTAAGATGGGCAAAAGAACACAGACACTGGACAGAGGAACCCTGCCTAGAAGGCCAGCATCCGAAGTCGCCTCTTCACTGTAGACATTGAAACGGGTGTTTTGCGGATACTAATTAATGAAGCTGCCAGTTGAGGACTTGTGAGGCGTCTGTTTCTCAAACTAGACACTCTAATGTACTTGTCTTCTTGCTCAGTTGTGCACCAGGGCCTCCCACTCCTCTTTCTATTCTGGTTCTCTTTCTAAACTGGCTCAGTTTGCTCTGTTCTGTGAAGGGAGTACACAGCGTTGTATGAGATCTTCAGTTTATTGACAATTTCTCGTATGGAATAGCCTTAATTTTTCAGAACAAGAATAGACTGACGAGTTTCAGTAGAAAGGTCTTTGTTTCTAGCCATTTTGAGCCTGTAATCGAACCCACAAATGCTGATGCTCCAGATACTCATCTAATCTAAAGAAGGCCAGTTTTATTGCTTCTTTAATCAGTACAACAGTTTTCAGCTGTGCTAACATAAATGCAAAAGGGTTTTTTAATGATCAACTAGCCTTTTCAATTATAAACTTGGATTAGCTAACACAGTGTGCCATTGGAACACAGGAGTGATGGTTGCTGATAATGGGCCTCTGTATGTCTATGTAGATATTCCATAAAAATCTGCCGTTTCCAGCTACAATAGTCATTTACAACATTAACAATGTCTACACTGTATTTCTGATCAATTTGATGTTATTTTAATGGACCAAAAATGTGCTCAAAAACAAGGACATTTCTCAGTGACCCCAAACTGTTTAATGGTAGTGTATGTGTTCCTGAGAGTCTCACCTTTCTATAGAGTGGGCAAACCGTTTGGCCAAACCGTTCGGAAGATACAGATGTTTTCGTGAGAAGACCGATTTAAGAGTTAAGAAAATATTTACTAAATAAACTGAAGTAAAAAAAATTAAAGAGTAACAATAATGTGGCTATATACAGGGGGTAAGGGTGCTAAGTCAATGTGCGGGGGTACAGGTTAATTGAGGTAATTAAGGTAATATGTACATGTAGGTAGGGGTAAAGTGACTATGCATAGATAATGAACAGCGAGTAGCCGCAGCGTAAAAAGGGGGTTGTCAAAGCAAATAGTTTGGGTAGCCATTTTAGTAGCTGTTCAGCAGTCTTATGGCTTGGGGGTAGAACCTGTTAAGAAGCCTTTTGGAGCTAGACTTGGCACTCTGGTACCTCTTGCCGTGAATTAGCAGAAAGAACAGTCTATGGCTAGACTGGTTGCAATTTTCTAGGGCCTTCCTCTTACACCGCCTGGTATAGAGGTCCTGGATGGCAGGAAGCTTGGCCGCAGTTATGTACTGGGCCATACACACTACCCTCTGTAGGGCCTTGCGATCTGAGGCCGAGCAGTTGCCATACCAGGTGGTGATGCAACCCGTCAGGATGCTTTCGATGGTGCAGCTGTAGAACGTTTTTGAGGATCTGAGGACCAATGCCAAATGTGTTTTGTCTCCTGAAGGGGAATAGGTGTTGTTGTGCCCTCTTCATGACTGTCTGTGAGTGTTTGGACCATGACAGTTTGTTGGTGATGTGGACGCCAAGGAACTTGAAGCTCTCAACCTGCTCCTCTACAGCCCTGTCGATGAGTAAGGGCGTGCTTGGCCCTCCTTTTCCTGTAGTCCACCTTTGTGTTGATCACGTTGGTTGTTGTCCTGGTACGACACTACCAGGTCTCTGACCTCCTCCCTATAGGCTGTATCATCGTTGTCGGTGATCAGGCCTACCACCGTTGTGTCGTCGGAAAACTTAATGATGGTGTTGGAGTTATGCCTGGCCGTGCAGTCATGAGTGAACAGGGAGTACAGGAGGGGACTGAGCACGCACCCCTGAGGGGTCCCACTGTTGCGGAGCATGGCAGACATGTTGTTGCCTACCCTCACCACCTGGGGGCGGCCAATCAGGAAGTCCAGGATCCAGCTGCAGAGGGAAGTGTTAGGTCCCAGGGTCCATAGCTTAGTGATGAGCTTTGAGGGCACTATGGTGTTGAACGCTCAGTTGAACAGCTTTCTCACGTAGGTTTTCCTTTTGTCCAGGTGGGAAAGGGCAGTGCGGAGTGCAATAGAGATTGTGTCATCTGTTGATCTATTGGGGAAGTATACGAATTGGAGTGGGTCTAGGGTTTCTGGGATTATGGTGTTGTTGTGAGCCATTACCAACCTTTCAAAGCACTTCATGGCTACAGATGTGATTGCTATGGGTCGGTAGTCATTTAGGGAGGTTACCTTGGTGTTCTTGGGTACAGGAACTATGGTGGTCTGCTTGAAACATGTAGGTATTACAGACTCGGTGAGGGACAGGTTGAAAATGTTAGTGAAGGCTCTTGCCAGTTGGTCAGGGCATGCTCTGAGTACACATCCTGGTAATCCGTCTAGCCCTGCGACTTTGTGAATATTGAACAGTTTAAAGGTCTTACTCACATCGGTTACGGAGAGCGTGATCACACTGTGGTCTGGAACAGCTGGTGCTATGCTTCAGTGTTGCTTGCCTCGAAGCGCGCATAGAAGTTTTTTAGCTCGTCTGTTAGGCTTGTGTCACTGGGCTGCTTGTGGCTGGGCTTCCCTTTGTAGTCCATAATAGTTTGCATGCCCGGTGTAGTATGATTCAATCTTAGTCCTGTATTGACACTTTGCCTGTTTGATGGTTTCTTCGGAGGGCATTGCAGGATTTCTTATTGAAAGTGGCAGCTCTACCCTTTAGCTCAGTGCGGATGTTGCTTGTAATCCATGGCTTCTGGTTGGGGTATGTACTGTTGGGACGAAGTCATTGATGCACTTATTGTTGAAGCCGTTGACAGATGTCGTATACTTCTCAATGCTATCGGATGATTCCCGGAACATATTCCAAACTGTGCTAGCAAAACAGTTCTGTAGCTTAGCATCTGCATCATCTGACCACCTCCGTATTGAGCGAGTCGCTGGTACTTCCTGTTTTCGTTTTTGCTTGTAAGCAGGAATCAGGAGAATAGAATTATGGTCAGATTTTCCAATTGGAGGTCAAGTCGGGGCTTTGTAAGCACCTCTGTGTGTAGAGTAAAGGTGGTCTAGAGTTTCTTCCCTCTGGTTGCACATGTTACTTGCTTGAAGAAATTAGGTAAAACAGATTTAAGTTTCCCTCCATGAAAGTCGCCAGCCAATAGGAGCACCGCCTTTGGATGTGCATTTAGTTGTTTTCTTATAGTCTTAAACAGCTCATTCTTTGTGCTCAGCATCAGTTGTGGTGTTCAATAGACAGCTACAAAATATATAGATGAAACCTCCCTTGGTAAATAGTGTGGTCTATAGCTTGTCATGAGATACTCTACACCAGGTGAGCAAGACCTAGAGAATTATTAGTATTAGATATCGCGCCCCAGCTGTTATTGACAAATAGACACATGCCACCACCCCTCGTTTTACCAGAGACAGCTGTTCTGTCTTGCCGATGCACAGAAAACCCAGCCAACTGTATATTATCCATGTGTTCATTCAGCCACGACTCAGTGATACATAAGATATAACAGTTTTTAATGTCCCATTGGTATGAGCTCATCGAGTTTATTCTCCACTGATTTCACATTAGCCTATAGGACAGATGGTATAGGGCGGGTTACACACTCACCAACGAATTCTCACAAGGCACCCGGACCTGCGACCCCTGTATCGGCTTCTCTTCTTCATGACAATGACGAGGATTTGGGCATTGTCGTTTCAGCAGTAAATTCTTGACTTCCGATTCGTTAAAGAAAAATCTTTGTCCAGTTCGAGGTGAGTAATCGCTGTTCTGATATCCAGAAGCCCTTTTCAGTTATAATTGATGGTGGCAGAAACATTATGTACAAAATAAGTTACAAACAATGCAAAAAAAAAGAAAAAAAAGAAAGCACAATTGGTTAGTAGCCCGTACAAAGGCAGGCAGCCATCTCCTCCGGCGCCATTATACTGTGTATATATATATATGTAAAGATATACAGTATATGTTAAAGATGTGAAGATCTTGATAGGAATACACTTTCTGCTATTACCCCCTCCTCCCTTCTCCAGACCATCTCTGGAGACCTCTCATTCCTTACTTCCCTCATCAACTCATCTCTGACCACTGGCTGCATCCCCTCTGACTTCAGAATGGGCGGAGTTGCTCCCCTCAAGAAACTAACACTCGAATCATCTGAAATAAAAAACTATAGACTTGTATCCCTTCCTTCTTTCCTTTCCAAAACACTTGAGTGTGCTGTCTCTGATCAACTAACTTGTTATCTCTCTCAGAACAATCTTCTTGACCCTAACCAGTCAGGCTTCAAGACGGGTCACTCAACCGAGACTGTTCTTCTCTTTGTCACGGAGGCTCTCCGCACTGCCATAGCTGACTCTCTCTCCTCTGTTCTCATCCTATATCTATCTGCTGACTTTGACACCGTGAACCATCAAATCCTCCTCTCCACCCTCTCAGGACTGGGCGTGTCAGGCCTTGCACCCTCTTGGATTGCTCCTACCAAGTGACGTGAAGATGATCTGTGTCTGCACCACGTACTCTCACTACTGGTGTCCCCATGGCTCGGTTCTAGGCCCTCTCCTCTTCTCTCTATAAACCATGTCACTCGGCTCCATTATATCCTTACATGGTCTCATCTATCATTGCTATGCAGATGACACTGCCTTGCAGATATCTTAGCTTAGGATGTCGGCTCACCACCTCAAGCTCAACCTCGACAAGACGGAGCTTCTCTTTCTCCCGATCATGAAGGCCTGCCCGATCAAAGATCTCTCAATCAAGGTTGACAGCTCCATAGTGTCACTCTCCCAGAGTGAAAAAAACCTTGGCATGACCCTAGCCAACACCCTGTCGTTCTCTGCAAACATCAAAGTAGTGACTTGCTCCTGCAGGTTCATGCTCTACAACATCTGTAGAGTACGACCCTACCTCACACAGAAAGCCACGCAAGTCCTAGTCCAGGCACTTGTCATCTCCCGTTTGGACTACTGCAATTCACTGTTGGATGGGCTCCCCGCTTGTGCCATCAAACCCCTGCAACTTGTCCAGCCTGGTTTTCAACCTTCCCAAGTTCTCCCATGTCACCCCGCTCCTCCACACACTCCACTCGCATCCAGTCGAAGATTGCATCCACTACAAGACCATGATAGTCTAGAATCGGCTTTCTATTTCGCAACAAAACCTCCGTCACTCACACCGCCAAACTTTCCCTAGTAAAACTGACTATCCTACCGATCCTCGACTTTGGCGATGTCATCACAAAATAGCTTCCAATACTCTACTCAGCAAACTGGATGCAGTCTATCACAGTGCCATCCGTTTCGTTACCAAAGCCCCTTATACCACCCACCACTGTGACCTGTATGCTCTAGTCGGCTGGCCCTCGCTACATATTTGTCGCCAGACCCACTGGCTCCAGGTCATCTATAAGTCTATGCTAGGTAAAGCTCCGCCTTATCTCAGCTCACTGGTCACGATAACAACACCCACCTGTAGCACGTGCTTTAGCAGGTATATCTCACTAGTCTTCCCCAAAGCCAACACCTCCTTTGGCCGCCTTTCCTTCCAGTTCTCTGCTGCCAGTGACTGGAACGAATTGCAAAAATCGCTGAAGCTGGAGACTTATATTTCCCTCACTAACTTTAAACATCAGCTATCTGAGCAGCTAACTGATCGCTGCAGCTGTACATAGTCCATCTGTAAATAGCCTACCCAATCTACCTACATCATCCCCATATTGTTTTTATTTACTTTTCTGCTCTTTTTTACACCAGTATCTCCACTTGCACATCATCATCTGCTCATTTAACACTTCAATATTAATCTGCTAAATTGTAATTATTTTGCTACTATGGCCTATTTATTGCCTACCTCCTTACGCCATTTGCACACACTGTATATAGACATTCTCATTCCATGTATAACTCTGTGATGTTGTTTGTGTCGCACTGCTTTGCTTTATCTTGGCCAGGTCGCAGTTGTAAATTAGAACTTGTTCTCAACTAGCTTGCTTGGTTAAATAATGGTGAAATAAAAACATTTTTTTAAATGGTGTTTGCCTACAGAGCAGGAAGAGGGACTGCCCCTCCCTACCTTCTGCCACCTCTGGTCTCTTGGCCCTCCCACATCTATGGGAGGGCAGCTCCCTCTCAGCTCAGTCCAAGCTCTTCTCTGTGCTGGCACCCGAATGGTGGAACCAGCTTCCCCCTGAAGCTAGGACAGCAGAGTCCCTGCCCATCTTCCGAAAAGACCTGAAACCCTACCTCTTCAAAGAGTATCTGAAATAGTCCCGTCCCCCCCTCTCAACTCTGAATTTGCTGGTAGCTACGCTATTGAGGAAACGTGTACTTACTATTCAAATCAAATCAAATCAAATTGTATTTGTCACATACACATGGTTAGCAGATGTTAATGCGAGTGTAGCGAAATGCTTGTGCTTCTAGTTCCGACAATGCAGTAATAACCAACAAGTAATCTAACTAACAATTCCAAAACTACTGTCTTATACACAGTGTAGGGGGATAAAGAATATGTACATAAAGATATATGAATGAGTGATGGTACAGAGCAGCATAGGCAAGATACAGTAGATGGTATCGAGTACAGTATATACATATGAGATGAGTATGTAAACAAAGTGGCATAGTTAAAGTGGCTAGTGATACATGTATTACATAAGGATGCAGTAGATGATATAGAGTACAGTATATACGTATACATATGAGATTAATAATGTAGGGTATGTAAACATTATATTAGGTAGCATTGTTTAAAGTGGCTAGTGATATATTTTACATCATTTCCCATTATTAAAGTGGCTGGAGTTGAGTCAGTGTGTTGGCAGCAGCCACTCAATGTTAGTGGTGGCTGTTTAACAGTCTGATGGCCTTGATATAGAAGCTGTTTTTCAGTCTCTCGGTCCCAGCTTTGATGCACCTGTACTGACCTCGCCTTCTGGATGATAGCGGGGTGAACAGGCAGTGGCTCGGGTGGTTGTTGTCCTTGATGATCTTTATGGCCTTCCTGTAACATCGGGTGGTGTAGGTGTCCTGGAGGGCAGGTAGTTTGCCCCCGGTGATGCGTTGTGCAGACCTCACTACCCTCTGGAGAGCCTTACGGTTGTGGGCGGAGCAGTTGCCGTACCAGGCGGTGATACAGCCCGCCAGGATGCTCTCGATTGTGCATCTGTAGAAGTTTGTGAGTGCTTTTGGTGACAAGCCGAATTTCTTCAGCCTCCTGAGGTTGAAGAGGCGCTGCTGCGCCTTCTTCACGATGCTGTCTGTGTGAGTGGACCAATTCAGTTTGTCTGTGATGTGTATGCCGAGGAACTTAAAACTTACTACCCTCTCCACTACTGTTCCATCGATGTGGATAGGGGGGTGTTCCCTCTGCTGTTTCCTGAAGTCCACAATTCCTGTGATATGTGGTTGTCCCACCTAGCTATCTTAAGATGAATGCACTAACTGTAAGTCACTCTGGATTTTAGCATCAGCTAAATTATTCCAATGTATATGTATTACTCTTAATGCTAATGCTACTACTTTAGAGGGTAAATACCTATTTTTGTCTGTGATTTATGTTGGGAAATTACAGATACAGAAAACCGATACAGCCCAAATACCAACATTTTCAATTGTTCACCCATAAATAATTTGTTGTGAATGATCTATTAGTTAATGAATTACTCACCTTGCTAAAAGGTGATCTGAACTTACCCTACAATTGAATTTGAAGACAGGAAACAAAAGTAACAGGGCATGATGAACATGTAGCACTAATAACCGCATCCTACTGCTAGCTTGCCTCTGAAGCTAAGCAGGGTTGGTCTTGGTCGTTTCCTGAATTGGAGGCCAGATGCTGCTGGGAGTGATGTTGGAGGCTCAGTATGAGGCACTCTTTCCTCTGGTCTAAGTAGATACCAATGCCCCAGGGCAGTGATTGGGGACATTGCCCTGTGAAGGGTGCCGTATTTTGGATGAGACTTTAAGTGGGTGTTCTGACTCTCCGTGGTCATTAAAGATCCCATGGCACTTATCGTAAGAGTAGGGGTGTTAAGCCTGGTGTTAAGCCTGGTGTCCTGGCTAAATTTCAAGTCTGGACATCATACCATCATGGCTGTCTAAACATCCCAAGCTTGCAATTTACTAATTTCTCTCCCCTGTGACTATTCCCCAGGTCTTTGCTGTACATGATAATTTGTTCTCAGTCAACTTACCTGGTAAAATAAGGTCAAATAACAAAGGGACATAAACTGTTAAAGCTATGCACATTTTCTCCCCCACTGGCAGTGGTGCAACAAAACTGGGGTCATAAAGTGAAACAAGCAGCTCTAATATATTTAATGCACTATGGAGACAAAGCCCGATAAGAGTCTCAATGTTTGCTCTTGTTGTTGATTTCTTGTCCACTTGTTTTCCTTCATTCACTCTGTCTCTTTCTGTCTTGAAATGGCTGAGGTTTTAAAGGGATGGTTATGTAATTTTTGCCCATTAAATGGAGGTTACCATGAGGCTTGAGTGCATTATTTCAGCTCACTTGATGGTAAAATAAATTGTTGGATTGCTATTCAAAGACTTGATATTGGAGAGGAAAGGAATTCATCAATGTAAAAGTCTGATGGAGAAAATGGTTTTCCATTGGATCAAGTTTCCTTAAGAGTGTAGAAATCAAATAAACTCAAATCTAATTGTATTTGTCACATGCGCTGAATACAACAGGTGTTGTATTACCTTACAGTGAAATGCTTACTTACAAGCACTTAACCAATGATGCAGTCTTAAGAAAATACCTACACAATAAATAGTAAAAAAAGTTATAAAAATAAATAATTAAAGAGCAGCAGTAAATAAAACATTTTTTTACAGGGGACACCGGTGTCGAGGTATTTGAGATAATTATGTACATGCAGGTAGGGTTGTCAAAGTGGCTATGCATAGATAATAAAATAAAGTAGCAGCGTAGTGTGGGGGTTGCAAATAGTCTGGGTAGCCATTTGATTAGCTGTTCAGGAGTCTTATCGCTGTCGCTTGTGGGTAGAAAATGTTTAGAAGCCTCATGGACCAAGACTTGGCGCTCCGGTACCGCTTGCCATGCAGTAGCAGAGAGAACAGTCTATGACTAGGGTGTCTGGAGTCTGACGATTTTTAGGGCATTCCTCTGACACCGCCTGGTATAGAGGTCCTGGATGGCAGGAAGCTTGGCCCCGGTGATATATTGGGCCCTAGTCACTACCCTCTGTAGTGCCTTGCGGTCGGAGGCTGAGCAGTTGCTATACCAGGCAGTGATGCAACCCGTCAGGATGCTCTCGATGGTGCAGCTGTAAAATCTTTTGAGGATCTGAAGACCCATGCCAAATCTTTTCAGTCTCCTGAGGGGGAATAGGTTTTGTTGTGCCCTCTTCACAACTGTCTTGGTGTGCTTGGACCATGTTAGTTTGTTGTTGATGTGGACACCAAGGAACTTGAAGCTCTCAACCTCCTCCACTACAGTCCCATTCGATGAGAATGGGAGCGTGCTCGGTCCTCTTTTTCCTATAGTCCACAATCATCTCCTTTGTCTTGATCACGTTAAGGGAGAGGTTGTTGTCCTTGTACCACATGATCAGGTCTCTGACCTCCTCCCTATAGGCTGTATCATCATTGTTGGTGATTAGGCCTACCACTGTTGTGTCATCAGCCAACTTAATGATGGTATTGGAGTTGTGCCTGGCCGTGGAGTCATGAGTGAACAGGCAGTACAGGAGGGGACTGAGCACACACACCTGAGGGGCCTCCGTGTTGAGGATCAGCATGGAGGATGTGTTGTTACCTACCCTTACCACCTGGGGGCAGCCTGCCAGGAAGTCCAGAATCCAGTTGCTGATGGAGCTGTTTAGTCCCAGGGTCGTTAGCTTAGTGATGTGCTTTGAGGGCGCGATGGTGTTGAATGCTGAGCTGTAGTCAATGAATAGCATTCTCACATAGGTGTTCCTTTTGTCCAGGTGTGACAGGGCAGTGTGGAGTGCAATAGATATTGCATCATTTGTGGATCTGTTGGTGCGGTATGCAAATTGGAGTGGGTCTAGGGTTTCTGGGACAATGGTGTTGATGTGAGCCATGACCAGCCTTTCAAAGCATTTCTGACTACAGACGTGAGTGCTACTGGTCGGTAGTCATTTAGGCAGGTTGCCTTAGTGTTTTTGGGCACAGGGACTATGGTGGTCTGCTTGAAACATATTGGTATTACAGACTCAGACAGGGAGAGGTTGAAAATGTCAGTGAAGACACTTGCCAGTTGGTCAGCGCCTGCTTGGAGTACATGTCCTGGTAACCCGTCTGGCCCAGCGGCCTTGTGAATGTTGACCTGTTTAAAGGTGTTACTCACATCGGCTGTGGAGAGCATGATCACACAGTCGTCCGGAACAGTTGGTTCTCTCATGCATGTTTCATTGTTACTTGCCTCGAAGCGAGCATAGAAGTTATTTAGCTCATTTTGTAGGCTCGTGTCACTGTGCAGCTCTCGGCCGTGATTCAATCTTAGTCCTGTATTGATGCTTTGCCTGTTTGATAGTTAGAGTCTCGCTCCTTGAAAGTGGCAACTCTACCCTTTAACTCAGTGCAAATGTTGTCTGTAATCCATGGCTGGTTGGGGTATGTAAATACAGTCACTGTGGGGGGGGACGTCCTTGATGCACTTATTGATAAAGCCAGTGACTTATGTGGTGTACTCCTCAATGCCATCGGATTGGATTCCCGGAACATATTTCAGTCTCTGCTAGCAAAACAGTCCTGTAGTTTAGCATCTGCTTCATCTGAACACTTTTTTATTGACCGGGTTACTGGTGCTTCCTGCTTTAATTTTTGCTTGTAAACAGGAATCGGGAGGATAGAGTTATGGTCAGATTTGCCAAATGTAGGGCGAGGGAGAGCTTTGTATGCGTCTCTATGTGTGGAGTAGAGGTGGTCTAGAGTTGTTTTCCCTCTGGGTGCACATTTAACATGTTGATAGAAATTCGGTAAAACAGATTTAAGTTTCTCTGATTTAAAGTCACAGGCCACTAGGAACGCCGCCTCTGGATGAGCATTTTCCTGTTTGCTTAAGGCAGAATACAGCTAATTTAGTGCGGTCTTAGTTCCAAACTCGCTCTGTGGTGGTATGTAAAACAGCTACGAAAAATACACATGAAAACTATCTGGGTACATTGTGTGGTCTACAGCTTATCATAAGATACTCCATCTCAGGCCAGCAAAACTTTGAGACTTCCTTAGATATCGTCCACCGGCTGTTGTTTACATAAATGTATTGGCCCCCGCCCTGTGTCTTACCAGAGGCTGCTGTTCTGTCTTGCCAATGGAGTGTATAACCCGCCAGCTCTATGTTCTTAATGTCGTTGTTCATCCTGACTCGGTGAAGCATAAAATATTACAGTTTTAAATGTCCCTTTGGTAGGATATATGTGCTTTCAGTTCGTCCCATTTATTTTATAGCGATTGAATGTTAGCTAGCAGAACGGAGGGTAAGGGCAGATTAGCAACTCGTCGCCTGGTCCTCATAAAGCACCCTGTTCTTTTGCCTCGAAATCTCTGTTTCCTTCTCCGGTGAATCACGAGGATCGGGGCCTGGTCGGGTGTCAACAGTATATGCCTCGCGTCCGACTCATTGAAGAAAAACCAAAGCTTTATCAGCACTATCTTGCACTGTAAGGACATGTCATTAATTTCCTCATAAAAAAAACAGGGTGGACAAATTGAACGTACATCTATGCTGAACATCACTGTGAGAACAATAAATACTTTAATAAAATATTGCAATGAGAGGTGTTCAACATTCTTTGGGAACAACAATATCCTTTTAAGAGTCATTTCACTTAACTCCCCTCTCCTTCTCTACCTCCCTCCCTCTCCCTCTCTCCATCCCTCTCTCACTCTCTCATCTCACACACACACACATTTTGAAGGGTGATGCCATTTCCACTGAACACAGAAGCTGGGGGAAGGGGGGTAAATCAATCATATTTGATTGCATGGTGATGTAGATCATGTTCTCTCCCACCACAGCTTAGAGAAAAGAGACCACATCACCACTATTCATCATTCTCTACACAACGACCACAGTTTTCACTTATCGAAACCTTTCTCTTTACGTGCATAAAACCCAATGAAATTAATTTAATCATGAAACCCTTCTCTTTGACATTCATATCGGGTTGATTGCAAACCAAATACACATTACTCACACACATCCCTGTTTGCTCAAATATCACACAAACCCATTGAATGCCACGGTGATGTACCACACAGACACGTATGAAAACAAATTATTCCCATACAGAAAATATACATGAACTTAAGGTCTGAAAGCCACAGCTGCTTGGCAAGCGCAAACTCCTTTAGTCTTTTATCTTTTTCTGTAATGTGCACAGGTGCTGCTTAATTCAATTGGAGAACGTTGCCATGGTTTTGCATTAATATATTTCCATGTTACCATTACCACTGTTGTCATGGAAATCATAGGACCTATTTAAACCGAATACAAAGATGGTTTGTATGGGGGTATTGCACTCTCTCTGTCTTCGTGTCAAGTCACATGGTATGCAACCAGATTTAAAGCTTGACTTCACTTGTTGTTTTTTACTGAAGCGAATTCACTGTCGTTGAAACTGGGACTGGAATTCAATCAAACTTTAACTGATGTGCCTTGACAAAAATCATATTGTTCCTTCATCAAGTCATGCAGGATATATGTTTCCCCATTATTAAAAACACACAAGGTAGGACTGCAATTATACGACAGTGTTTATAACCTCAATGTTCACTCTCATGTCAGTCAAAACAATATTCACAAATCTCCCATATTGGTTCATATTGACTTATTTAATACTGGATTTTTTTTGTGTGACCCTGACTGAATGCATTTGGATTCACACTGAACAAGCTACCACAACTACAAATAAACAAAGCTGAAAAGGTTTTGCTCAAATTAAATTGAGACTTCATAAAATGAAGAATCATTATGGTGATCCTTATTTATTTTATATATGTTCTACCATACCTACGGTATGTCACTGTACACAACGAAGACAGATATATTGTTTAGTCAATTAAAGTAATACTTTATTGTTACAAAATCGATACCTCTCCACATAGCTACCATTATTGGTTCATTCAATGCATGTAATGTATTTTCAGGAACCATGTTGTGTAGGATATAGCATTTTCTCCTGCAAAAAGGAGGTTGATGAATGTTTTTGTCTTTTCGAGTATGCTCATGGAATATCACCTAAGCTACAGTCAGTCACCTCGTCATCTCTTTATGCTTTGTTCACCATGCACTGCAACCTATTATACTTGTATCTAGTAAAAAAAACACAAAGTACGTTTACTTTCTTTTCTTTTTCTTTTTTACATTTTGGTCATTTAGCAGATGCTCTTATACAGAACGACTTACAATCAAAGTACCCACATACTTTACTCCTTGCTCCAAAATTGGAGTGGAAATACAGCAAGAGTCATAACAGCAGGTTGGCAGCAGGTTGGTAGCTAGGTTGGTAGCTAGGTTGGTAGCTAGGTTGGCGCTAAAGTAGGACCACTACTGGGGCTGGGGCTCAGTCCCATCTATGACTGCCTGTTGATAGGGTAGTGGAGCAACTGAGGCATCCTGCCACATGGCTGGTAGGCTTACAGGGTCGACTGTGTTTAACTTGACAGAACCTGCTCTCACTTTGGAGAGGTGGCTAGCATGTCGGTTTGTAGGTAACCTAACGTAGCAGGCGTGAAATAAACGCATGTGCAGTGTTTGCTTAATTCTGGTCCTGGCGAGAGAAAAACAAATGTCTGGGGAAGTCCTCTTCTCCACTGTTCAACCAATCCAGTAAATGTGGAGGAAGAGTTAAGATGGAGTGTTGCCTTGTTATCACACAAATACTGGTTAACCTCCAAAAAACGAAAGTCGCATCACAGGCTAGTTGGAAACCCTCTTCCCATTTCCCCTGAACACTGGATGCATTCGGTTGTTCCTGACCCGCTAAGGTCTGAAGGTGGTTGAATTGTGTGCAGATGTAATGACCCCTTTTCCTTCCAAGTGGAGATATAACTCTGGAGGCACAAACTGGGGCCTATTTTCTGTAAAGGATAACCCCAGTGGGCAAAGGGAGTCCATTAAAGCCCAATCTTGGACTGTTTATGGGCTTTAGAATAGGCTAGCTTGACTTCCTACAACTAGGAAGAGACTTTCAACGTGGGTTAACACTCGATCTGATTGAATCGGGGCCTTAGTGCAGTTTGGTAAGAAGAGGGTAGTAGAATCTTGCCATCCTAAGCTGCCAAGCATTTTGAATATGCTTGCTCTCTTTCCCTCTGTCTTTCTCTTGCACACACACACACACACACACACACACACACACACACACACACACACACACACACACACACACACACACACACACACACACACACACACACACACACACACACACACACACACACACACACACACACACACACACACACACACACACACACACACACACACACACACACACACACACACACACACACACACAACACACACTCCAAAAGGCAGACATACTCTTGTGTTTCAGGCTGATATTTATCTCTCTTTCCTTCATTTTGCTGATAATGAAAAATCTCTGAAACGAAACTTGACACTCTCTGAAATAGAACACACAGCATTCTGTTATTCTTATACAAACACAATGTGACAAGATGGTTACTCTCTCTCTGCAGTGACAGTTCATTCCGGACTAGGGAAAATGTCAAAAATGTTTAGTCGCGCATGAATGGAGTTAATTACAGTCCTCTAGGCTGCCTCCAACTCTGCCACTAATGGTACTGAGCTACAGATAAAATTCCATTTACAAGAATGTTTTAGCTAAAGATCTCATTTACGCAATATTACATATTTACGCTGATGTAATTACATTGACAGTGTTTATCTTCTAAAAGAAGGGCAATTCTGCTGCTGTTAAGATCACCATTCTCTTAAAATGTATTTTAGATTTGTCATTACAGATATCCTTATCAATTTCATCAGAATCAGCAGTAGTAACGGGAAATAGCAGTATTGTTGTTGATGATTTTGTTGTATCAAGGAGGCCTTACAAACCTGATTCAGTTACACCAGCTCTGTCAGGAGGAATGGGCCAAAATTCACCCAACTTATTGTGTGAAGCTTGTGGAAGTCTACCCGAAACATTTGATCCAAGTTAAACAATCTAAAGGCAATGCTACCAAATACTAATTGAGTGTATGTAAACTTCTGACCCACTGGGAATGTGATGAAATAAATAAAAGCTGAAATAAATATTTCTCTACTATTATTCTGACATTTCACATTCTTAAAATAAAGTGGTGATCCTAACTGACCTAAAACAGGGAATGTTTACTCGGATTACATATCTGGAATTGTGAAAATCTGAGTTTAAATGTATTTGGCTAAGGTGTATGTAAACTTCCGACTTCAGCTGTACCATACCAAATGTAATATATCATACTAATTGGAGTCCAGGTTAGAATTCAGACATACTATGATCCTTGGGTTCCCTAGCTTTTTTCCACTGACAAAGAACTTTATCTTGGGTGTCTGTTTCATGCTCTTCACCACGTATTTACTGTAACATTTGAACATGTTACATGCATCACTGATAACAGAACCGTGGAGGAGTAGAACGTGTAAGGCATACAAGGCACATCAAATAAATATCAGTTGACATGAATGAAAATGTATAGAAACTTGCCTGAGCATAGAGCGGAGGCAGTATTATTTATTCATAGAGTGTGTCTAATTGACTAGCTGTTGACAATGGAGCTATTTTCATATACTGTTTCCATTCAGTTCTCTGTTAACGTTGATTTTGCTACCACTTCACAGTTTGCTTGAGAACAAATCAACTTTGTCCTTGAGGCCAGTTTGTATAAACAGGGATGTCACACTGGCTGTAGTATAATAATGAGTATTCCATAGTGAGTATAACAGTACTGTGGACAACCACCCTTCACAATGTCTTGCTTATGAAGCCTTTACAAATTGCACTTTTATAGTGATTCCATTGTTCGAAAACCAATGCTCCACTTGCATAGAAAAACTTGAGTCTTCCTGGCTGAGCACAGGCTAAATGAGGCAAGTTGGGTAAACAAAGCCACCCAATATCCCTCTAATTTTGTCTGATAGTCGGCCTCCCAGACGAACTGGTCTCTCAATAGAAGCTTAACAGCTTTTTATTCCACATAACATATCCTCACTTCACGAGGTGTGTGTGTGTGTGTGTGTGTGTGTGTGTGTGTGTGTGTGTGTGTGTGTGTGTGTGTGTGTGTGTGTGTGTGTGTGTGTAATAATAATAATTGGGTGGATGCTTATAGTTGTCCTATTTCACCAGTGTTGGGGAAGCTTCTCTGAAAATGTAGTTTCAGAGTAGTACATAAAAAAAACATGTTTCAAATGAGCATTATGCAGGTCTGATGATAAAAAAGAAAGAACATTCTTGCCTACTTCACACATGTTTTATTTTTGCTAAATAAAGTAGTGTGTCGTTCCGGTAATTAGCGACATGGCTACAAGGTAAAAACAAACAAACAAATGAACTACTGAAAACAACCACCAACAAATGCATTTCACTACTCCACCAACACTGTATTTCATACAGGTACAAGTGTTTGCTCGGGGATTCGACCTAGCCAGCTTTTGTTTACTGGCCCAATGTTCTAGGCCATTGTTGCCCAACCCTGGTCCTTGAGTACCCTCTATAGTACACATTTTTAGTGTAACCCTGGACAAGGACACCTGATTAAACTTGTCAACTAATCATCAAGCCCTCAATGAGTTGAATGAGGTGCGTTTGTCAAGGGCCACAACAAAACTGTGTACTGTTGGGGGTACTGGAGGACCAGGTTTAGGAAACACTGCTCTAGGTCACCTACTGCCCTGTGTGTGTGTGTACACTGCTGACCACAAATGACAACTTCTTAAATGTAATATCATTCATTACTATTGTCTTCATTAATGATTCTAGCAGGACGTTGTAATACATACACACATGATTAGATAGAGGACATTTGGAACCTCTGGTCTAAAGTAATACATTGCACCACAAGACATCACAATAGCTGTAAAACCTATCCAAGTTATTTCAGCAGAGGCATCTACACACTGTACAGCCTCAATGCTGCACAAGGCGTTGAATGTGAGAAACAATTTTATGAGAAATTATGTTATGATGTTATGATACATGTGAATTGTGGTTGACACTTACTGGCAAATGGTAACCGGTGTGGGTGTGTGCATGCGTGTGTGGGTGTGTGCATGCGTTGTGGGTGTGTGCATGCATGTGCGGGTGTGTGCATGCGTGTGTGGGTGTGTGCATGCGTGTGTGGGTGTGTGCATGCATGTGCGGGTGTGTGCGTGTGTGTGTTTTATTGCCGGTTCCTACATGGGACCTTGTTGATTCCACGCAAGGATAGCCCAGAAAGATTTTTGGTATCTCATGTTGTTCTGGCGATTTTCACTTACAAGCTTAATTGGGAAGAAGGATGTTTGACATGCTTTTTACATTTGTATCACAAACAATCTTTGAGAAAAAGGAGGATAATGACACCAAGATGTTGTCTGTACCCAGTACGGTTCACAGATTATAGGGTTTTACAGGAGGTCTAAAAAAAGGCCTTTTCATCACGATTTCCTCCCCCCAAAAATGTGTGTTAGGAATGTAAGAAGCATGTCAAACATTCTTCCTACCAATGACGTTTATATGTGAGAATTGCCAGAACAATCTGAGATACACAAAATATTTTCATGCTGTCCTGGCGTGGAATCTTTTCACCTTCCCTTTTCACACCACACACGTTGCAATGTCAATCATGATGGCAGTTTATCCAGGCTTTGACTATGGGTTGCAAGTGTAAAGCTTCATGGACGATATGGGTGCAATACAAGTCAAGCTTACTTGCAACAAGTTGAGCTAAAATATATTGTAGTATTGAACTTAATGTTAGCAAGCCAGCACAGCAGAAGCAGTGACTGACTGACTCCTCACATCACTGAGAATTCTATGTGGAAAACAAACAAGCTGACATCCAGTACAAACACCAGTACCTCTTTCACATCCCTGCTTGCCAATTACAGCTTGCATGATTCCTCCCCTAAATGAAGAATTAGCTGAGATGAAAAATGCTTCTTGGCGTGTTGAGAGAATTCATTAGACAGCGAACAAATGAAAATATAATTAATTTGCGTTTTAATCCACCCTTAAACAGCGAGGAATAAAACGCGCTCACAGACATAATTTGGCATTTGATATATGTCGACATGAATAGAGGGAGGAAATTGTGTCACAATTAAGGGGCTCAATAAGTATTCATACACACTACGTAGACATTCGAGCAGGATGACACTTGTACAGTAAGCAATGAATATCAATGCTGGGTTTAGATCCTTTCTTTGAAAGGTTGCATGCATAAAGCCTTCATAACAATAGATGTAAAAATATGAATAACACATTCGTGAAGGTTTAAGTAACATTCATAAAGACCATCATAGTGCATAATGCAACTCATATACAGTACATATATACACAATGAGTTTACAATACTGAGCTGCACCCCATTTTGCCCTCAGAACAGCCTTAATTCATCGGGGCATGGATTCTACAAGGTGTCGAAACCGTTCCAAAGGGATGCTGGCCCATGTTGACTCCAATGCTTCCCTCAGTTATGTCACGTTGGCTGGATGTCCTTTGGGTGGTGGACCATTCTTGATACACACAGGAAACTGTTGAGCGTGAAAAACCCAGCAGCGTTGCAGTTCTTGGCACACTCAAACCGGTGCGCCTGGCATCTACTACCATACCCTGTTCAAAGGCACTTCAATCTTTTGTTTTGCCCATTCACCCTCTGAATGGCACACATACACAATCCATGTCTCAGATGTCTCAAGGCTTAAAAATCCTTATTTCACCTGTCCTCTCCCCTTCATCTACACTGATTGAAGCGGATTTAACAAGTGACATCAGTAAGAGATCATTGCTTTCACCTGGATTCACCTGGTCAGTCTATGTCATGGAAAGAGCATGTGGTCCTAATGTTTTGTTCACTCAGTACAGTATATTTGGAAAGTATGGCTTTTTCTTGGCAACTTTGCCTAGAAGGCCAGCATCCCGGAGTCACCTCTTCACTGTTGACGTTGAGACTGGTGTTTTGCGGGTACTATTTAATGAAGCTGCCAGTTGAGGACTTGTGAGGCGTCTGTTTCTCAAACTAGATACTGTAATGTATTTGTCCTCTTGCTCAGATGTGCACCGGGCCTCCCACTCCTTCTTCTATTCTGGTTAGAGCCAGTTTGCGCTGTTCTGTGAAGGGAGTGGTACACAGTGTTGTATGAGATCTTCAGTTTCTTGGTCATTTCTTGCATGGAATAGCCTTCTGTTCTCAGAACAAGAATAGACTGACGAGTTTCAGAAGATAGTTCTTTGTTTCTGGCCATTTTGAGCCTGTAATCGAACCCACAAATGCCGATGCTCCAGATACTCAACTAGTCTAAAGAAGGCCAGTTTTATTGCTTATTTAATCAGTACGACAGTTTTCAGCTGTGCTAACATAATTGCAAACAGGTTTTCTAATGATCAATTAGCCATTCAAAGGGATAAACTTGGATTAGCTAACACAATGTGCTATTGGAACACAGGAGTAATGGTTGCTGATAATGGGCCTTGGTACGCATATGTACTGTAGATATTCCATTAAAAGCTGCAATTTCCAGCTACAATAGTCATTTACAACATTAACAATGTCTACACTGTATTTCTGATCGATTTGATGTTATTTTAATGGACAAAAAAAAAGTGTTTTTCTTTCAAAAACAAGGACATTTGTAAGTGACTCCTAACTTTTGATCGGTAGTGTACGTATCTACGGGGTACATATGTACCTCAATTAACTCGTACTCCTGCACATCAACTCAGTACTGGTACCCCATGTATGTAGCCAAGTTATCGTTACTCATTGTGTATTTATTCCTTGTGTTATTATCTTTCTATTTTCTTTCTCTCTGCATTGTTGGAACGGGCCCATAAGTAAGCATTTCATTGTTATTCTACACCTGTTGTTCACATTGCATCTGACAAATACAATTTGATTTAATATTACATGGTACTACAGCTGAAACAGAGCTGTACTTTAAATTTGCAAAAATGTACCCTTACTCAAACCAAACAGTTATCATCAGCTTCCTTTATATTAATGACTTAATATGCAGGATTGCACAACACAATTAGATAAACTATTTTTTTAAGGTAATTTAGGATATGTATGTACTCAAAACAAAAAAAATGGAATACCAGTGAAATAACATTACCTTAAGCTTGGTGCAATGCATGCATAATAGATTGTTGATTTCACTGTGCATATGGTAGGAGTTGGATTAGCTTCAAAGTGCACAAATTTGCATGATTCGATTTGAGGGATTCTGGAATTACAGAAAACACCACTACCACCCCCCGTTCACTGTGCTACAGAAAGGTTTCACATTCCCACAGATGGTGGAAAGCACTGTGGAAATATTGCCATTTAGAAACGAAAGAGTAAACACATGAAATAAAAACACATAGGAGATTTTAACCACATTTGTAATTTGTTCTAAGAAGGGCAAAGTATGTTTTTAAACCAAATAATTAAATCCTATTTCGTAAAAGTAACTTTAAAATAAAAGGTCTAACGCAGACTTTTTTTCCTCAATATCAAATCTTTTCTGGGTAAGAATGAAGTACCCTACTGTGATTGATTTCAAATAAAATGGTCAAAATTAACAAAAATAGCTTCTGAGTACAGAGCAATTTCTAAGACTGTCTGGGACTGTCTGGGAGTGGTCTGAGTGGGGAGTGAAAAACTGAAAATGAGCTGTTATTGGCAGAGAGGTTTGGAACTCTTTTTCTTATTGGTATATTAACTCATTTACAGCATGGTGATGTGACTAGACATGCCAATACGTCCTACTAAAACAGGTGCACATTTTAGGCAATCTTTTCAGACAGGCTCTTGCACTAAAAGGGCATTATCATAATTTTCACAATTTCACAGTATTATTCCAACCTCATAGTATGGAAATATATATATAAAACAAAGGGAAATCACATTTTTGACTGCACAGGGCTTTAAGTATTGCCAATTTTATTAACATTTGTTTTTAGAGAATATGAATTAGAGTAGAATGCCACAGTAATAATGATCAATGCTTTTGGTCACTCAGTCCTACAACTACATACTTGTCACGTAAATTATGCGTTGATGTCAATGAGAGATTTGCACAAAAACTCAGGGTAGCCTGCGCACCCAGATCTCAAGTTTTGGATTCAATCCTTAGAGAACCCATTGCATCAGATATATACTGTATGTTTAGTGTTATGACACCTAAGATGTGTCATTCAAAGCAAAAGCTGCTGAACCTTCATTCCCGTTTGTTCCAGACAGCGGAATAACTAGCATTTCCCCAAAAGGTCTTGTCCCTCTCTATCACAGTCAATGTACTGTTTCTTAATATGATATGGTGTCTAAATAAGCTTGACTTACAGTGCAACTAAGTCACAAGAATAACTGGTATAAATACAAAGTGATTTAAAAAAGAAAAAAGAAGTAAATGGCAGAAATTCATTTTTATCACATTTTCATGAACGCAGACGGTTTGCTCCTTTCCGTGTGACTATTGTCACCCTCATCTTTTGGTTCCATTGTGATCTAGACTTGGGTGAAGGCATATGTCTCTGCAATGGGATTTTCACAGCAGTGTGTACACATACTTTCATACAAATGTCATGCCTGTCAATTCAGAGCTGTCCCTCTTCTCAATGGATAACCAGATTATAATTTAGATCAGGTCACCCATCTGTTTGCACACTCCCACACAGAGCGCTGTGTATGGAGAAGTAGTGCCACCTCATCATTTGCCCAACATCCACCTCAAACAATATGAGAGAACAGCCGTCAAAAGGTTTCTTATGCCTGCCTCTCATGGTTATGCTTTTCATTTACGTATATTTTTTGTTTTGTTTTTTTCCAATATGAATGGATTTGTCGCTGAGATGACACTCTGAAAATGATACAGGCACGCAAAAAAAAATTCTAAAGAAACCATGATAGCCTAAATCCATTTTGTCTTTCCAAATCAATTTAGTTTTCGATATGGATGATGTGCAGCTGTATTCTACACAGTGTTTGACTGAAAAGTAGCATATTTTTAAAACGTGTCAAAATCAACAAAGGACTATAGAAAGGACAACATAAAGATAAGGAATAAGGATTACATACAGATGGAGGATCTTCATTTGAGCCAGTTTGTTACAGCAGGAAAATGTGAATTATTATGTGGATTATAATTATTGTAAATGTTTTGTTAGGGCACGTCAAGTCTGAAATTCTAAATTGAAATTAGAAGCCTTTTTAAAACTAAAATACACTACAATTTGACATTTTAGAAGAGTGATAAAATTAAGATCCTACATCTGTAGGGTATGCTGTCAAAGGACAAGACTTACAGTGATTGGAATTCTGCCTATGAATTGACTACCAGGGTGCAAAGGTGATGCTATAGCATCTTGAGTTTGCCACTGGTAACACAGTCTATTGAAAACTGTGTACGCTGCTTCCTTACTTGAGCAATGAACACGTCCAAGCAATGGAGGTGATGGAGGATCCGAGTTGTGTGAATCATGGATAAATCAGAACATTGGATATACTTTACAAGTCCAGAGCCATACATTTCCAAGTAGAGCTCCTGAAAATGTCAGTTGTCGTAGATATTTCCTGTATTTACCAAATCATGAGAGCAAACCACACACAACTCAAAGTTATCATAAAGTCCATCTTTATTTATATGAGCTCCATCACAACCCTGTGACTCTTAGATCAATTCAGTGTCTATCAATGAATTCCCTGAGAGTCCCTTACACATTGCAACTGAGATCCTTTATAGCAAAGACACACATAGCCAGACAGCATTGGCCATAATTTATCGTTCAGCTTTGTCTCCTAATCTATGTTATTTTCTCAAACTCAGAACCACAAAACAAATCCTCATATCAACAGGCATATACTGTATCACATGCCCGCTCCTTGACAAGATCACAGATACACATTGACTGGCACACAGACATTGTGGAGCCAAGAGATACACGCTTGACCTCTCCCCTCTCTGCGGCCCAAGTAACTTTGTCCTGACAGAGAACAGATGACTGCAACAGTATTATACAAAAAGAAACATTCTGATGAGAAGTAATTTACACACATATAATGAATATAAAACATCTTACCTATGTTACCAACTAATTCTGATTATTCCCCAACACAGTTCAATTAATTTGAGGAAATGTGGCCAGTGGTTGCACGTTCAGATTGATTGTTTTGATGAAGGAGATATTCTTATTCTCCCTCTGTTTACTTTTCTCCCAAATTATTTCAGATTAAAGGTATTTTAAATGTAATTCAATGCAATTTAATTCAAAATTGGGTCTGTCTTATAGAGACTGAAGAAATCAAAGTGAGGCAAACTGGCCTGAAGTAATACTAATCAGCAGTATGTTATCGTGGTTGAATCTTGTGAGTGTGCGTCTGGCCCACTGGTCTTGTGATGTTCCAGTCCAAGTATGTCCGGTGTCTTTTAAATCAGCTGATGATCAGGTGCTTTGTAAGTATTTTTAAGGATGAGGGTTTCCCATTCATCCTCCTACCTTGGAGCTTCTCTCTCTCTCTCTCGCTCTCTCTCGCTCTCTCCCTCTGTCTCCCTCTGTCTCATTCTCTCGTTCTTGCTCTCTCTCGCTTGTTCTCTCTGTCTTTCTTTCTCTCTCTCTCATTAATTGACATTGCAACAGCCTTGGTAACCAATGAACAGAACATACTGTATATTCCTGGGTCTCCTCATACATATTGTCAGACCTGGCTTCTCATACCATAATTGAATGTATTCTAATGACTGCTGGCCTTACATGAATAATGCAGTTGCACATTGCTGAATCAGAACAGATTAATTTCCATAATAAATTCCCTTAATTAAATACAAGCAATTAAAATAAAAGCCCTATCAAATAGAGCCTGACTGTCAGTCAACACAGTGGCATGTAACTGAAAATGTCCCCTTTCTTTGCTCTTGGTTCGCTCTGTAATACGAATCCATTTAGAAACAGATCAGGTAGCCAGAACCCATGGGACATAGATTATACTTAATCAACTAATTGACACAACAAAGACCTTTTCTAATGTGTGTGTTCAATAAAAAGCTTATGCAGAATGTAATAATGTCTGGGCATCTTGTGTTAATGCTGAATTATTCAAGAGGAAGACTTGTGTGTCCAACTATCCAGAATTTGGCATTAGAGTGTTGTTGATCTTTGGTATTGCTGAAAGAAAGAACTCTTATGGTTGCAAGGGTAAAGGCAACTAATATCCAGAACTATTGTACAATAAAATACATATGTAATGATGTGTTGAAACGTGTGTCTGCACATTGTTTGACAAATCAAAACATGACTGCGGATGACTTTATTTGGATAGTAGTCTATATATGATCTCTAGATAATCAAACTATCAACCAACATAGTTATAGCAACTTAAAGGGACATTACACTTCAAAATAAAACATTTGCCGTTTTCTATACCTCATGTAGTCTAATATCAAGACAAAATCCACATCCCATTCAATCGATTGTGTAGATCCAGCTATGTGCCTCAGCCCCAAATGAATTGAAAGGATAAACACCATATAAGGTACTTATCTTTTCCATTCATTTAGAATTGTGGCATACAGTTGGACCTACACAACACACTCGGACGTGGATTTATCTCGACAAGAGACCGCATTCGAGATTTTGGAGTGCAATGTCCAGTTAAACTGGAGTGATGTGCAAAAAATACAACATGTTCAGACAGGCTTGACTGTCCTAGTCTAGAATGACCATGTGATCATTCATTTAGCTTCCCAGAGAACTATTTGCAAACACAGTGCCGGTGTCACGTCCTGAGCAAATTCCTTTTGTATGTTTCTATTTTATGTTGGTCAGGGCGTGAGTTGGGGTGGGCATTCTATGTTTTGTTCTCGTGTTTATATTTCTATGTGTTTGGCCTGGTATGGTTCCCAATCAGAGGCAGCTGTCAATCGTTGTCTCTGATTGAGAACCATACTTAGGAAGCCTGTTTCCCACCCTTGCTTGTGGGTGGTTATTTTCCGTTTCAGTGTTTTTCACCATACGGGACTGTTTCGTTTTTTCTTTATTCGCTTGTTCGTTTGTTCTCTGTGTTCTGTGAAGTAAACATGACGAACACTTACCACGCTGCGTATTGGTCCGATATTTCCTACTCCTCCTCAGAAGAGGATGACGACAACCGTTACAACCGGCTACAATTCTACTCTGTCATTCTACACAACAAAGCAACATAGAAATTGAATATGAATAAAATTGAATGGATTATTGAATGGTGTGTGCAGTATTCACAATCTCTAAAAAGTAGAGATGACATTTAACTCACCAAAGCTTGTCAGTGATGAAGGGAAGAAAAGAAGGGATGGAGATAGATAGAGAAAGGGGGGGATATTATACCTCCTTTATTTGACATTGACAAACTCACAGGCTGGAGGAGTAACCATCCTTAGTGCTCGTCCTACTGTATAGAATGGGGAGGGACTATAGCCTAATGTAGCTACAAGTAATCATTGTTGCCCTACAGATGAACTAATTGGCAATAATTGAGTTAAGGTGGAAAACAAATCATGTCATGAGTGCATGAAGTGGAAGGAGCCAACTGATTTATTTTCAAAACAATATAGCATGCCAGACCAAATCAGCTTTATGAGTGGTTTAGGGGGGTGGGGATAACACCACAGTCTTAGTTCCGTTCACTAGAGTGGGATTCAAACCAGGCTGATGGTGAGTCAATGATGATAACAAAATGGCATCACAATAAGACTGTCATAACTAGTAACTTTTGGTAATTGGACATTAACTTTGTTTGAACTGAGGGCTGAGTTACTGTGCACCGTGTAATCTGGACTGGGCCCAACATTTTGATCCAAGTAGTACACTGTCATGAGATGTTATGATATACAGTGGGGAGAAAAAGTATTTGATACACTGCCAATTTTGCAGGTTTTCCTACTTACAAAGCATGTAGAGGTCTGTAATTTGTTATCATAGGTACACTTCAACTGTGAGAGACGGAATCTAAAACAAAAATCCAGAAAATCACATTGTATGATTTTTAAGTCTTTAATTAGCATTTTATTGCATGACATAAGTATTTGATCACCTACCAAACAGGTAAGAATTCCGGCTCTCACAGACCTGTTAGTTTTTCTTTAAGAAGCCCTCCTGTTCTCCACTCATTACCTGTATTAACTGCACCCGTTTGAACTCGTTACCTGTATAAAAGACACCTGTCCACAAACTCAATCAAACAGACTCCAACCTCTCCACTGTATGTCATGTTACTCTTGTTAAAACATTTTCTGTGGTTTAAACCCTATTTTGTAATGTAGAATAACTGTAGAAAAGGCTCTAATTGTTCTTATACTTTTTAGGGAAACTGTCACTTAAATAGCACTTTTTGGTTAACTTTCTCTAACTGTAGGCACCTGTGAGCCATAGAGATGTATAGAGATCACAAGTATCAGTCCTTAATGGTGCTGCCCATGTTAAGAGAGGCTTTTGGACACCTGCAACCAATTCCTTTAATAAATACCTGAGTTCCCTTTGTCTTTTAGTTCAGTACCAAACAACCCATGCAGTTCTCCAGCATTTATCCCTTTTATTTATATTATCTGTGCATCCAATACCCAACCACACACTTGTGGAAATGAAATGAGTAATTGAAAAGACAAAAGTGAAATCTCTCTCAACTGAAACCCCAAGTCTCTCTCCCTATCCTTCTACCTCACCCAATACATTCAGAATAGGCAGCCTGTCTTAACAATTAACAATGTTCTCTAAGGTCACACTTTCCATTTTTCTTCTCTGCATTCTCAATCTGATAGACTACTAGCCACAATATGGCAGTAAACCGTCCCTGTAATTGTTGATGAAAACAGTTAATGACTAATACCATTTCCTGTACAGAAGCTGCATAAATGACTCATTGCGAGAACAACATTATAAATGGGTTGAAGGGCATTTGGAGCCGTTGACATTCAACTGTTAGAAATTGATTCACATTTAGATTTAGAAAAAGAGTAGCATGATGAAACTAACAAAAGTTCTATTGGCTCTTGTCCTTTTTATGGCAAACAACTTCACAGAAAAGACTAATTGCGCTCAGATGAAAGTGGCCATAATTAATCCCCCCCCCCATAATGGCACAGATGCATCCATTTCAAAGAGAGGCTGCAACTTCAGATGAAATTTACTTGATTAAGTGTAAGTGGAGCGAGTGTTCACGAGGTGTGTGTGTGTGTGTGTGTGTGTGTGTGTGTGTGTGTGTGTGTGTGTGTGTGTGTGTGTGTGTGTGTGTGTGTGTGTGTGTGTGTGTGTGTGTGTGTGTGTGTGTGTGTGTGTGTGTGTGTGTGTGTGTGTGTGTGTGTGCAAATAGTCACTCAGTATTTCTCATTGTTAAATATCAGGGCCTTCAAATTAAATAAGATTGCCATTACTATTGGAATTACTCTTAGCTGAATTCAAATTGATTGAGAAGCCCACGCTATGGTCTGTTATACAATTCAACTGTTGGACGAGATGGGTCCCATTATGTCTGGCGAAAACCGAGCACTGCATTCCACAATAAGAACCTCATACCAATGGTCAAGCATGGTGGTGGTAGTGTGATGGTTTGGGGATGCTTTGCTGCCTCAGGACCTGGACGACTTGCAATAATAGAAGGAACCATGAATTATGTTCTTTATCAGAGAATTCTACAGGAGAATGTCAGGCCATCCATCTGTGAGCTGAAGCGCAGCTGGGTCATGCAGCAAGACAATGATCCAAAACACACAATCAAGTCTACATGAAAACAGTTTTAAAAAGCAACACATTTGAAGTTTTGGAATGGCCTAGTCAATGTCCAGACCTAATCCCAATTGAGATGTTGTGGCAGGACTTGAAACGAGCAGTTCGTGCTTGAAAACCCACAAGTATCGCTGAGTTAAAACATTTCTGCATGGAAGAGTGGGCCAAAATTCCTCCACAGCGATGTGAGAGACTGATCAACAACTACAGGAAGCATTTGGTTGCAGTCATTGCAGCTAAAGGTGGCACAACCAGTTATTGAGTATAAAGGGGTAATTACTTTTTTTTCACACAGGGTAATTGGGTGTTGTATAACTGTGTTAATTCATTAAATATAATAAGAATACATTTTTTTGTGTTATTTGTAAACTCAGGTTCTCTTTATCTAATATTATGTTTTGGTTGAAGATCTGATAACATTCAGTGTCAAAAATATGCACAATAGAGAAAATCATAAAGGAGGGAAATACTTTTTCATGGCACTGTACACTAAGTAATTCACTGAGAATTTACTTGTCATTGTCAAGGATTGTGATTTTCCCTGTCAATTACATTTGGGCATCAGCTAGGAAGAACTTGACATTGGCAAATGTGCCAAAGGAAACAGAAACCAAACCACAGGTATTTTAGTCAAATATTGTGTTATTAAACCAGGCAGCTAAAGTGGTGCTGCCTCACTGGATATCAAATGAAACACTGAGAACATGTTCTTGCCTTCAGTTCTTGCTAATTCTTAATTGTGTCTTACATGCATGATAACATCACATTAATTTACCTGTCATGTTTTTGCATTTAAGAAAGAACAGAACACACAAATAGATAGAAACATTGTGTGACTCAGTTGTGGTTTGCAACAGTGTTTTATGTAGCTCGTACCATTCTACCAATTCAACACTTGGCCTCTATTCTTGTGTTTTCTTTATGGGGCAAAGTATGGTGGGAAAAGGAGCGGCCAATGTACTGATTACTTGTTGTGGTAAGCGTTTCTATTGTTCCCTGGAACCCAATTATAGAACAAAGGAATGTCTATTGAAAGCGTTTGAGCTCAGGAAATAGTACAACGCAAAGAAGTACAATGTTAATGTGTGCTGCACTTTCCATTGTATACAGCCTGCATATACACACACACACCTTACATTTATATAATATGCAAGTGCATACTGTGTGTGTTTGCACTTGAAATACCTTTGGGGAAATTTATTTTCTGTGTCACTGTGGGGAAATCGCAACAATCGCAACATTGTTTAAAAAATATCTAGAACTTTTCTCGCAACTCTGGTATATAAGGCTTTTTTGAGGCCTTGATCACAATTCATTCTGTGGCAGCTCAATGACCAAACGATATACTGTATGTGAGGCTCTTGATCATATCTTTGATCATGACACTGGTGAGGAGGAGAGAGTCCTTATTCAACTTTGAGACAAAGTAGTCTGTGATAAATATCACAATATGTTTCATCTGAGTATTTGTTACAGTGAAAATAATCTATATATTATGCTTTTTTACTCAAAAAAAAAAGTTGTATGAGCTCTGGTCAATGAGACCTACAGGCCATAAATAGCAAATAGAAGTTCAAAACTTGTAATGTTCACACTAACTTAAGTTGATAAAAAGATCTAACACCACAGTAGGTGATAATATATGTATTGTTATGGATATATAATCAGCTTTTATGGGGGCGGACATTTTGGACCGGGAACACAGAATGAATTAACATGAAATGAACACAACAGGATGGTTAAGCAATCCCTATCTATGCAGCATGAATACAAATATACAGCGCATTCGGAAAGAATTCAGACCCCTTCCCTTTCTCCACATCTTGTTACATTACATCCTTATTCTAAAATTGATTAAATTAAAATAAAAAACCTTATCAATCTACACACAATAACCCATAACGACAAAGTGAAAACAGGTTTTTAGAAATTGATCATCCTTGAGATGTTTCTCCAACTTCATTGGAGTCCACCTGTGGTAAATTCAATTGATTTGGACATGATTTGGAAAGGCACACACCTGTCTATACAGTGGTTCCTGCTTCAAAAGGGTCGTCATACTGCAGCACACCTTGCGGGCTGCAGCAGAATTCTATGGCACATTATTTAATTGTCAGCCATTGTTACCATTAATGCTAGTTTGACCACCAGAGGGCATCTTTGAGAAGCATTTGATAGCCTTCAAAAGTGGCTGTACGAGATCATTTAAAACCTTGTTTTGTAAGAACATAGAATATGGGATTGATTTTAAGAAATTTTGCTTAATTAATTTGATTAATATTATGGTGTTTCTATTCCAAGAAAAACTAAACCCTCAGGGTTTCAGTTAGGATGGAACGGAAAATATGGTGCTGTACAACGTGACGGTCGGGAGTAGGCTACAGTACTAAGAGCATAACATTTCCACACTCTAATTGTAGTCTAATCAACACCCAAACGGAGATTCAGTGAAAGTAAAAATCTCATTGATTTATCAAGATCAGTCCCCATGCTTGTCTCAGAGCAGAGCAAAATGGTGCTGAAATAGTTGACCACAGCGGGTAGGCTATTGCTTCAAATCCTATTGCTTTTAACTTCAATATGCTTTTTAAATAAATAAGACCAACACCACTTTTAACAGCACATTACTCAACACTAGTGAGACTCATCTCGCCTACGATAGGCCTACAGTGACTCTCCGCCAATAGTTACATTTAGAGGGTTGGAAGATTCTAAATTAATATCTAAGGGGCATTTTTTGTTAGGGCAAATCTGATATGTGAGAATGTCTAAGGGGATTTTATATAATTCTAAATGAATTAATAATAATAATCGCTTTGTTTAAAAAAAAAATTTAAACAGTAGCCTAATGTATTTATTTTTATTTTTTTATAGTATATAGGCCTAAATCGGGGATTGCCATCTCCAGTCCTCAGGGGCATGATTGGTGTCACACTTTTGCCCCAGCTAACACACTTGACTAATAATCAACTAATCATGATCTTCAGTCTTCAGTGTTTGCTAGGGATGATAAAAAAAGTGTTACACTACTCCAGCCCCCGAGGATTGGAGTTGCCCATCCCTGGCCTAAATCATAATAATATTGCTGGATAATTCTACATTTTTATGACATGCCTGGTTTATTCAGTCTCCACAACAAATATAAGCCTACCATTTACCCATCGCTTATTTAATAGCCAAGCATGCTCGAATGTAAGTAGGCCGGTAGTGTCACACCCTGATCTGTTTCACCTGTCTTTGTGATTGTCTCCACCCCCCTCCAGGTGTCGCCATCCAGGTGTCGCCCTGTGTATTTATACCTCTGTTCTCTGTTTGTCTGTTACCAGATTGTATTGTTTATGAAGTCAACCAGCATTTTTGTATTCAGCTCCTGCTTTTCCCCAGTCTCCCCTTTTCTCGTCCTCTTGGTTTTGACTCTTGCCTGTCCTGACCCTCTCCCCGCCCGCCTGACCACTCTGCCTGCCTGCTGTCCTGTACCTTTGTCCCTTTTGCTGTAATAAACATTGTTACTTCGACACGGTCTTCATCTGAGTCTTATCTTGATTCCTGATAGTATGAATTGGCCATGACTAACCCAGCAGACACAGGCCAGCTGAGCAATGCCCTCTCCACCCAGGGAGCCACCATCGGCATGCACAAGAAATTGCTTCGTAGCCTTGTGGAGGGGGTCCAAACGTTGGCTGAACGCCATGATCGGGCATTGGACAGTTTGCTGGAGCAATTCCAAGGATTCTCTGGGAGACCGCCAACCACGGTGGTAATCCCACAGCGACTAACCTGCTGGCAGCGCCGTCTCATCGGTCACCCCGCCTTCTCAAGAGCCCCGCTTAACACCTCCGGAATGCTTCAATGGAGTGCTGAGCACCTGTCGGCGTTCCTAGCTCAGTGTGTCCTCGTCTTCAGCCCTTCTCCTTCCCCTCGGATCGCTCCAAGATAGCTTACCTCATCGCGCTGATGTCCCGGAGGGCTCTCACCTGGGCTACTGCCATGTGGGAACAACAGCCGGCCATATGCTCTAGTCAGGAGGGGTTCGTAGGAGAAGTGAGGAAGGTCTTTGATGCCCAGTTCTCTGGGCGAGAGGCCGCCCGAAAGCTAATCCAGGTTCGGCAGGACTCCCGCAGTGTAACTGATTATGCGGTGGATTTCCACATGTTGCCAGGGGAGAGTGCTTGGAATCAAGAGGCACTGTTTGATATGTTCCTGCACCGCATCTCGGAGGAGGTCAAGGACGAGCTTGCAGCCCGGGACCCTCCGAGTCACCTACGGAGCTCAATTCCCTAATCGCTTTCAACATAGGTATCGATGGGCGATTACAGGAACGACGGAGGGAGAGGAAATTGGATTTTGCTCGCATGCCCAGGGATCCCGCCTTGCCTCCGAGTCATCCCGGAAGCTCCCGCGGTCTCATTACAGAGAGAACCTGAGGCTTCCTGACCTCCCCCAAGGGCTGCTGAAGACGTCCGAATCACCGCTTCCTGAGCCTTTGCCACTAGAAAGAGCTGGGCTGTCGTCAGTGGAACAGCAATACAGGATCGACACGAAGAGTTGTCTGTATTGCGGGACTCTTGGTAATTTCTTGTCCTTTAAAGAAACCAGGCTCACCAGAAGGAGCAAGTACTCTGGTGGGCCACATAGAGAACGTTCCTGTTTCCCCTGCTCGCACCCCTTTTCATGCCATTCCGCTGTGGAGAGACCTGTCAAAATCTCTCCGTGTTCTCATTGGCTCTGGGGCCGACGAGAGCTTTTGGACACTACCCTGGCGTCCGAGCTGAACATCCCCACTCAGCCCCTTTCCATTCCCATGGACGTTATGGTGCTGGACGGGCCACTGTGTTTTCCAAGCTGGATCTATGGAACGCCTACCACCTGGTGCGGATACGAGAGGGGGACGAGTAGAAGACCCCCTTCAGCTCGACCAGTGGCCACTGGTCATGCCCTTTGGCCTCACCAACACCCCTGCTTTGTTCCAAGCTCTGGTGAATGATGTTCTCCGCAACATGTTGAACCAGTTTATCTTCTTCTACATTGATGACATCCTCTTCTTCTCCCTCTCCCCTCAAGAACACGTGCTCCACGTCTGGCAGGTCCTTCAATGCTTCCTGGAGAATCAGCTGTTTGTGAAGGCGGAGAAGTGCGAGTTCCATTGCTCCACCATTGCTCAAGCGACATCCCTGCGCCTTCATCTCCCATCACCTCAACGCCACGGAAAGGAACTACGATGTGGGGAATTGGGACCTTCTCGCGGTGAAGATGGCGTTGGATGAATGGAGGCACTGGCTGGAGGGGATGGAATGTCCGTTCGTCGTGTGGACTGACCACAATAACTTGGAGTATCCCCACACTGCTTAGCGCCTCAACTCCAGGTAAGCCAGATGGGCCTTGCTGTTCACACGGTTCAACTTCTCTCTCTCATACTGGCCGGGATCCAAGAATGTCAAGCCGGATGCACTGTCCCGCCGCTATCGCCCCACTACCACTACTTCGGAACTCGAAACCATCCCACTTTATGCCTGGCGACGGCACTCAGCTGGGGAAAAGTGAAGCCGGCCAATGATGCACAGTGTGTCCTGGAGTGAGCCCACTTCTCCAGGCTTGCCTGCCACCCAGGAGCCCATCGGTCCCTGGCCTTTGTGCGACAGCGCTTTTGGTGGTCTACTATGGTCCTTGACATGTCCACACTCATCGATGCTTGCACGGTGTGTGCACAGAACCAGACTCCTCGTCAAGCTCCGGCTGGTCTCCTCCAACCTCTGCCTGTCCCCCACCGTCCCTGGTCTCACATCTCCCTGGACTTTGTCACGGGTCTTCCCCCGTCTGATGGCAACACCGCCATCCTGACCGTGGTGGATCAGTTTTCCAAAGCCGCACACTTAATTCTTCTCCCCAAACTACCCTCTGCCAAAGACGGCCCAGCTCATGGTGCAGCACGTCTTCCGGATCCATGGACTGTCCGTGGACATGGTCTCTGACCGAGGTCCTCAGGTCTCATCCCTGTTTTGGAAGGCGTTCTGCACCCTCATTGGGTCATCCGACTGCTGGCTCCAGTCGGAGCGAGCCAACCAGAACCTCGAGACTAGCCTGTGCTTCCTGGTCTCCGCCAACCCCACCACCTGGAGCCAGCAGCTTGTGTGGGTTGAATACGCCCGCAACACCCTTCCCTGCTCTGCCACGGGCCTATCTCCCTTGGAGTGTTGCCTGGGGTATCAGCCCCCGCTCTCCTCTGAGCAGGAAGAGGAGGTCGGCCCAGATGTTTGTCCTCCGCTGTCGTCGTACGTGGAGGAGAGCCCGGTCGGCCATCCTCAAGACCACCTCCATGCCCTTTCACACATGGTCAAAAGGAACACCTATGTGAGAATGTTATTCATTGACTACAGCTCAACGTTCAACACCATAGTGCCCTCAAAGCTCATAACTAAGAGAAGGGCCTTGGGACTAAACACCTCCCTCTGCAACTGGATCCTGGACTTCCTGACGGGATGCCCCCAGGTGGTAAGGGTAGGTAACATCACATCTGCCACGCTGATCCTCAACACAGGGTCCCCTCAGGGTTGCATGCTCAGTCTCCTCTTGTACTCCCTATTCACTCATGACTCAACGGCCAGGCACAACTCCCAACACCATCATTAAATTTGCAGATGACACAACAGTGGTAGACCTGATCACGACAACAACGAGACAGCCTATATGGAGGAGGTCAGAGACCGGACCGTGTGGTGCAAGGACAACAAGGCCTCGCTATTGTTATTTATATATATTTTGTGTGCCTTATTCTAATTTTGCATGATTATGATTTTCTGTGTTTCTTAATTGATTGATTGTGTATTCCTCCCACTTTTCTGGTCTCCTCGGAAATGGGAGTTGGCCCAGGTCTGCCACACCTGGGCCTGATTCAGTTAACGAGCTCCATGCTGGTTATAATGGAACTCCCAACTCACTTCTGGAGAGGAGAGGAGAGGAGAGGAGAGGAGAGGAGAGGAGAGGAGATTAAGTAGTGGTGGTGAAGAATTGACTGAAAAGGAAGAGTGTTGAAAATTGAAAGGGATGATAAGTGTATGTTGTACAAGGATTTGTTTTTTCTTGTTGTACAAGGATTTGTTTTTTCTTAGTGAGCACCTCCCTATGCATGTACAGTTGAAGCCGGAAGTTTACATACACCTTAGCCAATTACATTTAAACAATAGTTTTTCACAATTCCTGACATTTAATCCTAATAAAAATTACCTGTCTTAGGTCAGTTAGGATGACCACTTTATTTTAAGAATGTGAAATGTCATAATTGCAGAGAGAATGATTTATTTCAGCTTTTATTTATTTAATCACATTCCCAGTGGGTCAGAAGTTTACATACTCAATTAGTATTTGGTAGCATTGCCTTTGAATTGTTTAACATGGGTCAAACGTTTCGGGTAGCCTTCCGCAAGCGTTCACAATATGTTCGGTGACTTTTGGCCCATTCCTCCTGACAGAGCTGGTGTAACTGAGTCAGGTTCATAGGCCTCCTTGCTCACACACGCTTTTTCAGTTCTGCCCACAAATGTTCTATATGATTGAGGTCAGCGCTTTGTGATGGCCACCCCAGTACCTTGCCTTTGTCCTTAAGCCATTTTGCTACAACTTTGGACTTATGCTTGGGGTCATTGTCCATTGACTGACTGATGTCTTGAGATGTTGCTTCAATATATCCACAATTTTCCTTCCTCATGATGCCATCTATTTTGTGACGTGCACCAGTCCCGTGCACCAAACCGTAGTCTGGCTTTTTAATTGCGGTTTTGGAGTAGTGGCTTCTTCCTTGCTGAGCAGCCTTTCAGGTTATGTTATATAGGACTCGCTTTACTTTGGATACAGATATATTTGTACCCGTTTCCTTAAGCATTCTTTGCTGTTGTTCTGGGATTGATTTGCACTTTTCACACCAAAGTACGTTCATCTCTAGGAGACAGAACTCATCTCCTTCCCGAGCAGTATGATGGCTGCGTGGTCTCATGGTGTTTATACTTGCGTACTATTGTTTGTACAGATGAACGTGGTACCTTCAGGCTTTTGGAAATTGCTCCCAAGGATGAGCCAGATTTGTGGAGGTCTACAATTCTTTTCTGAGGCCTTTGCTGATTTCTTTAGATTTTTGTCCCCATGATGTCAAGCGAAGAGACACTGAGTTTGAAGGTCGGCCTTGAAATACATCCACAGGTATACCTCCAATTGACTAAATTATGTAAATGAGCCTATCAGAAGCTTCTAAAGCCATGACATTGTTTTCTGGGATTTTCCAAGCTGTTTAGAGGCACATGAACATTATTCTCTGGGATCGTATGTACTATCCAAAAACAATTGCCTCATTAGTCTCCAACTAGATTTTTTAAAAATACTTTTTTATTTTGTTTCGACTAGCTTATATATGCTGTTGCCTCATAAAATGAGAAGGATATGAAGTGGGAGAAAAATAAACAGCCCTATCCCTAGACTTTGGTATAAATTATTTATTGTGCCTATACTGCTTATTCTTTAGCGGTTTAATAAGTAGGCTCCTTGTCAGTGAGCTCTTGTTTCAATCTGTTGCTTTAAATTACGTTTAAACTACTGAAGAGAATGAATTGTTTAGTGTTGACTATTTCTATACTGATTCTCCTCTGTCACAAGGCTATAGATGGCATACCAGTGTGATGGACGTTGTGGTCCTTCTGTGGCTCAGTTGGTAGAGCATGGCGCTTGTAACGCCAGGGTAGTGGGTTCGATTCCCGGGACCACCCATACGTAGAATGTATGCACACATGACTGTAAGTCGCTTTGGATAAAAGCGTCAGCTAAATGGCATATTATTTTATTATTTATTTACGTTGCTGTTTTAAAAATAAAAACAATATTTAAAAATGTAAGGTTTTCAGCCATTTTCCGCTTGAGCTCAACCACTGGCATTTCTAACTCTGTTTTGGAGTGCTTGTCTCTGTCACAATTACAACAGCAGCCCTTAGACTGTGGAGGTAATGGTCAACTTCTCTTTACTTAATAGATATTGGTTGTACAGCCAGACTGAAATGGAGGGACTAGCTGAACCTTTTTGTTTTCTGTTGCAAAACGACACTGCTATGGTGTCCCCTAATGAACGGCGTTCTCTTTTTCTCTAGATCTAATCTACAATGCCACCTTTTATTTATTGGATTCATCTCACATGGCAGTATTTAGATGTTGAGGTCCTATGAAGCTTTCAGGGCAGGGTGAACACAATCTTCAGAGGGAACTATTGTAAACTCAGCAAAAAATAGAAACGTCCTCACTGTCAACTGCTTTATTTTCACCAAACTTAACGTGTAAATATTTGTATGAACATAAGATTCAACAACAGACATACACTGAACAGGTTTCACCGACATGTGATTAACAAAAATTGAATAATGTGTCCCTGAACAATAGGGGGGTCAAAATCAAAAGTAACAGTCAGTATCTGGTGTTGCCACCAGCTGCATTAAGTACTGCAGTGCATCTCGTTATGGACTGCACCAGATTTGCCAGTTCTTGCTGTGAGATGTTACCTGACTCTTCCACCAAGGCACCTGCAAGTTCCCAGACATTTCTGGGGGGCGGATTGGCCCTAGCCCTCACCCTCCGATCCAACAGGTCCCAGACGTGCTCAATGGGATTGAGATCCGGGCTCTTCGCTGGCCATGGAAGAACACTGACATTCCTGTCTTGCAGGAAATCACACACAGAACGAGCAGTATGGCTGGTGGCATTGTCATGCTGGAGGGTCATGTCAGGATGAGCCTGCAGGAAGGGTATCATCTGAGGGAGAAGGATGTCTTCCCTTAATGCACAGCGTTGAGATTGCCTGCAATGACAACAAGCTCAGTCCAATGATGCTGTGACACACCGCCCCAGACCATGACGGGCGCTCCACCTCCAAATCGATCTTGCTCCAGAGTACAGGCCTTGGTATAACGCTCATTCCTTCGATGATAACCGCGAATCCGACCATCACCCCTGGTGAGACAAAACCGTGACTCGTCAGTGAAGAACACTTTTCGACAGTCCTGTCTGGTCCAGCGACGGTGAGTTTGTGCCCATAGGCGACGTTGTTGCCGGTGATGTCTGGTGAGGACCTGCCTTGCAACAAGCCCTCAGTCCAGCCTCTCTCAGCCTATTGCGGACAGTCTGAGCACTGACGGAGGGATTTTGCGTTCCTGGTGTAACTCGGGCAGTTGTTGCCATCCTGTACCTGTCCCGCAGGTGTGATGTTCTGATGTACCGATCCTGTGCAGGTGTTGCTACACGTGGTCTGCCACTGCGAGGATGACCAGCTGTCCGCCCTGTCTCCCTGTAGCGCTGTCTTAGGAGTCCCACAGTGCGAACATTGTAATTTATTGCCCTGGCCACATCTGCAGTCCTCATGCCTCCTTGCAGCATGCCTAAGACACGCTCACGCAGATGAGCAGGGACCCTGGGCATCTTTCTTTTGGTGTTTTTCAGAGTCAGTAGAAAGGCCTCTTTAGTGTCCTAAGTTTTCATAACTGTGACCTTAATTGCCTACCGTCTGTAAGCTGTTCCACAGGTGCATGTTCATTATTTTTTTATGGTTCATTGAACAAGCATGGGAAACAGTGTTTAAACCCTTTACAGTGAAAATCTGTGAAGTTATTTGGCTTTTTACGAATTATCTTTGAAAGACAGGGTCCTGAAAAAGGGACGTTTCTTTTTTTGCTGAGTTTATGTACCAACTTCATGCAGTGACACAACCGACTGAAACATAACATGCACACAATAGGCCTCTCCTTTTTTCTCTCCATGTCTACTAAAAGCTAGCCCAATAGAGAATCTCTCCCTCCCTCCCCTCTTTCTCGCTAACATCCTATCATCAGAGAATATTCCCACTGGTGGTAGTGTGGGTGGAGATAAGATTGTCTTCAAGCCCCTTCTGTCTTACATGCACCCTATATCTGTATGCATGGAGGAGGCGGAGGAGGCCTGCTCCACTTTTTATTTTGATTTAAAGGGGTGGTGGAGAGCATCATCACGGAATCTCTTCATCTTCTTGACTTTATTACACATTTGTTTTCATTTTACTTCCAAGGCTTGGGCTGAATAGATTCGAGATTTCCCAAGGGATCTTGGGATCCTCGCCTATATAGAAGATTATGTGGAGGATTTCTAAAAAGCATTGTTATCATCACAGTTATTATCAGTATTACTTTTGAATATTTATTATCATTAGTAGTAGTGGTTGAAGTTATTGTAGTTGTAGTAATATTGTAGCACAAAGAACTGTAGGCCTACAGTAACTGTAATCTGTTACGTTACCAGCTAAAATGTTGTAATCAAATTACAGATGCTTTTGAAAAACTGGATGATTACTTCCAGGATTACTTTTAAATCCAGAAAGGATGTCTGCAAGAGAAAAAAATGGACACCTTTCAGTCCTCTCAATGACATTCAAACCAGCATTGACAGAAGTTTAAGTTTGTTCTGCCTGAGTGAGTTTGACAACAAGTCAGAGACCACTATGATGACACACCAAATGCATTTGATGTATCACGGGAAAAGAGCAGGAATAGGGTTTTGTAGGCTACAGTCCAATGGTGCGACTGCTGTTGGCATCCAAAGATTATCCAACATGAATAAATGCTTAGAGTTAAGGATGACAGCAGTGGTGTAGCCTACATGCGATACAAATAACTTTCTATTGAGATCTACATAGCAGCAGTGCGATTCACATCAATGCGTTATCTCATTTAGCTATTAGGGCCTTCACTGGCGTACTACCAGTGGCGGATTTAGGTATAGGCGACATGGGCAGCCGCCCGGGGCGGCATTTTGCCGAGGGTGGCACGGGCGCCCGCACAAAATCATTCGGAATGGTGACATTTGCGCGATCGGTTTTCTATCGCTCATTTGCACTTCACGTCAATGATATCATGTCACTGTGTGGGACTGTGGGTCAATTAACCTTGTTGGAGTGGACGCCCTCATTCTAGTTTGTGAGCTAGGCAGGCTGTTGCCTAGGAAGGTCTCCCACTGAGAAGTACAACATGGGGAGGGTGGCAGGACTGGGTTGACCTCAGGTCTCCCCACTGGAAGCCCGAGGTAGGGGGATGGGGGGAATCTATCAAATTGTGCACCTCAAATCAAATCAAATCAAATTTTATTTGTCACATACACATGGTTAGCAGATGTTAATGCGAGTGTAGCGAAATGCTTGTGCTTCTAGTTCTGACAATGCAGTAATAACCAACAAGTAATCTAACTAACAATTCCAAAACTACTGTCTTATACACAGTGTAAGGGGATAAAGAATATGTACATAAAGATATATGAATGAGTTATGGTACAGAGCAGCATAGGCAAGATACAGTAGATGGTATCGAGTACAGTATATACATATGAGATGAGTATGTAAACAAAGTGGCATAGTTAAAGTGGCTAGTGATACATGTATTACATAAGGATGCAGTCGATGATATAGAGTACAGTATATACGTATGCATATGAGATGAATAATGTAGAGTATGTAACATTATATAAGGTAGCATTGTTTAAAGTGGCTAGTGATATATTTACATAATTTCCCATCAATTCCCATTATTAAAGTGGCTGGAGTTGAGTCAGTGTCAGTGTGTTGGCAGCAGCCACTCAATGTTAGTTGTGGCTGTTTAACAGTCTGATGGCCTTGAGATAGAAGCTGTTTTTCAGTCTCTCGATCCCGGCTTTGATGCACCTGTACTGACCTCGCCTTCTGGATGATAGCGGGGTGAACAGGCAGTGGCTCGGGTGGTTGTTGTCCTTGATGATTTTTATGGCCTTCCTGTAACATCGGGTGGTGTAGGTGTCCTGGAGGGCAGGTAGTTTGCCCCTGGTGATGCGTTGTGCAGACGTCACTACCCTCTGGAGAGCCTTACGGTTGTGGGCGGAGCAGTTGCCGTACCAGGCGGTGATACAACCCGCCAGGATGCTCTCGATTGTGCATCTGTAGAAGTTTGTGAGTGCTTTTGGTGACAAGCCGAATTTCTTCAGCCTCCTGAGGTTGAAGAGGCGCTGCTGCGCCTTCTTCACGATGCTGTCTGTGTGAGTGGACCAATTCAGTTTGTCTGTGATGTGTATGCCGAGGAACTTAAAACTTTCTACCCTCTCCACTACTGTTCCATCGATGTGGATAGGGGGGTGTTCCCTCTGCTGTTTCCTGAAGTCCACAATCATCTCCTTAGTTTTGTTGACGTAGAGTGTGAGGTTATTTTCCTGACACCACACTCCGAGGGCTACCAAATGAAATGCTACCAAATGAACCACAATTCATTCATAATACTGTGAATATGTCGTTTCACAGACTTATTGTTGCATTTTTTTCTGTTTGTGTGAGAAATTATTAATAATAATATTAAACCAGTCTGCACATCACCAATGTGAATTGGTTTAGTCTTGACTCTCTACACCACTGTGCGCCTTACAAATGGATTGTGGTTGTTGTGGATGCCTGTTCACAAATGTATATGTGCATTTTAACCCAATAATGGTTCAATTTAAGAAGTTTAAGCTGCCATTGTTTTTGTCAATAGCCAATGAAAAATGTCCTCTTGCAACAGCTACATAGTGCTGATCACAGCCTGTGGAATAAAAGTTTGAGGCATTGCCTCCCTTCTAAACTCCTCTGTGGTATTAATCAAAAACGAGTTTAATTTAAGAACAACACAAGTGGAGATTTTATTGTACATCTAACTCGTGCTGATTAAGTCCAAAGGCCTAATGGACACATGCTCCGCAAACCTTTTTCCCATGCAAATAGCACTTTTGGTAGTGCTCGAAGCATGCCATTCCATGAGAGCAGCCTTGTTTTTCAATTCAAAGCAATGAGCCCAATCAGTTCTCCATTGACAACAAAATCATAAACAACAGAGTAGGCTAATAAATCCTTAGTTTTTGGATTATGTTCAGGTAAAACAATTTGACTAATCTATATTTCCATATTTCCAAGTATTCTTGAAGATCAAGAGGTATTAAATTAATTGGATCGATTGGAAATCTGACATACATATTATCTGTAGTTAAAATCAATGGGTTAGAAGAAGCCTACATAACCAATCCATAAACTAAAATGCAACATCCATTTATGGCCAGCTATGTAAACTCTAACATTGATTTATCCAGCAATAGATGTTGTTCAATTGGTAACATACATTTTTTGTCTTCTTCTAATACCTCTTAAAGGGAAAGTAATCAGATTACGTTACTGAGTTTGGAGTCATCCAAAAGTCACTGATTAACATTTGACAGGTAACTAGTAACTGTAACGGATTACATTTACAAAATAACATACCAAACCCTGGTAGTGATCATCGTCGTTCTAGTGGTAGAAGAAAACCCAGCAGTCATAGAACTACTAGTAGTAGTTGTCATAGTATTACACTATAACTATACACAATACATAGTTGCAGTGGCAGTAGGGGCTAGAACAGTATAACTAGTCATTGCATTAAAGACACCTGCTCTTTCCATGACATAGACTGACCAGGTGAAAGCTATGACCCCTTAGTGATGTCACTTGTTCAGTCCACTTCAATCAGTGTAGATGAAGCGGAAGAGACAGGTTAAATAAGGATTGTTAAGCCTTGACACTATTGAGACATGGATTGTGTATGTGTGCCATTCAGTGGGTGAATGGGCAAGACAAAATATTTAAGTGCCTTTAAACTAGATATGGTAGTAGTTGTCAGGTGCACCGGTTGTGTCCAGAACAGCAACGCTGCTCGGTTTTTCACGCTCAACAGTTTCCTGTGTGTATAAAGAATGGTTCAGCACCCAAAGGACATCCAGCCAACTTGACACAACTGTGGGAAGCATTGGAGTCAACATGGGCCAGCATCCCTGTGGAACGCTTTCAACACCTTGTAGAGTCCATGTCCCGACGAACTAAGGTTGTTCTGAGGGCAAAACGGGAGGGGGGTCCTAATGTTTGGTATACTATTTATACATTGTGGCAGCCCAGGGGAGTCAGAGGTGAAACTCACAATAAAATAAGACAACAGGAGACCGTTTTGCGGTGCTCAAAACCAAGTTGTTGTTTAATAAAGGTTGGGGACAACGGGGTGGGGAGAAATACAATTGAAATGTCTCTCAGGTAACTCATTCTATTATCGCATACAGGCCCTGCCACTTGGCCAGGAATTTGCAGTCAGAGGTGGAGATGAGTATTAAGACCAGTGCTCCAGGAGATGGGCCCTCCTGTTGAAGACCCAGGCTTGGACCTGCTGAGCCTGGAGCATGTTTTCCCACATCAGAGGCAAGACTCTCGTCATGCAGTGGCGCATCTCTATCATGCATTCAATAACTGACTGGTTAAGGGAGTGTTGTTGCTCCCAGGCATACTTTGCCAGGTCCAGCATTCCCCGGGGCCATCTGCTGTACAGGAGTTTGAAGGGTGAGAATCCTGTGGATTCCTGTTAGCTTAGTCCAAATTTATTCCTCCTGCGTCAATGGCTCTCCTTAATATTTGATTCAGGGTTTTGTTAAATCATTCCACAAGCCCATCGGTTTGGGGATGGTACACAGAAGTACGTATTTTGCTCACCTTTAACATCCTGCACATTTCTTTCATTATCCGGTACATGAATCATGATACTTGATTGGTCAGGACTTCTTCTGCAATCCCTGAAGAGAAGGAAAAGGTGCTGGTGGCACATAGTGAGATGGCCTCAGAGTAACAGGTGCCAAAGTCCATGATTACCAAGATGTACCTATGTCCTCGATTGGACTTGGGCAGAGACCCCTCTATCTCCATGGCTACCCTCTGAAAAGGTGTATTGATTATTGGTAAAGGGATCAACTGATTTTGGGGCTGTTTTCTGGAATTCCTCTAACTGCTGGCAGTAATCCTGGACAGCCCACTTCATTTCAGGCTTCATTTCGGGCCATGATCCGATCATAGGTTTTCCCCACTCCTAGGTGTGCTCCAAGCAAATGTGAGTGTGGAGATGTAACATTTTGGCACTGGGAGTTGTTCCACCATTTCGTCTCCCACTTTCACAACCCGATAAAATAGATTATTTTTTACCGCAAAATGTGGAAAGGAACAATCACTCACCCCCTCTACTGGTTTTCCACCGACAGCTCCCACACTCGTCCTCGCCTGTTCCAGGTTGGGATCGGTGAGTTGGGCAGTGCCAAACTGTCCCGGGGATGTTCCCTTTCCCTCCTCCGCAAAGGGAAACTCTGAAAACATTTTTCCAGGGGTGTTCTCCTCCCTGGGGTTCTCTTCATCTCTGTCGGTGCCAGGGGGAGCCGTGGGGGGATCAGCTGGGGCCTCCACAGAGTCTGAGGAGGTGGGCGGGGAAGCGACGGCACAGGCTGGTTTGACACTTCTACGTCGGGGAACCGTTCTCCTTTGCCCAAAGTAAAGCAACCGTTCTCCTAGGGGCTGTGGCCCCTCTGCTCCAGAATCTCTGGAAAATATGGTATGTGGATTGTGTAAATTCTGCATCTATATATGTGGTGCGTATATTCTTTTTATTGTCTGTATATTCTGTTTATTGTGGCAGCACCATTTCACAGAGTCAAATTCCTGTCCATGCGAATAAAGGTGATTCTGAATCTTAGTGTTTGTACCACTATTGAAATGCACTATTCAAGTTTTTTTCACTGACAAAGGGCCTTACTAGCCATATGACAGGAATGGAGTAATAACAAACAAACACGATATAAGGCTGCTTTATCCCTCAATAAGCTACATTTCTCACCTCACAGCAATGGGAACCATGTTTCCTCCACAGCCAATCCCTTACATCCTCTGTATGCCCTGTTTCCCCGAATTCCCAATTCCTGGAGATTGATATGACAAGCCCTTTACCATTCAAGTGCCTAACAGTTGTTTGAAGATGCCTCAGGGCCTCAAGGCAATCTAGGCTCCAAATATGATTCCCTCTCTGCAAGATGACTGGAATGAGAAGAACATTAGAGTGCAGATAATATTGGCAATTGGATTTAGCATGTGGGTCAAATCCAGGGCATGTACAGTGCTATAATGTACATAACAGAATATTGTAGTGGGTGTGTGTGTGTGGTCAGGGGGGGGCAGGTGCATTCTCAAGAGTCAGAGGTCAAATTAGACTTGTTTTGGGTCTGTCGAAAGACAATGGATCCACAAAGCATTCAATAACAAGGAGTGTTGGTTATTACAAGAAGAATATTACATGCAGTGAGTGGAGTATTGGTCTAAGTTGAGTTTACTGAATGGTACCATACTCTTCTTCAACCATATACAGTAGTTGCATCGATATCATTCACATAAATTGACATTTCATTCCTTACTTGTTATTAATTGCTTCACCTTTCCCTTTTCATTTTTTACCATTCAGTACTGGGTCTTTCTATAAAACTAGGATGGCAGTGAGGATTTCCCATGCTGGACAACTTGTTACAGCTATTTATAAGTCATAGATAATAATCTGCATTTTTTTTTTATATGTCATTACATTAACATATACTGTAAGTGGGGATCATATCTATATTCAATCAAATTCACCAGTTGATTTTAACCATATGTTTAACTTTATCATGTTTGGTGTCTTGACGGATTTGTCCAAAATCAAGTGACATAAAAATGACTTTTCTATCCTTGCATTTATGGCATATCATATATTAAGCATGAATCAGTTAAATTAGACATTGAAATTGAACCTGAAGAATCCTGGATCTAGCTGTCGGACAGTGTTTTGTGTAGATTTGTGCACCAGAAATGCAGTGTAACTACTGTATGTAACATTTCTTGTCTCCTTATGTAAGGGGGTAAAAACTGTTTACATGGCGCACAAATCCAAAATCATATATTCAATTGTTGCAAAATCGAATGCTTCCCACCAAAGAGTCACCGTACCTTGATACTTAAAACCTAAATCGATACTGTCATTAACGTGGTTCTTCAATAATTATAATACTTGTTGGATGTGCATCTGGTTCCCAGCTGATTAGTTACACTGTGATATTTTCACACATCATCATCTGATCCAGGAAGACATTTTTAAACTAGTGAAGACAGTTGTGCCTGAATCCAAGTTGGATCTAGTATCCCTAGCAAATTGATGTTGATAATGTGTTGTAGAGCAGGGACACCAAGTCTACTGTGTACAATTGTATAGACTCCCAATGTTATTCTTGCTAATTATTCTGGATATAATATCAACAAATTACATAGCCCACGGGGCTTATTCATGAAAAGATCTGATAATGACAAATACGTTTTACTTTCCATGTTACACCTGAAATGTTAAACAATAGAAAGGGCTTAATGAGCCTACTTGAATTTGGAACTCAGAAATTCAAGTACTGGATTAGGCATACCTTGAAAATGTGACATTTCCTCAATTTGTAGCCAATTGATAAGCTCTCCTGCTCCCTTGTAATGATCTGTGAGTTCTTTTTATATCCGTTTTTGAGAAATGTGGCCATTTTTGTTTGTTTCCCGCAGCTTCAATTGAAGGGTGTTGCGCTACTCTGTTGCGGTAAAACCATGTGTGATTATTATGGTGAGATTAATGCTACCGTTATTCATGGATTTATGACTGTCGGCCTCATAGGCTACAGAAAAATCGCCATGCATCCAATCTATTTCAGACAGTCAGACAATGTCCACATTATTCTCACATTTTTTTAGAATGTAATAATCATTTGAATATCAATGCATTGGCAAGGCCTAAAAATGCATGATTCTTAAAGTGGTAATGGCCTTCCTTTTGGAAACTTTTGCCATGCTTTTTTTTTTTTTTTTGGGGTGGCCCTATATGTACAATTAAGATCCTCAAAAATTACATTTAAGTGCTTGCATTTGATTTGCCAATGTCTGTATGAACCCTGCTTAAAGGATGAATAGTCCTAGTCCTATGTTGTTGTATAGGAGGAGTTATGGGTCAATTTGCATATATTCACTTTTATTCATGTAAGTACACATGCGGAACTGCATGAAAATCCTTTTTTTTTTTGTTTAAAACCAGTCAGAAATTTTGAAATGTCTATCCCAACGTTGATCCCACAGATTGCCCCCATTATTTAGGCTATAGAAAGACCTTAAAGTACACATAAAAATGCCATACTTACAGTCCTATAATTTCCCCACTCACAAACAGTATATTCAACATCCAAAATGACAAGTGAAAATGATATCATGTCAAGGACATGCAGCGAAGCTGTGTTACATGCATGAAGGCAGAAGGCATTCTGCTATCCCATGATTGAATTCCCAAGGACAGAGAAAAGAGATGGTGGTGGTGGTTTGGTGGGGGAGGCCAGCTAGGTGTCGGGGTAAACGCAACTCACACGAGATGCAAATATCAATGAGGGGAAGACAATTGTGCATCGGGAGAGTCTGGAATATCATGTAAAAGTGGTGCTCTGGGTTGTATTCATTAGACACCAAATAGAAGAAAACAGACTTAAACAGAGAGGGACTACTTGGACTTGTCCAAAGAAAGACGGAAATATATGTTTTCCGTTGCATGCGCTGATGAATACCAATCAGGCAAACAAGATGGAGGAAATTGGCAATACCATATGAAAGTCCTGGCCTACTTCCTGGTTTAAGTCCCATACTGTTTTCTAATAGGTCATTTAAGATATAACCTATGTAAAATTATATTCCTTTTTGTGGATTAATTGACCTTTACTCAAAATGAAGGTTTTTGATGAAAGAAAGAAATGCAATTGAAAACCTTCATGAAAGGCATCAAGTTTAAATGAATTCATCCATAAATATGAATATACAATTTTGCATATCTTAAATGACCACATTTTCATGAATTTGATATTAGATTGAAGCCCATTCAAAAACAGTACAGGACTTGAACCAGGAAGTAGGCAGATTTTCTTAGCATATACCGAAAGCCTATGTGTATGGCAGATACTGTAGTCTACATGCAAAGTAAAATATGTGCTGTGATATGTGACTGAGAAGATGATGCTCTTACATAAGGCTCTACAAGAGCTAGTCTTGAACAGACTACAGTCACATTTCCATTGGTTACTGACTGTGCACTCTATAAATGCAGTCCTGCACTTTCTTGGCCTTGCAAATTGCATGGCCTTTCCTTTCTTGGAGATAAATTACTCCTCACTGCACCCTGTATAATAACACTGTGTGAGGGATCTGGGGATAGCTGTCAATCAAAATGAACACAGAGCTGCTTTCATTGAGACAGGCAGATTGCAGCCACTGGCAGGCTTATACAGCCTTATGGGTTCACATATTGCATGTTAATGATATTTTAGGCATTTCTAATATGTTTTTTTCCTACACTGACTAAAGCTGTAAGATTTCAGAATAAGCCTTTATTTCCTACAGTAAAACCTGTGGAAGAGGTAAAAAGCAATCTGTGGCTCCATGTTCAAGCAAAGACAACCATCTACAGGAAAACTGTGGTACTGCAGTGGAATCAAAACATTGGCTCTTTCTCAAGGTTCTTCGATTCTTTGCATCTTCTCTCCTTGCTTCTTTCTTAAAACGCATTGGAGAAGAAGGTCCAAGGGGAGGGACCTTGGATGTTCTCCTCCAATATGGTTGAGAAAGAGGTGAGGAGGCGAGGAAAGGACGCAAGGAATCATGGAAAGATTCATTGAGTTAGAGACAGTTATCAAGTGCACACACTTTATGAAAATGGAGATGCCATTGTTGATATAAGCCATGAAAATAATCAGCATTGACTGACTGTACTGGCTCTAGTTATTGTTCATATTCATGTCATTGAAGTCACGTGTCAATACATGTAGCCCTACTCTCCAGAACAGAACCACACACATACAATTTCTTTGCAATTAGCTTACAATTAGCTATAAAAATACCTTGCACATTTTCACTGTCATTTTCATGACTTGGCTAATAATTGAGCAGATGTAATGTGTCATTGTGTACTTAATATCTGTAGTGGCAGCTTTTGCTGTAATAGAACAATGTAGTGCTAACATAGGGTTTCTCTGCTTCTGGTGCGACAGGCGACACCACTTTAAATCAAGATAAAGGGTCTGAATCAGAGCGACAGGGCAATCTCAGAGTGGAGAGTCTTATCGTCGTTCTAAATGGTTCCCTATTCCCTATATAGTGCACTTCCGTTGACCATGGCCTGGTCAAAAGAAGTGCACAATATAGGAAATATGGTACCATTTGGTAGGTACACAAGCCTGGGTCTCATCTTTGAGAGACGTGCTTGTAAGCCTCTATCTCATATTTGGTGGGAAACAGGGGCAAAGATGTTGGATTCATCTTAATTTCCTCTCTGAGGAACAGACAAATCATCTGGAGTGCCTTCCGAATTTTTTGGGCCCGATGACAAAATGCTCTAATAGGCTACAAGATTGATTTGTGGAGCTTTATTGGAAATTCTTATTGATTTATAAGCACATCTAAATTATTGCTTGTACAATTATGTCTATGACATGCAAAATAAAAAAATGAAAATTCTGCCGTATAATTATTATGTCTCTTTTTTTTTAAATGAGAGCTTTATGGAAACTGGACAAATGTCATGGTATGTCAAATAAAATACAAATGTCTGTGGACTGCTGAATTGGAATAAAACATTTTTTAATCCATATCGCTGAAGTTTAGCTTTGTGGCACGCTTGAAATGTAAAGGTTATTTCCAATTGAGCTGACATATACAGCGTTTACCATTAATTCATTCTCCACTAAATATATATGGGTAACACTTTCTTTTAAATGGTAATTATTACATTGTAATTACATGTGTACTTACATTGTAACAAGTATTGTAGTTTACTGTCACGACTCGTAGTTACAATGTAATAAAAACATATACCGGGTAGTAATTGCGGACTGTAATTACAGAAGTGTAACAACGAATACTTGTTACTATACTTGTTACAAATGGGCAGGTTTCCAGTGAATTCACCGACTTAGTGTTTTGCTTCTTCTCAGCTGCATCCGATACATTAACAACTGTGACAAAGGTTAGGATCACTTACGGACGAGCTAGGTGGCCTATACTCAATAGGCTCTATACACTTAACCATGAATTTTCCAAATATATCTCCAGTCAACGTTGATGCTACTAGCAATTTTCCCCCAAAATAAAGTGCACCATCTGGGTTAACTTGGTTGAGTTTACGAAAACAGATTCCAGATGAGGATTAAGACATTATTTCAAAGCACATGTAATATTAGTCTAAGTGCAATGTAATTGCTAGTTGTTACACAGGATTTAGCTAGTTAAAATGAACTTGTAACTAATGTGTACATACAGTACATTACCCATCCTGACATTCTGGCCCTCACCACAATTAAAGTATTAAAAAAATATTATATAATGTATATTATTTTACAAACAAAGAATTTGTGTTTAGTGACTCCGCCAGGTCAGTGGGGATGACCAGTCATCTTCTATTGATAAGTATGTGAACTGGACCATTTACTGCCTTGCTAATGTAAGCATTTGAAATCTAATGTGTACTTTTGGGTGTCAGGGAAAATGTGTTGACTAAAAAGTAAATTATTTTTTTCAGAACTGTAGTGGAGGAAAAGTAAAAGATAACCCCAAAAACGACTTATGTAGTATTTGAAATGCACTCTCAAAGTTTTGTATAAATTCAGCCAGTAGTTTTAATGCCAAAAGTGATGCCCGTTTTTTGCGTACTACGTCATCAAATTTTGTACTATGTCATCGATTTCGTATGATATGTTACGCCCCCCCAAAAAATGTATAATGTGTGTTCAGTTTGTATGATATGTTACGAATCCAATTTGTACTATATGTTACACATTTGTTGTGCTTAAGATCCTGGAGTGCATCTTTAAGTACCTTAGTTTACACCACTGCTGATAGCATCGGTAACGTACCATATTTCAGAGTGCACAAACCCTGTGATATGTGTTAGCCAACTCCTCGTTGACACAACTCTGCTTAGATCACCAGGTAGTAAGTTAACTGTGGTTGTTTTGTTTACTGAAATGTGTTATGAAATGTAATGTCATGTAAAAAAAAAAGTATTATACTGTATATAACTTCTTTATGTTGCTGGACCCCAGGAAGAGTAGCTTTTTAATAAATACATATACAAATAGTAGTTTAGCGAGCTAGCTAACACTGTCGCTGCTGGCAAGTACTGAGTTAGCTTGGCCAGTTAGCTAGTTGGTTAATAATGTTAAGTATACATACCTTCGTAATCAGCTAAATAGGACCACATGGAATTTAAAGCCATTCTCCAATTTTCTTTTCGGCACTGACGTTTTGACCTGGGTAATCCAGTGGACATTGTTTATGGTCACTGAAGGCACCGAGAGTAAACCGCCAGATTTGGTGGGTACGGTTTACTAAATACCGTAGTAATGTTAAATTGTTAAGGAAAGTTACTTTAACAATCAATTAAACCATTTTGGACACATTGATGAACAGTTATGGTTGAGATTGTGAGAGTCATTTGTGTTTGCCAAATTGTAAGCTTGGTATAATAATGGTTTATAAATGCACTTAAAATGGTCATAAGTCAAACTCTTATTTCATCATGTAACCTTGCACTATTGAAGAACATTTTCACTTTTGGATGTGATGCAGTGGTGCAATAATTTTTTTATCCCAGCAATTAAGGCTTAAAAGGATCGGCCCCTTTTTATATTTTCGCCTAAAATGACAATCCCAAATCTAACTGCCTGTAGCTCAGGCCCTGAAGCAAGGATATGCATTTTCTTGGTACCATTTGAAACCGTGCACTCTCCTCAAGCAATAGCATGGTATTATTTCCCTGTAATAGCTTCTGTAAATTGGACAATGCAGTTAGATTAACAAGAAATTAAGTATTCTGACAATATCAGATATGTCAATGTCCTGGGAAATGTTCTTGTTACTTACAACCTCATGCTAATCACATTAGCCTATGTTAGCTCAACCGTCCTGCAGGGGACCCACCAATCCTGAAGAAGTTCATGTCTGCCAATCTGAGCAACAAGGTCAAAATTACAATGGTAAAGGTCTTTTACAATTTGTAAAAGAACGGGATCAAGAAGGTCAGACTGCAAAATCCAAACATGACGGATTGACACGGAATGAAAGAAGTGTTGTAGACGAGACAAAAACATCAAGACAGGAGAGAGAAAGTAGATTTTCCATGCAATTTGTTTAATTTTGGGGGGGGTACATTAATTCTGCTGAAGTATTTAGCATAGGAATTCCGCTATCTAGCTAGCATTTGCAAGATACCTAGCCAAGTGTTGGCTAGCTAGTTAGCAAACGTAGCTAGCTAGGTAGCAATGTTAGCTGGTGTTTTTGTTATGCCTACCAAATAGGCTAGATAGCTAGGTATTTACCATAGCACATTCTACAGAATAGACTTTCCATGCAATCTGTTGGGTTTTGTTTGGATTAGCAAGCATGCTAGCTAGCTAGTTTTCTAACCTTGACTAGCTAGCTAGCTAAGTTACTAGCTAACCTAAATATGGAAAATAGCTATGCTATGGTCGTTACTTGCTAGCTAACTATGGAGCGGAATAGAACTGGGCTGACATCTTGATGATTTTGTCATAGATTAAACATTTTATCTCAATACAGTTTTCTGTTCCCAAAACTAGAATATTTTATGAACAGAGTGGACTCTGACAAAGTTTCAAAAAAGGAGGAGCAAGGGCGAATCTAGTTATTGCACACACGCACTTCAAACACTAGCATTCCTAATGGAAATATGCAAATACATGCTAGAACGTGCTAAAAAGATAATGCTTGGCTCTGCCCACCTCCTTGCTTGTTCTGCCCACTCGACTCACTAGCTTCCCATTGGAAACAACAGGGAGTGGTCTATCTTGGGTTAGTTATACAAATCTTTGGCGTTACTGTAGCACGCACTTGTATAGCTGGATAACACAAGAACTAGCTAGAAAGCATGATGATTATAACTAGTATAGGGTAACATAGTGTCTAATGTTAAATTGTCATACATTCTTCTTCTCTAACACATATTTCCTCATGGTCTCAGAGGGAAATGCATACAAGAAAGAAGCATATGAAGACAGAGATAGAGTTGTTGATTTCCATTGTTACATGTCAATAATCTATCTAGGCCACTCACCATTATATAGCCTACAGATTTGTGTCACCACTAGAATAGTTATTTTTATGTTATATCTTTGTTTAATGTAATTAATCAAGTCATTAATATCACAATACAAATATGTATTATTTTGTAAGAAATGTAAGGTATTGTTACATGTTTGCAATAACATTGACTAAATTAGAAGCTCATTTATTGTTTGCAGGTATTTTCACTTGGTAATGAGTAGTAGGCCTACACTGTAAATCATTATAAAGAAATTGCTAAATTCTGTGTAACACCTAGTAACATTGTATTTATGCCGATATTACATGGACTCTGTGGTGTGCCAGTGTGTTTATTTCTCACTTGGATGGCGCTTTCAGAAGCTGACGATTAGATTGTCAGGATGGTTAACGTACTTTGCAGGTACACTATAATCACAAGTCAGTACCCCTCAAGATCAAGTTCATTTGAACTAGATCAATCCTGTGTATAACCTACTAATTACTTATGCAGATATTACATATGCTCTGTGGTGTAGTAGTGCTAGCAACAACGTTGACTGGAGATATGTTTTGAACAGAGCACATTCATGGTTAAGTAATTCGAGCCTATTGAGTATAGGCTATAATCTTAGACACCCAACGCATCAACAAGGGATCCCAACTTTTGTCACAGTTGTTAATGATCGGATGCAGCTGAGAAGAAGCAAATCACTATGTTGGTGAATTTAGTGGAAACCTGCCAACTTGTAACAAGCATTCGTTGTTAGATTTCTGTAATTACAGACCGCAATTACTACCAGGTACATGTTGTTATTATACTGTACCTATGAATTGTTACAGTAATTACACTGTAATAAGGAACCCTTAAATGTAAATTTAACCATATATATATATACAGTATATTATGGTGTGTATAAACATTATGGACAGTATATCAATAGAAAAGGCATGTACATCAGTAGTTATATAGGATGAGCCTTGACTAGAATACAGTAGACACTGTACATATGAACTGGGTAAAACAGTTTGTAAACATTATTAAATTGTTGGTGGCCCTTGACAAATTGTCAGCTGAATGTTCTGTAACGGTTTTCTAGGTGTGGTGAAGGAGAGTCGGACCAAAACGCAGCGTGTAGATTGCGATCCATGTTTAATGAACAAAAAACGTAACACGGATCTAAAATACAAACACTACAAAATAAAGAACGTAACGAAAACCGAAACAGCCTATACTAGTGAAAACTAACACAGACAGGAACAAGGACACTAAGGACAATCACCCACGACAAACTCAAAGAATATGGCTGCCTAAATATGGTTCCCAATCAGAGACAACGATAAACACCTGCCTCTGATTGAGAACCACTCCAGACAGCCATAGACTTTGCTAGATCACCCCACTAGCTACAATCCCAATACATACACACCAAAACCCCAAGACAAAACACACCACAATACAAAAACCCCATGCCACACCCTGGCCTGACCCAATACATGAAGATAAACACAAAATACTTCGACCAGGGCGTGACATGTTCTGTGAATTGCTGTGTAGTAAGTAACATATGTTGCTACCCCTCTGAAGTCTCAGCTCGATTTTTTTACCAAATTCCATTTCCCTGAAAAATGCTTTTGTATCACTTTATCAACAACAACATGTTATACACTGACTGAACAAAACATTATGAACACGGACTGATTCAGACTGACCAGGGGAAAGCTACGATCCCTTATTCATGTCACTTGTTAAATCCACTTCAATCAGTGGGAGGGTAGAAGAGAGGTTAAAGAAGGATCTTTTACCCTTGAGACAATTGTGAGATGGATTGTGTATGTGTGCCATTCAGAGAGTGAATGGCAAAGACAGAAGATTTAAGTGTCTTTGAACGGGGTATGGTAGGTGGTAGGTGCTAGGCGCACAGATTTGTGTCAAGAACGGCAACGCTGCTGGGTTTTTCACGCTCAACAGTTTCCCATTTGTATCAAGAATGGTCCACCACCCAAAGGACACAACTGTGGCATTGGAGTCAACATGGGCCAGCAAAAAAAAAGAAAGAAAGTAAGAATAAACATGGGCCAGCATCCCTGTAGAACGCTTTCAACACCTTGGAATGCTCATGCCCCGACGAATTGAGGGCAAAATAACTCAATATTAGGAAGATGCTCTTAATGTTTAATACACTCAGTCTATACTGTATATTCTTAGTAAGCAATAGGCTATCCTCTCTTTGGCTTTTGTTTATGCAGCCTATACGTTTGACCTATGTGGAGTTGTCTCAGTCAGGCATATAGAATGTGATGAGTATAGTCCTACAACGTTATTGTGAGAGAATAATGTAAGAAAATCCAATGTTAAGCATTTATTTAGTCCGCCAAATTGTTGTCAGCTCTAAGCCACAAGATGTCAGTGTAGTACAATTATGAACTTGTATAGGTCTGCCCATCATGAACAAGACTGATGAGAGAAAATATTTGATAGAAATGTAAAAAGTTATTTTGGGACATCTATTTCTTAAGATGAATTACAAGTAAAAAATCACATACCATGTAAACATATCCCAACCGTTGCCCAAAAATCAACCAATCAAGAGTGTTATAGCTCTCCACATCCTGTACTTTGAAACATTTCGTTATGAATCATTATACATTGTGGATTTTCACCTGCAGTTTAACAGAAATTCAGTTAGTCATTGAACGACAAACTCAGTTGAAGACACACTATGGACGTCTAGTTGTTAATTGTTTACATGAAATTTTGGCTGAATTTTTTTTCCCACCATTATTTAAACAGGTAGGCAGGTTTACAATTGCAATTGCGACCTGGCCAAGATAAAGCAAAGCAGTTTGACACATACAACAACACAGGATGGAGTAAAACAAACATACAGTCAATAATACAGTAGAAAAATAAGTCTATATACGATGTGAGCAAATGAGGTGAGATAAGGGAGGTAAAGGCAAAAAAAAGGCCATGGTGGCGAAGTAAATACAATATAGCAAGTAAAACACTGGAATGGTAGATTTGCAGTGGAAGAATGTGCAAAGTAGAAATAAAAATAATGGGGTGCAAAGGAGCAAAATAAATAAATACAGTAGGGGAAGAGGTAGTTGTTTGGGCTAAATTATAGATGGGCTATGTACAGGTGCAGTAATATGTGAGCTGCTCTGACAGCTGGTGCTTAAAGCTAGTGAGGGAGATGTGTTTCCAGTTTCAGAGATTTTTGTAGTTCGTTTCAGTCATTGGCAGCAAAGAACTGGAAGGAGAGGCGTCCAAAGGAAGAATTGGTTTTGGGGGTAACCAGAGAGATATACCTGCTGGAACGCATGCAACTGGTGGGTGCTGCTATGGTGACCAGCGAGCTGAGATAAGGGGGGACTTTACCTAGCAGGGTCTTGTAGATGACCTGGAGCCAGTGGGTTTGGCGACGAGTATGAAGCGAGGGCCAGCCAACGACGTTGGCTGTATAATTCATATTAATACATTTCTCTTTAAGTTTAGGCTAACAATACACCTATTTGCTTTTGCTCATGGATTTGGGGTGGTGTGCACCTTTCTGTGCAATGACGAAATTCTGTCCTATTTTCTGAACAATATCACTGTCCATTTGGGGGACCACTTTTGGATCAGTTCCATATATCCTCCTTAATTATTCTCATTACATGTGACCTAAGCAAGTGTTCGGATCCGAACTCGGAATGTAAATTGATGGGCATAGGGACCCTGCAGATGCATTGTTCCTTGTGCATTCATCTTTTCTATGGTCTCTCCCCAATGATGTGTATAAACCCTGGATTGCTGGTGCTTTGTAATGGCCAATGAGAGGCTTTGAAGCCACTTGGCACTCTCCAGAAAGAGCAGTCCTCCATAGGAATGAATGGAATTCTACAATATTTCAATCAAATGTTTCAAGGGCACAATTTCATGTATTTAAGAATTTATTTGTTGTGGTGGGGGCAGTAACATTAACACTCTCAAAATATAAAATGTTCATGTTCAGATCACTTAATATAATTTTAAAGTATGCATTAAGGTGTCTGTATAGAATAGATTTGTAAAACAACCAATGTAGACATTAATAAATGCATTTCTATAGCTTTGTTTTACAATGAAGGAGGAGTACCAAAATGGCTGTGCGATGGCTTCAAAGCAGCGCGCCCCTCTTAGTCATCTAAGGTTAATACATATTATGGTCTCCTCCTCTTCTATTAAATTGATTTGGACTGCATTTGCTCTAACAGTCTTGAAGTCAGCATGGACATGAATTTGTCAGCGCGTTGTGCTTTGGTTCTTTTTCTGTTGGCATTTGTAGATTTGAAAATAGTCTCTGCTGCAGAAACGGGAGGCACATCTACAGGTGAGTTGTTCTAATTAACATACTTTGCATTATTTGTCATGAAACAAACTGTGACAATTTGATGATTTATTTTAAGAAGCCTGCTACACTTGACTTAGGTGTTACAGTCTACCTAATTGGTTATAAACAATAGCCTATAATGGTGCATAGCCCCTTTGCAACCTATGTTGTTGCAACCTTACTAAGAAATACAAGCCAGCCATTGTGACTTTGAAACAATCCAGCCTACCCTTGGCCATTTTATGCATACACTGTCAAATAAATTCTAGTTGTTTCAACAAATGATTGTGAAGTAAGTGGTTCCAAAGCCTTTTTCAGTTTATTCAACTTCTAGATAAAAGTGTTACCTGAACTTAACATTTTTAGTTGGCCCAAACTTAGCTCCAACTTGAGAAAACGTATGCAACAATTCAGTCAACATATAATGAATGATGTGTTTGTCAATTTGTCTCATATGTTCATTTAACTAGAAATGATTATTTCTGCATCTTTGTAGCACTGTTTGTGTGTCTGTGTGTAACTAGCTGCACAGCCCATTTGAGTTAACATACAATGTTTTCAACCTACTTATTTGAACCAATAGATTGTGAGTGTTCAGAAGGCTGTCATGCATTTTCATGGGTGTTATGGGGAAACATTGATGATGGGGGACAAATGCCTCCAAAACTATTAATTAGACACAAAATTACTTGGAGTTTGGCCTACAAACCTTCCAGAGATGCAAATGCATATTTGTCAAATCCATCTCGACACAAATATGATAGAATTTCATAAATTGGTTCAGTCCAATTATGTCTATGTTCATGTCTCTTTGTGGCAAGTTGGGTTCCCTGACATCTGCTCAAATTGTGTTGTCCCAAAGCAAAGCCTGGAGTGTGCCCTGTTAGACGATGGGGCATAGGGATATGTGCAGAGTTATGTTTCAATGACAGTGACTGCCCCAATGATGAAAAATGCTGCCACAATGGATGTGGGCATGACTGCATTGCACCGTAACACAGGTAGGATATGGTCCCAGAGTGACAGATACACCCATCTATTGCATTCATTATGGCTGCATTACTTTGGAAACAAGAAAGATGGAGCTTTTAATGTACATTTCATACACATAGATCAATATATTTCACTTACACTCTTCTATAGAGCTGAGACACTCAATTAAGAAGTCACATAATAGAAAGACTTCATTGGGAAGAGTCAGTGTAGGCTGACAAGTTGCTACCATAAACCTATTTGTAATGGGGAAATGTAGGATCACTAAAGATCATATTTAGTTGAGAGTGATCAACAAAACATTTAGCGTATACAGTTTATGTTACACACAATGGTTCCAGTATCCTAGTTGTGACATTCAAGGTGTGGGTTGATGGTCACTAGACTTGATGATAAATGTTATGGATTGTTCTCATATCTGTTGATAGTGATTGACGCCAGACTGGAGGTCCCAGTAAAAGGACCGAGGACACACTGATTATTCACTGTTGTATTGTACTGATGAACTTCTGTGACCACTGTTTGATTCTGTAGCAGCTAACATTTATCGTAACGATCTCCACACAAATATGACAGATTTTCAGAAAATGGTTCAGTCCAATTTTGTCAGTGTTCATGTCTCTTTGTGGTAAGTTGGGTTCCCTGACATATCTGCTCAAATTATGTTGTCCCAAAGCAAAGCCTGGAGTGTGCCCTCGTAGACGATGGGGTTCAGGGACGTGTGCAGAGTTCTGTTCCAATGACAGTGACTGCCCCAATGATGAAAAATGCTGCCACAATGGATGTGGGCATAACTGCATTGCACCGTACACAGGTAGGAAATGGTCCCAGAGTGACAGATACACCCATCTATTGCATTCATTATTGCTGCATTACTCTGGAAACTGTCACAGTAATGAGTGAAGAGGTGTGGAGTCAGGCGCAGAGAGCAAAGATGTGGGCAAAACAACACGCTTTAATGTCCCGGAAACACAACATGTACAAAGTGAAAACACAAACGAACAGAAATATAAACGGACAGCGTGAAACCCAAAATGCAACAAAATGCACTCAACCAACATAACAGACGAACAAGCCCGCACGAAACAGAAGCGGGCTAAACAGACTATATATACCCTATCCTAACAACCAAACTAGAAACAGGTGCTACCAATTAGACAAAACTAAACGAACACAGAACGGATCGGCGATAGCTAGTAGACCGGCGACGACGACCGCCGAGCGCCACCCGAACAAGAAGGGGAGTCACCTTCGGTAATATTCGTGACAGAAACAAGAAAGCTGGAGATTGTAATGTACATTTCATACACAGAGATCAATATATTTCACATACACTCTCTTTAGAGCTGAGACAATCAATTAAGAAGATTTCTGAGAGCCATGTAGGTATTTAGAGTTTTATAGATATATATATCAAAACATTTTGTAATGGGCACATTTAAGACCAGTAAAGCTCATATTTAATTTAGAGTGATCAACACAAAGTTTAGTATAGAGCTTCTGTAATACACATGATTTCCATTGTTCTTCTTGTGACATTCAAGGTGTGGGTTGATGGTCACTAGACTTGATGATGAATGTTATGGATTGTTCTCATATCTGTTGATAGTGATTGACGCCAGACTGGAGGTCCCAGTAAAAGGACCGAGGACACACTGATTATTCACTGTTGTATTGTATTGATGACATTGTGGAACACTGTGTGATTCTGAAGCAGCTGACAAGCTACAAATGCAAATGCCTATTTATCGTAACCATCTCCTCACAAATATGACAGATTTTCAGAAAATGGTTCGATCCAATTGTTTCCTATTCCTTCTGCTCTCTCACAGTGCCAATCCCCCCGAAGGCAGGTCAGTGCCCGCTGCTTCTGAATGTCGTGCCGTCACACAAGGGATGTGTCCGCGATGAGGACTGTCCTAAAGATGACAAATGCTGCATCTTTGACTCTGACGCCTTGTGTGTCCCACCTGACTTCAGTAAGAACCTGACTGGTTTACTAACAGTGTTCAGAAGGCTGCCTTGCGTTTTCATGGGTGTTATGGGGGAAACATTGATGATGGTGGCCAAATGTCTCCAAAACTAGACACAAAAATATTAGGTGTATACTCTGCAATCTTTTCACAAATACAAATTCCTATTTATCGTAACCATCTCCACACAAATATGACTGATTTCCAGAAAATGGTTCAGTCCAATTTTGTCTTTGTTCATGTCTCTTTGTGGTAAGTCGGGTTCCCTGACATGTCTGCTCAAATTGTGTTGTCCCAAAGCAAAGCCTGGAGTGTGCCCTCGTAGACGATGGGGCGTAGGGACGTGTGCAGAGTTCTGTTCCAATGACAGTGACTGCCCCAATGATGAAAAATGCTGCCACAATGGATGTGGGCATAACTGCATTGCACCGTACACAGGTAGGATATGGTCCCAGAGTGACAGATACACCCATCTATTGCATTCATTATTGCTGCATTACTCTGGAAACAAGAAAGCTGGAGATTGTAATGTATATTTCATACACAGAGATCAATATATTTCACATACACTCTCTATAGAGCTGAGACACTCAATTAAGAAGATTTCTGAGAGCCATGTAGGTATTTAGAGTTTTATAGATATATATATATATATATCATAAACATTTTGTAATGGGGACATTTAAGACCAGTAAAGCTCATATTTAATTTAGAGTGATCAACAAAAATTTAGTATAGAGCTTCTGTAATACACATGATTTCCATTGTTCTTCTTGTGACATTCAAGGTGTGGGTTGATGGTCACTAGACTTCATGATAAATGTTATGGATTGTTCTCATATCTGTTGATAGTGATTGACGCCAGACTGGAGGTCCCAGTAGAAGGACCGAGGACACAGTGATTATTCACTGTTGTATTGTATTGATGACATTGTGGAACACTGTGTGATTCTGTAGCAGCTAATGTCACCGCTTTCTGTTTTGACTTCCTACAAATGCAAATGCCTATTTATCGAACCATCTCCCTCACAAATATGACAGATTTTCAGAAAATGGTTCGATCCAATTGTTTCCTATTCCTTCTGCTCTCTCACAGTGCCGATCCCCCGAAGGCAGGTCAGTGCCCGCTTCTTCTGAATGTTGTGCCGTCACACAAGGGATGTGTCCGCGATGAGGACTGTCCTAAAGATGACAAATGCTGCATCTTTGACTCTGACGCCTTGTGTGTCCCACCTGACTTCAGTAAGAACCTGACTGGTTTACTAACAGTGTTCAGAAGGCTGCCTTGCGTTTTCATGGGTGTTATGGGGGAAACATTGATGATGGTGGCCAAATGTCTCCAAAACTAACTAGACACAAAAATATTAGGGGTATACTCTGCAATCTTTTCACAAATACAAATTCCTATTTATCGTAACCATCTACACACAAATATGACAGATTTTCAGAAAATGGTTCAGTGTAATTGTGTCCATGTTCATACAGTGCCTTGCGAAAGTATTCGGCCCCCTTGAACTTTGCGACCTTTTGCCACATTTCAGGCTTCAAACATGAAGATATAAAACGGTATTTTTTTGTGAAGAATCAAGAACAAGTGGGACACAATCATGAAGTGGAACGACATTTATTGGATATTTCAAACTTTTTTAACAAATCAAAAACTGAAAAATTGGGCGTGCAAAATGATTCAGCCCCTTTACTTTCAGTGCAGCAAACTCTCTCCAGAAGTTCAGTGAGGATCTCTGAATGATCCAATGTTGACCTAAATGACTAATGATGATAAATACAATCCACCTGTGTGTAATCAAGTCTCCGTATAAATGCACCTGCACTGTGATAGTCTCAGAGGTCCGTTAAAAGCGCAGAGAGCATCATGAAGAACAAGGAACACACCAGGCAGGTCCGAGATACTGTTGTGAAGATGTTTAAAGCCGGATTTGGATACAAAAAGATTTCCCAAGCTTTAAACATCCCAAGGAGCACTGTGCAAGCGATAATATTGAAATGGAAGGAGTATCAGACCACTGCAAATCTACCAAGACCTGGCCGTCCCTCTAATCTTTCAGCTCATACAAGGAGAAGACTGATCAGAGATGCAGCCAAGAGGCCCATGATCACTCTGGATGAACTGCAGAGATCTACAGCTGAGGTGGGACACTCTGTCCTTAGGACAACAATCAGTCGTATATTGCACAAATCTGGCCTTTATGGAAGAGTGGCAAGAAGAAAGCCATTTCTTAAAGATATCCATAAAAAGTGTTGTTTAAAGTTTGCCACAAGCCACCTGAGAGATACACCAAACATGTGGAAGAAGGTGCTCTGGTCAGATGAAACCAAAATTGAACTTTTTGGCAACAATGCAAAACGTTATGTTTGGCGTAAAAGCAACACAGCTCATCACCCTGAACACACCATCCCCACTGTCAAACATGGTGGTGGCAGCATCATGGTTTGGGCCTGCTTTTCTTCAGCAGGGATAGGGAAGATGGTTAAAATTGATGGGAAGATGGATGGAGCCAAATACAGGACCATTCTGGAAGAAAACCTGATGGAGTCTGCAAAGACCTGAGACCGGACGGAGATTTGTCTTCCAACAAGACAATGATCCAAAACATAAAGCAAAATCTACAATGGAATGGTTCAAAAATAAACATATCCAGGTGTTAGAATGGCCAAGTCAAAGTCCAGACCTGAATCCAATCGAGAATCTGTGGAAAGAACTGAAAACTGCTGTTCACAAATGCTCTCCATCCAACCTCACTGAGCTCGAGCTGTTTTGCAAGGAGGAATGGGAAAAAATGTCAGTCTCTCGATGTGCAAAACTGATAGAGACATACCCCAAGCGACTTACAGCTGTAATCGCAGCAAAGGTGGTGCTACAAAGTATTAATTTAAGGGGGCTGAACAATTTTGCACGCCCAATTCTTCAGTTTTTGATTTGTTAAAAAAGTTTGAAATATCCAATAAATGTCGTTCCACTTCATGATTGTGTCCCACTTGTTGTTGATTCTTCACAAAAAAATACAGTTTTATATCTTTATGTTTGAATAGTTTCGCAAGGCACTGTATGTCTTTGTGGTAAGTCGTGTTCCCTGACATGTCTGCTCAAATTGTGTTGTCCCAAAGCAAAGCCTGGAGTGTGCCCTCGTAGACGATGGGGCGTAGGGACGTGTGCAGAGTTATGTTCCAATGACAGTGACTGCCCCAATGATGAAAATGCTGCCACAATGGATGTGGGCATAACTGCATTGCACCGTACACAGGTAGGATATGGTCCCAGAGTGACAGATACACCCATCTATTGTGTTCATTATTGCTGCATTACTCTGGAAACAAGAAAGCTGGAGATTGTAATGTACATTTCATACACAGAGATCAATATATTTCACATACACTCTCTTTAGAGTTGAGACACTCAATTAAGAAGAAAGCTGGAGATTGTAAGATTTCTGAGAGCCATGTAGGTATTTAGAGTTTTATATATATATATATATCATAAACATTTTGTAATGGGGACATTTAAGACCAGTAAAGCTCATATTTAATTTAGAGTGATCAACACAAAGTTTAGTATAGAGCTTCTGTAATACACATGATTTCCATTGTTCTTCTTGTGACATTCAAGGTGTGGGCAGATGGTCACTAGACTTCATGATAAATGTTATGGATTGTTCTCATATCTGTTGATAGTGATTGACGCCAGACTGGAGGTCCCAGTAGAAGGACCGAGGACACAGTGATTATTCACTGTTGTATTGTATTGATGACATTGTGGAACACTGTGTGATTCTGAAGCAGCTGACAATGTCACCGCTTTCTGTTTTGACTTCCTACAAATGCAAATGCCTATTTATCGTAACCATCTCCTCACAAATATGACAGATTTTCAGAAAATGGTTCGGTCCAATTGTTTCCTATTCCTCCTGCTCTCTCACAGTGCCGATCCCCCGAAGGCAGGTCAGTGCCCGCTGCTTCTGAATGTCGTGCCGTCACACAAGGGATGTGTCCGCGATGAGGACTGTCCTAAAGATGACAAATGCTGCATCTTTGACTCTGACGCCTTGTGTGTCCCACCTGACTTCAGTAAGAACCTGACTGGTTTACTAACAGTGTTCAGAAGGCTGCCATGCGTTTTCATGGGTGTTATTGGGGAAACATTCATGATGGTGGACAAATGTCTCCAAAACTAGACACAAAAATATTAGGTGTATACTCTGCAATCTTTTCACAAATACAAATTCCTATTTATCGTAACCATCTACACACAAATATGACTGATTTCCAGAAACTGGTTCAGTCCAAATTTGTCTTTGTTCATGTCTCTTTGTGGTAAGTCGGGTTCCCTGACATGTCTGCTCAAATTGTGTTGTCCCAAAGCAAAGCCTGGAGTGTGCCCTCGTAGACGATGGGGCGTAGGGACGTGTGCAGAGTTCTGTTCCAATGACAGTGACTGCCCCAATGATGAAAAATGCTGCCACAATGGATGTGGGCATGACTGCATTGCACCTACACAGGTAGGATATGGTCCCAGAGTGACAGATACACCCATCTATTGCATTCATTATTGCTGCATTACTTTGGAAACAAGAAAGATGGAGATTGTAATGTACATTTCATACACAGAGATCAATATATTTCACATACACTCTCTATGGAGCTAAGACACTCAATTAAGAAGTCACATAATAGAAAGACTTCATTGGGAAGAGTCAGTGTAGGCTGACAAGTTGCTATCATAAACCTATTTGTAATGGGGAAATGCAGGATCGCTAAAGATCATATTTAGTTGAAAGTGATCAACAAAACATTTAGCGTATACAGTTTATGTTATACACAATGGTTCCAGTATCCTAGTTGTGACATTCAAGGTGTGGGTTGATGGTCACTAGACTTGATGCTGAATGTTATGGATTGTTCTCATATCTGTTGATAGTGATTGACGCCAGACTGGAGGTCCCAGTAAAAGGACCGAGGACACACTGATTATTCACTGTTCTATTGTACTGATGACATTCTGTGACCACTGTGTGATTCTGTAGCAGCTAACATTTATCGTAACGATCTCCACACAAATATGACAGATTTTCAGAAAATGGTTCAGTGTAATTGTGTCCATGTTCATGTGTCTTTGTGGTAAGTCGTGTTCCCTGTTCCCATGTCTGCTCAAATTGTTTTGTCCCAAAGCAAAGCCTGGAGTGTGCCCTCGTAGACGATGGGGCAGAGGGACGTGTGCAGAGTTATGTTCCAATGACAGTGACTGCCCCAATGATGAAAATGCTGCCACAATGGATGTGGGCATAACTGCATTGCACCGGCACAGGTAGGAAATGGTCCCAGAGTGACAGATACACACATCCACTGCATTCATTATTGCTGCATTACTCTGGAAACAAGAAAGCTGGGGCTTGTAATGTACATTTCATACACATAGATAGATATTTTTCACATACACTCTCTTTAGAGCTGAGACACTCAATTTAGACGATTTTCAAGATCCATGCAGGCCTTTAGAGTATATACCAATGTTATGCAACATCTATACACTCTGAGTATACCAATCTTTAGGAACACTTTCCTATTTTTAAGTTGCACCCCTTTTTGCCCTAAGAAAAGCCTCAATTCATCAGGGCATGGGGTCCACAAGGTGTTTAAACTGTTCCATAGGGATGCTGGCCCATGTTGACTCCAATGCTTCTCACAGTTGTGTCCTGTTGGCTCGATGTCCTTTGGTTGGTGGACCGTTGTCGGCAGGGTAGCCTAGTGGTTAGAGCATCGGACTAGTAACCGAAAGGTTGCAAGAGCAAATCCCTGAGCTGACAAGGTAAAAATCTGTCGTTAAGAACAAGGCAGTTAACCCACTGTTCCTGGGCCGTCATTGAAAATAATATTTTTTTCTTAACAGACTTGTCTAGATATAATATTTCAGGGAAAAGGATTTGGGAATATCAGGCTGAGACTTCAGACGAGTAGCAACATACGTTTCTTACGATACAGCAATTCATAGAACTTGAAGCTGACAATTTGTCAAAGGCCACCAACAAAATTCCAACTCATTGTAATAGTAAGACCTCAATGGAAGGAATCAGTGTACGGATGATTTCCAGTGTTCTACTTGTGACACTCAAGGTGTGGATTGATGGTCACTAGACTTGATGCTGAATGTTATGGATTATTCTCATATCTGTTGATAGAGGTTCACGCCGGACTTGAGGTATAAGGGCCGAGGACACACTGATTATTCACTGTTATGTTGTATTGATGACATTCTGTGAACACTGTGTGATTCTGTAGCAGCTGACAGCCTGTTTGTTTTGACTTCCTACAAGCCTCTAGAGCTGGTGTTTACAGAACATTTGGTGCTGTCTGATTAGAATGTAAAGGGCATGTCTCCAAGATGCCTTTCAGACATTTTCTGTGCTTCTGTGCTGGAAGTGTCTCCTGTTGCAGCTTGTAATAAACTGGATATAATTTTTTTTCCAAATAAAATATAATTAATATTAACCAATCCACCTCTTTGGAGGACACAAATATTTTGGAGTTTTACAGCTTTTCATATACATTTTATATGGATATCAGCAGTGTATCAAATCAAAATCGGCAGTGTATCAAATACTTGTTCTCCCCACTGTACATGCACATACATTGTACATATACATTTTACATGATTCAATTTATTATGGATAGATTTGATTGACTTTACCTGCGACTGCTTTTCTCGATTGTTATCCTGGAAATTCCTATTACACGTATGTTTCTACTGTATAACTGACAACTTTTATTTGTTACCATAGTGAAGCCCGGTCGCTGTGTCCTGCCCAACGAGACCTACATGTGTGCCGAGTACTGTTACAAAGATGGCCAGTGCCCCGAGGAACAGATGTGTTTCTGGATATGTTGATTCTATGCCTGCAGTGAGCCATTGAAGCTTTATTGGAAATTCTTATTAGTTATGAGAAATAAGTAGAAAATACAAATCATTACATGTACAATTATGTCTATGAAAACTGATGATTTTATGCAATAATAAATATGAAAAATGATCATAGCTTTTATGGAAACTGGACAATTTTCATGGGCAGTATGTGAATTGACAAACTCATGTGGACTGCTGAATTTGAATAAAACAAGATTTTGAACACCTGTGCTTGGTTTTTTAGGGGGGTATTTGAGACTCGTGTGGTGCTCATGTGAATATCCTTCATTTTCCGGCTTCAGACCAATGCCTGTTCTCAGTTTAAACATAGTGTTTTGTTTTTAATTTCCATGGTTTTTACACCGGAAGGTTATCTTGCAACATTATTATAGTACATTATATTTAAGCAAAAATGCACAAGGAGGTGTGGTATGCGGCCAATATACCATGCTAAGGACTGTTCTTAGCACATGCCCTTAGCCGTGGTATATTGGCCATATACCACAAACCCCCGAGGTTCCTTATTGCTATTATAGACTGATTGATGTCAGAGTAGCTCACCATTGTCCCAGGGGACATGCGGACTACCTCCAAATCTGGAAGATTCTGGTTGACTGGCAGATCTGGAAGAATCTGGTTGACTGGCAGATCTAGAAGATCATGGCTGACTGGCAGATCTAGCTGCTCTATGCAGACTGGCAGATCTAGAAGAGACTGGTTGACTGGCAGATCTGGAAGAATCTGGTTGACTGGCAGATCTAGAAGATCATGACTGACCGGCGGATCTAGTTGCTCGAGGCAGGCTGACAGCTACTTGCAGACTGGCAGCTCTTTGCAGACTGACAGCTCTGGCTGCTTCATGCAGACTGACAGCTCTGGCTGCTTCATACAGACTGACAGCTCTGGCTGCTTTATGCAGACTGACAGCTCTGGCTGCTTTATGCAGACTGACAGCTCTGGCTGCCTCATACGGTAATGGTCTTATGAATATTAGTGTAACGATGTGCGCTGAGAGTTGGGAAGCAAGTTCAGGGAGTTAGTGATTTAATCAATAAACAAAACATAATAGAAAACAAGAAACACAAACAACGCACAGACCAAACTGAAACAGAAACAATGACGCCTGGGGAAGGAACCGAAGCGAGTGACAAATATAGGGCAGGTAATCAGGGAGGTGATGGAGTCCAGGTGAGTGTCACAACGCACTGATGACCGTAACGATGGTGACAGGGCTGCGCCATAACGAGCAGGCTGGTGACCTAGAGGACGGAGAGGGAGCACACGTGACAGTTGCCCCTCCCTGACGCGCGGCTCCAGACGCAGGACGCAGACCAAGATGACGATCCCGGGGATCAGGAGCAGACCGGTCACCTCTGCTAAGGAGCCGGAACCTGTCGACCTAGAGCAACAGAGATCCTATAATAAATCCCGCTGTGCCCTCTGACGAACCATCAAACAGGCAAAGTGCCAACACAGGACTAATATAAAATCGTACTACACCGGCTCCGATGCTCGTCAGATGTGGCAGGTCCTGCAAACTATTACAGACTACAAAGGGAAGCAGAGCCGCGAGCTGCCAAGTGACACGAGCCTACCAGATGAGCTAAATAACTTCTATGCCCTCTTCGAGGTAAGTAACACTGAAACATGCACGAGAGCATCAGCTGTTCCCGACAACTGTGTGATCACGCTTTCCGCAGCCGATGTGAGTAAGACCTTCAAACAGGTCAACATTCACAAGGCCGCAGGGCCAGACAGACTACCAGGACATGTTCCCAGAGCAGGCGCTGACCAACTGGCAAGTGTCTTCACTGACCTTTTCAACCTCTCCCTGTCTGAATCTGTAATACCAAAAATGTTTCAAGCAGACCACCATAGTCCCTGTGCCCAAGAAAAACTAAGATAGCCTGCCTAAATGACTACCGACCTGTAGTACTCATGTCTGCAGCACTCACCACACCAAAAGATCCACAGACTATGCAAGCTCTATTGCACTCCACACTGCCCTGTCACACCTGGACAAAATGAACACCTATGTGAGAATGCTATTCATTGACGACAGCTTAGTGTTCAACACCATAGTGTCCTCAAAGCTCATCACTAAGCTAAGGACCCTGGGACTAAACACCTCCTTCTGTAACTGAATCCTGGATTTCATGATGGGCCGCCCCCAGGTGGTAAGGGTAGGGATGCGTGCTCAGCCCCTTCCTGTACTCCCTGTTCACTCATGACTGCACGGCCAGGCACTATTCCAACACCATCATTAAGTTTGCTGATGACACAACAGTGGTAGACCTGATCACCGACAACGATGAGACAGCCTATAGTGAGGAGGTCAGAGACCTGACCGTGTGGTGCAAGGACAACAACACCCACTCAATGTGATCAAGACAAAGGAGATGTTTGTGGACTGCAGGAAAAGGAGGACCGAGCACGTCCCATTCTCATTGACGGAGCTGTAGTGGAGCAGGATTCAAGATCCTTGGCGTCCACATCACCAACAAACTAACATGGTCCAAGCACACCAAGACAGTTGTGAAGAGGGCATGACAAAACCTATTCCCCTCAGTAGTCTGAAAAGATTTGGCATGGCTCCTCAGATCCTCAAAAGATTTTACAGCTGCACCATCGAGAGCATCCTGACGGGTTGGTATCACTACCTGGTATGGCAACTACTTGGCCTCTACCTGCAAGGTACTACAGTGCTTCGGATTGTGCTTACGGCCCAGTACATCACCGGGGACAATCTTCCTGCCACCAAGGACCTCCATACCAGGCGGTGTCAGAGGAAGGCCCTAAAAATGGTCAAAGACTCCAGCCACCCTAGTCATAGACTGTTCTCTCTGCTACCGCATGGCAAGCACTACCGGAGCGCCAAGACTAGATCCAAGAGGCTCCTAAATAGCTTCTACCCCAAGCCATAAGACTCCTGAACAGTGAATCAAATGGCTAATCACTTTGTCAACCACAACATGTTATAGACTGACTGTCCAAAATATTATAAACATAGACTGATATAGACTGACCAGGTGAAGCTGCGATCCCTTATTCATTTCACCTGTTAAACCCACTTCAATCTGTGTAGATGAAGGGTAGGAGACAGGTTAACAGTCAGTCATATAGAATGTGATGTGTATAGTCCTACAACTTTATTGTGAGAGAATAATGTCAGAAAATCCAATGTTGAGAATTTATTTAGTCCGCCAAATAGTTGTCCGCTCTAAGCTACAAGATATCAGTGTAGTAAAATGATAGAAGCGTATAGGTATGCCCATCATGAACAAGACAGATGAGAGAGAAAATATTTGATAGAAATTAAAAAGTTATTTTGGGACATGTATAAGCCTATTTCTTAAGATGAATTACAAGTAAAAATCATATACCATGTAAACATATCATTAACACTCTCAAAATATAAAATGTTCATGTTCAATTCAATTAATATAATTTGCATGTATGCATTAAGGTGTCTGTAATAGAATATATTTGTCAAATGAAGGAGGAGTACCAAAATGGCTGTGCGATGGCTTCAAAGCAGCGCCCCCTCTTAGTCATCTAAGGTTAATACATATTATGGTCTCCTCCTCTTCTATTAAATTGATTTGGACTGCATTTGCTCTAACAGTCTTGAAGTCAGCATGGACATGAATTTGTCAGCGCGTTGTGCTTTGGTTCTTTTTCTGTTGGCATTTGTAGATTTGAAAATAGTCTCTGCTGCAGAAACGGGAGGCACATCTACAGGTGAGTTGTTCTAATTAACATACTTTGCATTATTTGTCATGAAACAAACTGTGACAATTTGATGATTTATTTTAAGAAGCCTGCTACACTTGACTTAGGTGTTACAGTCTACCTAATTGGTTATAAACAATAGCCTATAATGGTGCATAGCCCCTTTGCAACCTATGTTGTTGCAACCTTACTAAGAAATACAAGCCAGCCATTGTGACTTTGAAACAATCCAGCCTACCCTTGGCCATTTTACACATACACTGTCAAATAAATTCTAGTTGTTTCAACAAATGATTATGAAGTAAGTGGTTCCAAAGCCTTTTTCAGTTTATTCAACTTCTAGATAAAAGTGTTACCTGAACTTAACATTTTTAGTTGGCCCAAACTTAGCTCCAACTTGAAAAACATATGCAACAATTCAGTCAACATATGTGTTTGTCAATTTGTCTCATATGTTCATTTAACTAGAAATGATTATTTCTGCATCTTTGTAGCACTGTTTGTGTGTCTGTGTGTAACTAGCTGCACAGCCCATTTGAGTTAACATACAATGTTTTCAACCTACTTATTTGAACCAATAGATTGTGAGTGTTCAGAAGGCTGTCATGCATTTTCATGGGTGTTATGGGGGAAACATTGATGATGGGGGACAAATGTCTCCAAAACTATTAATTAGACACAAAATTACTTGGAGTTTGGCCTACAAACCTTCCAGAGATGCAAATGCATATTTGTCAAATCCATCTCGACACAAATATGATAGAATTTCATAAATTGGTTCAGTCCAAATGTGTCTATGTTCATGTCTCTTTGTGGCAAGTTGGGTTCCCTGACATCTGCTCAAATTGTGTTGTCCCAAAGCAAAGCCTGGAGTGTGCCCTCTTAGACGATGGGGCATAGGGATATGTGCAGAGTTATGTTTCAATGACAGTGACTGCCCCAATGATGAAAAATGCTGCCACAATGGATGTGGGCATGACTGCATTGCACCTAACACAGGTAGGATATGGTCCCAGAGTGACAGATACACCCATCTATTGCATTCATTATTGCTGCATTACTCTGGAAACAAGAAAGATGGAGCTTTTAATGTACATTTCATACACATAGATCAATATATTTCACTTACACCTTCTATAGAGCTGAGACACTCAATTAAGAAGTCACATAATAGAAAGACTTCATTGGGAAGAGTCAGTGTAGGCTGACAAGTTGCTACCATAAACCTATTTGTAATGGGGAAATGTAGGATCACTAAAGATCATATTTAGTTGAGAGTGATCAACAAAACATTTAGCGTATACAGTTTATGTTACACACAATGGTTCCAGTATCCTAGTTGTGACATTCAAGGTGTGGGTTGATGGTCACTAGACTTGATGCTGAATGTTATGGATTGTTCTCATATCTGTTGATAGTGATTGACGCCAGACTGGAGGTCCCAGTAAAAGGACCGAGGACACACTGATTATTCACTGTTGTATTGTACTGATGAACTTCTGTGACCACTGTTTGATTCTGTAGCAGCTAACATTTATCGTAACGATCTCCACACAAATATGACAGATTTTCAGAAAATGGTTCCAGTCCAATTTTGTCCGTGTTCATGTCTCTTTGTGGTAAGTTGGGTTCCCTGACATATCTGCTCAAATTATGTTGTCCCAAAGCAAAGCCTGGAGTGTGCCCTCGTAGACGATGGGGTTCAGGGACGTGTGCAGAGTTCTGTTCCAATGACAGTGACTGCCCCAATGATGAAAAATGCTGCCACAATGGATGTGGGCATAACTGCATTGCACCGTACACAGGTAGGAAATGGTCCCAGAGTGACAGATACACCCATCTATTGCATTCATTATTGCTGCATTACTCTGGAAACTGTCACAGTAATGAGTGAAGAGGTGTGGAGTCAGGCGCAGAGAAAGATGTGGGCAAACAACACGCTTTAATGTCCCGAAACACAACATGTACAAAGTGAAAACACAAACGAACAGAAATATAAACGGACAGCGTGTTACCCAAAATGCAACAAAATGCACTCAACCAACATAACAGACGAACAAGCCCCCTTTTTGCCCGAAACAGAAGCGGGCTAAACAGACTATATATACCCTATCCTAACAACCAAACTAGAAACAGGTGCTACCAATTGACAAAACTTCGAACACAGAACGGATCGGCGATGGCTCGTAGACCGGTTGGTGGACCGCCGGCGCCACCCGAACAAGAAGGAGTCACCTTCGGTAATATTCGTGACAGAAACAAGAAAGCTGGAGATTGTAATGTACATTTCATACACAGAGATCAATATATTTCACATACACTCTCTTTAGAGCTGAGACAATCAATTAAGAAGATTTCTGAGAGCCATGTAGGTATTTAGAGTTTTATATATATATATATATATATATATATATATATATATATATATATATATATATATATATATATATATATCATAAACATTTTGTAATGGGGACATTTAAGACCAGTAAAGCTCATATTTAATTTAGAGTGATCAACACAAAGTTTAGTATAGAGCTTCTGTAATACACATGATTTCCATTGTTCTTCTTGTGACATTCAAGGTGTGGGTTGATGGTCACTAGACTTGATGATAAATGTTATGGATTGTTCTCATATCTGTTGATAGATATTGACGCCAGACTGGAGGTCCCAGTAGAAGGACCGAGGACACAGTGATTATTCACTGTTGTATTGTATTGATGACATTGTGGAACACTGTGTGATTCTGTAGCAGCTGACAATGTCACCGCTTTCTGTTTTGACTTCCTACAAATGCAAATGCCTATTTATCGTAACCATCTCCTCACAAATATGACAGATTTTCAGAAAATGGTTCAGTGTAATTGTGTCCATGTTCATACAGTGCCTTGCGAAAGTATTCGGCCCCCTTGAACTTTGCGACCTTTTGCCACATTTCAGGCTTCAAACATGAAGATATAAAACGGTATTTTTTTGTGAAGAATCAAGAACAAGTGGGACACAATCATGAAGTGGAACGACATTTATTGGATATTTCAAACTTTTTTAACAAATCAAAAACTGAAAAATTGGGCGTGCAAAATGATTCAGCCCCTTTACTTTCAGTGCAGCAAACTCTCTCCAGAAGTTCAGTGAGGATCTCTGAATGATCCAATGTTGACCTAAATGACTAATGATGATAAATACAATCCACCTGTGTGTAATCAAGTCTCCGTATAAATGCACCTGCACTGTGATAGTCTCAGAGGTCCGTTAAAAGCGCAGAGAGCATCATGAAGAACAAGGAACACACCAGGCAGGTCCGAGATACTGTTGTGAAGATGTTTAAAGCCGGATTTGGATACAAAAAGATTTCCCAAGCTTTAAACATCCCAAGGAGCACTGTGCAAGCGATAATATTGAAATGGAAGGAGTATCAGACCACTGCAAATCTACCAAGACTTGGCCGTCCCTCTAATCTTTCAGCTCATACAAGGAGAAGACTGATCAGAGATGCAGCCAAGAGGCCCATGATCACTCTGGATGAACTGCAGAGATCTACAGCTGAGGTGGGACACTCTGTCCTTAGGACAACAATCAGTCGTATATTGCACAAATCTGGCCTTTATGGAAGAGTGGCAAGAAGAAAGCCATTTCTTAAAGATATCCATAAAAAGTGTTGTTTAATGTTTGCCACAAGCCACCTGAGAGATAAACCAAACATGTGGAAGAAGGTGCTCTGGTCAGATGAAACCAAAATTGAACTTTTTGGCAACAATGCAAAACGTTATGTTTGGCGTAAAAGCAACACAGCTCATCACCCTGAACACACCATCCCCACTGTCAAACATGGTGGTGGCAGCATCATGGTTTGGGCCTGCTTTTCTTCAGCAGGGATAGGGAAGATGGTTAAAATTGATGGGAAGATGGATGGAGCCAAATACAGGACCATTCTGGAAGAAAACCTGATGGAGTCTGCAAAAGACCTGAGACCGGGACGGAGATTTGTCTTCCAACAAGACAATGATCCAAAACATAAAGCAAAATCTACAATGGAATGGTTCAAAAATAAACATATCCAGGTGTTAGAATGGCCTAGTCAAAGTCCAGACCTGAATCCAATCGAGAATCTGTGGAAAGAACTGAAAACTGCTGTTCACAAATGCTCTCCATCCAACCTCACTGAGCTCGAGCTGTTTTGCAAGGAGGAATGGGAAAAAATGTCAGTCTCTCGATGTGCAAAACTGATAGAGACATACCCCAAGTGACTTACAGCTGTAATCGCAGCAAAAGGTGGCGCTACAAAGTATTAATTTAAGGGGGCTGAACAATTTTGCACGCCCAATTTTTCAGTTTTTGATTTGTTAAAAAAGTTTGAAATATCCAATAAATGTCGTTCCACTTCATGATTGTGTCCCACTTGTTGTTGATTCTTCACAAAAAAATACAGTTTTATATCTTTATGTTTGAATAGTTTCGCAAGGCACTGTATGTCTTTGTGGTAAGTCGTGTTCCCTGACATGTCTGCTCAAATTGTGTTGTCCCAAAGCAAAGCCTGGAGTGTGCCCTCGTAGACGATGGGGCGTAGGGACGTGTGCAGAGTTATGTTCCAATGACAGTGACTGCCCCAATGATGAAAAATGCTGCCACAATGGATGTGGGCATAACTGCATTGCACTGTACACAGGTAGGATATGGTCCCAGGGTGACAGATACACCCATCCATTGCATTCATTATTGCTGCATTACTCTGGAAACAAGAAAGCTGGAGATTGTAATGTACATTTCATACACAGAGATCAATATATTTCACATACACTCTCTTTAGAGTTGAGACACTCAATTAAGAAGATTTCTGAGAGCCATGTAGGTATTTAGAGTTTTATATATATATATATATATATATATATCAAAAACATTTTGTAATGGGGACGTTTAAGACCAGTAAAGCTCATATTTAATTTAGAGTGATCAACACAAAGTTTAGTATAGAGCTTCTATAATACACATGATTTCCATTGTTCTTCTTGTGACATTCAAGGTGTGGGTTGATGGTCACTAGACTTGATGATGAATGTTATGGATTGTTCTCATATCTGTTGATAGTGATTGACGCCAGACTGGAGGTCCCAGTAGAAGGACCGAGGACACAGTGATTATTCACTGTTGTATTGTATTGATGACATTGTGGAACACTGTGTGATTCTGTAGCAGCTGACAATGTCACCGCTTTCTGTTTTGACTTCCTACAAATGCAAATGCCTATTTATCGTAACCATCTCCTCACAAATATGACAGATTTTCAGAAAATGGTTCAGTGTAATTGTGTCCATGTTCATGTGTCTTTGTGGTAAGTCGTGTTCCCTGTTCCCATGTCTGCTCAAATTGTTTTGTCCCAAAGCAAAGCCTGGAGTGTGCCCTCGTAGACGATGGGGCAGAGGGACGTGTGCAGAGTTATGTTCCAATGACAGTGACTGCCCCAATGATGAAAAATGCTGCCACAATGGATGTGGGCATAACTGCATTGCACCGGCACAGGTAGGAAATGGTCCCAGAGTGACAGATACACACATCCACTGCATTCATTATTGCTGCATTACTCTGGAAACAAGAAAGCTGGGGCTTGTAATGTACATTTCATACACATAGATAGATATTTTTCACATACACTCTCTTTAGAGCTGAGACACTCAATTTAGACGATTTTCAAGATCCATGCAGGCCTTTAGAGTATATACCAATGTTATGCAACATCTATACACTCTGAGTATACCAATCTTTAGGAACACTTTCCTATTTTTAAGTTGCACCCCTTTTTGCCCTAAGAAAAGCCTCAATTCATCAGGGCATGGGGTCCACAAGGTGTTTAAACCGTTCCATAGGGATGCTGGCCCATGTTGACTCCAATGCTTCTCACAGTTGTGTCCTGTTGGCTCGATGTCCTTTGGTTGGTGGACCGTTGTCGGCAGGGTAGCCTAGTGGTTAGAGCATCGGACTAGTAACCGAAAGGTTGCAAGAGCAAATCCCTGAGCTGACAAGGTAAAAATCTGTCGTTAAGAACAGGCAGTTAACCCACTGTTCATAGGCCGTCATTGAAAATAATATTTTTTTCTTAACTGACTTGTCTAGATATAATATTTCAGGGAAAAAGGATTTGGGAATATCAGGCTGAGACTTCAGACGAGTAGCAACATACGTTTCTTATGATACAGCAATTCATAGAACTTTAAGCTGACAATTTGTCAAAGGCCACCAACAAAATTCCAACTCATTGTAATAGTAAGACCTCAATGGAAAGAATCAGTGTACGGATGATTTCCAGTGTTCTACTAACACTCAAGGTGTGGATTGATGGTCACTAGACTTGATGCTGAATGTTATGGATTATTCTCATATCTGTTGATAGAGGTTCACGCCGGACTTGAGGTATAAGGGCCGAGGACACACTGATTATTCACTGTTATGTTGTATTGATGACATTCTGTGAACACTGTGTGATTCTGTAGCAGCTGACAGCCTGTTTGTTTTGACTTCCTACAAGCCTCTAGAGCTGGTGTTTACAGAACATTTGGTGCTGTCTGATTAGAATGTAAAGGGCATGTCTCCAAGATGTTATTTTTCCAAATAAAATATAATTAATATTAACCAATCCACCTCTTTGGAGGACACAAATATTTTGGAGTTTTACAGCTTTTCTGCTGTATATTCATGTACATACATTTTACATATACATTTTATATGGATTTCAGCAGTGTATCAAATCAAAATCGGCAGTGTATCAAATACTTGTTCTCCCCACTGTACATGCACATACATTGTACATATACATTTTACATGATTCAATTTATTATGGATAGATTTGATTGACTTTACCTGCGACTGCTTTTCTCGATTGTTATCCTGGAAATTCCTATTACACGTATGTTTCTACTGTATAACTGACAACTTTTCATTTGTTACCATAGTGAAGCCCGGTCGCTGTGTCCTGCCCAACGAGACCTACATGTGTGCCGAGTACTGTTACAAAGATGGCCAGTTCCCCGAGGAACAGATGTGTTTCTGGATATGTTGATTCTATGCCTGCAGTGAGCCATTGAAGCTTTATTGGAAATTCTTATTAGTTACTTATTAGAAATAAGTAGAAAATACAAATCATTACATGTACAATTATGTCTATGAAAACTGATGATTTTATGCAATAATAAATATGAAAAATTATCATAGCTTTAATGGAAACTGGACAATTTTCATGGGCAGTATGTGAATTGACAAACGGCAGTATGTGAATTGACAAACTCATGTGGACTGCTGAATTTGAATAAAACAAGATTTTGAACACCTGTGCTTGGTTTTTTAGGGGGGTATTTGAGACTCGTGTGGTGCTCATGTGAATATCCTTCATTTTCCGGCTTCAGACCAATGCCTGTTCTCAGTTTAAACATAGTTTTTTGTTTTTAATTTCCATGGTTTTTACACCGGAAGGTGATCGTACAACCTTATTATAGAACATTAGAATTAAAGCCAATATACCATGCTAAGGACTGTTCTTAGCACGTGCCTTCACATCCAGCCCTTAGCCATGGTATATTGGCCATATACCACAAAACCCTGAGGTTCCTCATTGCTATTATAAACTGATTACCAACGTAATTGAAGCTGTAAAAATAAACATTTTGTCATACCCGTGGTATATGGCCTGATATTCCACGGCTGTCAGCCAATCAGCATTCGGGGCACGAACCACCCACTTTATAATATAGTTGTTACGGTTTTCTTCCGTCGAAAGAGAGTCGGACCAAAATGCAGCGTGGTTAGTTCGATATATCTTTAATGAAGAAAAACCACGAACAATACAAAAACAACAAACGGAACGTGAAAACCTATACAGCCTATCTGGTGACAACTAACACAGAGACAAGAACAATCACCCACGAAACACTCAAAGAATATGGCTGCCTAAATATGGTTCCCAATCAGAGACAACGATAATCACCTGCCTCTGATTGAGAACCGCCTCAGGCAACCATAGACTTTCCTAGACAACCCTTCTCAGCCACAATCCCAATACCTACTAAAACCCCAATACAAAAACACACCACAAAATAAATCCATGTCACACCCTGGCCAAATAAATAAAGAAAACACAAAATACTAAGACCAAGGCGTGACAGAGGCCGCCCCCCCAAGGTGTGGACTCCCGGCCGCACACCTAAACCCATAGGTGAGGGTCCGGGTGGGCGTCTGTCCACGGTGGCGGCTCCGGCTCGGGACGTGGACCCCACTCCAACCAAGTCTTAGTCCCCCTGTAACGCGTCCTATGATTGGCGACCCTCGCCGCCGACCTTGGCCTAATAACCCTCACCAAGCACCCCACTGGACTGAGTGGCAGCTCGGGACTGAGGTAGAAGCTCGGGACTGAGGGGAAGCTCGGGACTGAGGGGAAGCTCGGGACTGAGGGGAAGCTCGGAACTGAGGGGAAGCTCGGAACTGAGGGGAAGCTCAGCCCTGAGGGGAAGCTCAGCCCTGAGAGGAAGCCCAGTACTGAGAGGAAGCTCAGGCAGGTAGTTGGCTCTGGCAGATCCTGGCTAGCTGGTGGTTCTGGCAGATCCTGGCTGACTGGCAGATCCTGGCTGACTGGCGGATCTGGAAGATCCTGGCTGACTGGCGGATCCTGGCTGACTGGCGGATCTGGAAGATCGTGGCCGACTGGTGGATCCTGGCCGACTGGTGGATCCTGGCTGACTGGCGGCTCTAGCTGCTCTGGCTGCTCCATGCAGACTGACAGCCCTGGCTGATCCATGCATACTGACAGCTCTGGCTGCTCCATGCAGACTGGCAGCTCTGGCTGCTCCATGCAGACTGGCAGCTCTGGCTGCTCCATGCAGACTGGCAGCTCCATGCAGACTGACAGCTCTGGCTGCTCCATGCAGACTGGCAGCTCTGGCTTCTCCATGCAGACTGGCAGCTCTGGCTGCTCCATGCAGACTGGCAGCTCTGGCTGCTCCATGCAGACTGGCAGCTCTGGCTGCTCCATGCAGACTGGCAGCTCCATGCACACTGGCAGCTCTGGCTGCTCCATACAGACTGGCACCTCTGGCTGCTCCATACAGACTGGCAGCTCTGGCTGCTCCATGCAGACTAGCAGCTCTGGCTGCTCCATGCAGACTAGCAGCTCTGGCTGTGCTGAACGGGCAGGAGACTCCGGCAGCGCTGGAGAGGAGGAAGGATCTGGCAGCGCTAAACAGGCGGGAAACTCCAACAGCACTGGTGAGGAGAAAGGCTCTGGCAGCGCGGAACAGGCGAGGCGCACTGAAGGCCTGGTGCGTGGTGCTGGCACTGGTGGTACTGTGCCGAGGACACGCACAGGAAGCCTGGTGTGGGGAGCTGCCACCGGAGGACTGGTGTGTGAAGGTGGCACAGGATGAACCGGACCATGAAGGCGTACTGGAGAGCCTGAGAGCAGGACTGGCACAGGACGTGCAAGGCTAGGTAGGTACACAGGAGGCCTAGTGCGTGAGGCTGAAACAATTTTCACCAGCCGACTAACACGCACCTCAGGACGAGTATGGAGCACTGACCCAGGTGCCATTAAATCCCAGACACGCTCCGTCGGGCGAATATCGTACTTAAAGCACCAAACTAGCAACTCCCTCATAACTCTCTCCTCCCCTTTCCCCATTAACTCCTTCACAGTCTCTGCTTCACTCACCTCCAACACCGGCTCTGGTTCTGGTATCCTCCTTGGCTCCTCACGATAAACAGGGGGAGTTGGCTCAGGTCTGAACCCTGACTCTGCCACACTCTCCCTGAGCCCCCCCCCCCCAATAAATTTATGGGGCTGACTCTGGGGCTTCCATCCGCGTCGCCGTGCTGCCTCTTCATACCAGCGCCTCTCCGGTTTCTCCGCCTCCAGTTCTTCTTTGGGGCGTCGATATTCTCCAGGCTGTGCCCAGAGTCCTTTTCCGTCCAATATCTCCTTCCAAGTCCAGAAGTTCTTTGATCGCTGCTCCTCACGATAAACAGGGGGAGTTGGCTCAGGTCTGAACCCTGACTCTGCCACACTCTCCCTGAGCCCCCCACCAAGAATTTTTTGGGTCTGACTCTCGGGCTTCCTTCTGAGCCGCCATGCTTTTCTCTTCAACTCCATTCTCCTATAGCCCTCTTCGCACTGCTCCAGCGAATCCCAGGCGGGCTCCGGCACTCTCTCTGGGTCGACCGCCCAACTGTCTATTTCCTCCCAAGACATATACTCTAAACTTCGTAGCTCCTGCTGCCGCTGCCTGTCACCACGTTGCTTGGTCCTGGTGTGGTGGGTGATTCTGTTATGATTTTCTTCCGTCGAAAGAGAGTCGGACCAAAATGCAGCGTGGTTAGTTCGATATATCTTTAATGAAGAAAAAACACGAACAATACAAAAACAACAAACGGAACGTGAAAACCTATACAGCCTATCTGGTGACAACTAACACAGAGACAAGAACAATCACCCACGAAACACTCAAAGAATATGGCTGCCTAAATATGGTTCCCAATCAGAGACAACGATAATCACCTGCCTCTGATTGAGAACCGCCTCAGGCAACCATAGACTTTCCGAGACAACCCTACTCAGCCACAATCCCAATACCTACTAAAACCCCAATACAAAAACACACCACAAAATAAACCCATGTCACACCCTGGCCTGACCAAATAAATAAAGAAAACACAAAATACTAAGACCAAGGCATGACAATAGTTTAACACATGCTCTCCTTGTGAATCTTCACGATGTTGTATGTTTTATTTATTGATAAGATCCATGCTTATAATCATACTGATCATTGCTCATAGAAAATTGGCGAGAGCAAGGAAACAAAGACTGAAGCAAATATTTGCTATGTGATTACACAATGTAGCTGGCTAAATAGACGACTACACCAGCCGGAAATATGGCCGAGCTGTTCTCAGTTGAAGGGTTCTGAAATATTCTCTCTCGCCGAGTCGAGTTGTGACCGTGAATATCGTCATCCATCTCGGTGGAAACAACTTGGACACACAAGGGGACAGCCCTGGTGCCACCGATGGACAGTACCAAAATAGATACTCTATTGATTCTGTTCAATGCCCCATATACTGAGCATTCTTTTTGGAGCGGGAATCTTATATAATAGCTTAAATTGAAAAGAAAGGATTGATGCTTCAATTGTTGCTTTGTATATTACTTCAATAAATCTGATGCCATGGTATTGGGATATCGAAAATCTGTTCCCAACTATCTTGAATTTTATGCAGTATAGTTGTCAACCCTCTTGACCATAAGTGAAACTGATACATGTTACGATTTATATTGGTCATTTTAAGCCATTTATGATTAATTAATTCCTTTCTCTTTTAAGTAATTTTCTCTTCCATTTTTGTGGCAGAGCTGCGATGAACTGGTTATAATTTTGTAATGAGAATACATTTCCTTAAACCGTGATTAATTGCTTGTGTGACATAATTTGACCTTTGTTGTTTACAATGTCATTCATTAACATGATACCTTCCTTGTACATTCTCTACAAGAAAATGTTTTTTCCTCTATCGGTACTTTCGAGATTTGACATTATTTGCTGTAATATAGCCTATGTTCTCTGCCTCTTCTGGAGGATAACATTTAAATAGTAGCCTACTCTGTTTGGCTTCATTTAAAAATGATACTTTAAACAGAGTTCCATTGTCAATCCACCAGAATGGATGGTTTTAATTTGTATAACCGCAAAGAGAACCGTTTTGAAAATGGCTGTCTAGCACAGGTGGTTGGTGGCACCTTAATTGGGGAGGAAGGGCCAACAAGTGCTCAGCATATGTGGGGAACTCCTTCAAGACTGCTGGAAAAGCGTTCCAGGTGAAGCTGCTTGAGAGAATGCCAAGCGTGTGCAAAGCTGTCATCAAGGCAACGTGTGGCTACTAAGAAGAATTAAAAATATATATATATATATTTGTTTAACAATTTTTTGGTTACTACATGATTCCATGTGTGTTATTTCATAGTTGTGATGTCTTCACTATTATTACACAATGTAGAAAATAGTAAAAAATAATAATAATAAATGAAAAAACCTGGAATGACAAGGTGTCTCCAAACTCTTGACTGGTACTGTATTTAAATGAGATATTTCTGTATTTCACTTTCAATAAATTAGCAAACAATTCTAAAATCATGTTTTCACTGTCATTATGAGATATTGTGGGTAGATGGGTGAGATTCTTTTTTAATGCTTTGCTGGTGGTGAAATTAGCAAAGGGGGGTAGGGGGATTGGACTGTGAGGTTACTTTTGCAAGGGTTGGAGACTCCCAATTGCTAACATGTATAGAGAGCAATAGTAATGATGTCTCTTTGTAGGGACTAACTCCATCATGGTTCTTTGAACAAAGCCTATGGGAAATGTATTGAGTTTTTGTAGGGTTTTGGGATAAACGCTGAAAATAGGTTTTGTGGTGAAGACAGGTTTGGGAGATCTTATACGTTTTGTTCTATGAGATAATCTTCATCAGCTAATGTCACTTTTTGCGAATTTTGAAGCATTTATGGACAAAAAACATTATGTTACTCAACATAGAGTTTGTCTGAAGTTACACATCACCGTATCGCAACAGCGTGACCGTTTCGGAATATTGTGTGCTTATTGTTTAGAAAGTATTTAGTATTTATTATGTATAAATAGCCCACACTTTAGATGAGGCCATGCAAAAAGACTTAACTGATGATTAGTAAAGTCGTTTATAAAGACCTATATTACATATCTTATGTAATGGTCTTATGAATATTAGTGTAACAATGTGCGCTGAGAGTTGGGAAGCAAGTTCAGGGAGTGAGTGATTTAATCAATAAACGAAACATAATAGAAAACAAGAAACACAAACAACGCACAGACCAAACTAAAACAGAAACAATGACGCCTGGGGAAGGAACCGAAGCGAATGACAAATATAGGGCAGGTAATCAGGGAGGTGATGGAGTCCAGGTGAGTGTCACAATGCACTGATGACCGTAACGATGGTGACAGGGCTGCGCCATAACGAGCAGGCTGGTGACCTAGAGGACGGAGAGGGAGCACACGTGACAGTTGCCCCTCCCTGACGCACAGCTCCAGACGCAGGATGCAGACTAAGATGACGAGCCTGGGGATCAGGAGCAGACCGGTCACCTCTGCTAAGGAGCCGGAATCTGTCGACCTAGAGCAACAGAGATCCTATAATGAATCCCGCTGTGCCCTCTGGCGAACCATCAAACAGGCAAAGTGCCAACACAGGACTAATTTAAAATCGTACTACACCGGCTCCGATGCTCGTCAGATGTGGCAGGTCCTGCAAACTATTACAGACTACAAAGGGAAGCAGAGCCGCGAGCTGCCCAGTGACACGAGCCTACCAGACGAGCTAAATAACTTCTATGCCCGCTTCGAGGCAAGTAACACTGAAACATGCACGAGAGCATCAGCTGTTCCGGACACCTGTGTGATCACGCTTTCCGGAGCCGATGTGAGTAGGACCTTCAAACAGGTCAACATTCACAAGGCCGCAGGGCCAGACAGACTACCAGGACGTGTTCCCAGAGCAGGCGCTGACCAACTGGCAAGTGTCTTCACTGACCTTTTCAACCTCTCCCTGTCTGAATCTGTAATACCAACATGTTTCAAGCAGACCACCATAGTCCCTGTGCCCAAGAAAAACTAAGATAGCCTGCCTAAATGACTACCGACCCGTAGTACTCATGTCTGCAGCACTCACCACACCAAAAGATCCACAGACTATGCAAGCTCTATTGCAATCCACACTGCCCTGTCACACCTGGACAAAATGAACACCTATGTGAGAATGCTATTCATTGACTACAGCTCAGTGTTCAACACCATAGTGCCCTCAAAGCTCATCACTAAGCTAAGGACCCTGGGACTAAACACCTCCTTCTGTAACTGAATCCTGGATTTTATTATGGGCCGCCCCCAGGTGGTAAGGGTAGGGATGCGCGCTCAGCCCCTTCCTGTACTCCCTGTTCACTCATGACTGCACGGCCAGGCACTATTCCAACACGATCATTAAGTTTGCTGATGACACAACAGTGTCTGATCACCGACAACGATGAGACAGCCTATAGTGAGGAGGTCAGAGACCTGACTGTGTGGTGCAAGGACAACAACACCCACTCAACGTGATCAAGACAAAGGAGAGGATTGTGGACTGCAGGAAAAGGAGGACCGAGCACGTCCCATTCTCATTGACGGAGCTGTAGTGGAGCAGGATTCAAGATCCTTGGCGTCCACATCACCAACAAACTAACATGGTCCAAGCACACCAAGACAGTTGTGAAGAGAGCATGACAAAACCTATTCCCCCTCAGTAGTCTGAAAATATTTGGCATGGCTCCTCAGATCCTCAAAAGATTTTACAGCTGCACCATCGAGAGCATCCTGACGGGTTGGTATCACTACCTGATATGGCAACTACTTGGCCTCTACCTGCAAGGTACTACAGTACTTACGGATAGTGCTTACGGCCCAGTACATCACCGGGGACAATCTTCCTGCCACCAAGGAGCTCCATACCAGGCGGTGTCAGAGGAAGGCCCTAAAAATAGTCAAAGACTCCAGCCACCCTAGTCATAGACTGTTCTCTCTTCTACCGCACGGCAAGCAGTACCGGAACGCCAAGTCTAGGTCCAACGAGGCTCCTAAATAGCTTCTACCCCAAGCCATAAGACTCCTGAACAGTGAATCAAATGGCTAATCACTTTGTCAACCACAACATGTTATAGACTGACTGTACAAAATATTATGAACATAGACTGATATAGACTGACCAGGTGAAGCTGCGATCCCTTATTCATTTCACCTGTTAAAACCACTTCAATCAGTGTAGATGAAGGGTAGGAGACAGGTTAACAGTCAGTCATATAGAATGTGATGTGTATAGTCCTACAACGTTATGAATCATTATACATTGTGGATTTTCACCTGCAGTTGACCAGAAATGCATTCAGTCATTGAACTACAAACTCAGTTGAAGACACACTATTGACCTTTAGTTGTGAATTGTTTACATCAAATTTTGACTTAATTTATGGACAATATTACTGTCCATTTGGGGGACCACTTTTGGATCAAGGACGCCCCCAGAGGCACAAGTTCCATATATCTTCTTTAATTATTCTCATTACATGTGACCTAAGCAAGTGTTCGGATCCGAACTCGGAATGTAAATTGATGGGCATAGGGACCCTGCAGATGCATTGTTCCTTGTGCATTCATCTTTTCTATGATCTCTACCCAATGATGTGTATAAACCCTGGATTGCTGATGATTTGTAATGGCCAATGAGAGGCTTTGAAGCCACAGGCCGCGACATTGGCACATCCCAGAAAGAGCAGTCCTCCATAGGAATGAATGGAATTCTACAATATCTCAATAAAATGTTTCAGTGACACAATTTCATGTATTTAAGTAATTCTTTGTTGTGGTGGGGGCAGTAACATGAACACTCTCAAAATATAAAATGTTCATGTTCAGTTCAATTAATATAATTTGCATGTATGCATTAAGGTGTCTGTAATAGAATATATTTGTCAAATGAAGGAGGAGTACCAAAATGACTGTGCGATGGCTTCAAAGCAGCGCCCCCTCTTAGTCATCTAAGGTTAATACATATTATGGTCTCCTCCTCTTCTATTAAATTGATTTGGACTGCATTTGCTCTAACAGTCTTGAAGTCAGCATGGACATGAATTTGTCAGCGCGTTGTGCTTTGGTTCTTTTTCTGTTGGCATTTGTAGATTTGAAAATAGTCTCTGCTGCAGAAACGGGAGGCACATCTACAGGTGAGTTGTTCTAATTAACATACTTTGCATTATTTGTCATGAAACAAACTGTGACAATTTGATGATTTATTTTAAGAATCCTGCTACTCTTGACTTAGGTGTTACAGTCTACCTAATTGGTTATAAACAATAGCCTATAATGGTGCATAGCCCCTTTGCAACCTATGTTGTTGCAACCTTACTAAGAAATACAAGCCAGCCATTGTGACTTTGAAACAATCCAGCCTACCCTTGGCCATTTTACACATACACTGTCAAATAAATTCTAGTTGTTTCAACAAATGATTATGAAGTAAGTGGTTCCAAAGCCTTTTTCAGTTTATTCAACTTCTAGATAAAAGTGTTACCTGAACTTAACATTTTTAGTTGGCCCAAACTTAGCTCCAACTTGAGAAAACATATGCAACAATTCAGTCAACATATGTGTTTGTCAATTTGTCTCATATGTTCATTTAACTAGAAATGATTATTTCTGCATCTTTGTAGCACTGTTTGTGTGTCTGTGTGTAACTAGCTGCACAGCCCATTTGAATTAACATACAATGTTTTCAACCTACTTATTTGAACCAATAGATTGTGAGTGTTCAGAAGGCTGTCATGCATTTTCATGGGTGTTATGGGGGAAACATTGATGATGGGGGACAAATGTCTCCAAAACTATTAATTAGACACAAAATTACTTGGAGTTTGGCCTACAAACCTTCCAGAGATGCAAATGCATATTTGTCAAATCCATCTCGACACAAATATGATAGAATTTCCTAAATTGGTTCAGTCCAAATGTGTCTATGTTCATGTCTCTTTGTGGCAAGTTGGGTTCCCTGACATCTGCTCAAATTGTGTTGTCCCAAAGCAAAGCCTGGAGTGTGCCCTGTTAGACGATGGGGCATAGGGATATGTGCAGAGTTATGTTTCAATGACAGTGACTGCCCCAATGATGAAAAATGCTGCCACAATGGATGTGGGCATGACTGCATTGCACCTAACACAGGTAGGATATGGTCCCAGAGTGACAGATACACCCATCTATTGCATTCATTATTGCTGCATTACTCTGGAAACAAGAAAGATGGAGCTTTTAATGTACATTTCATACACATAGATCAATATATTTCACTTACACTCTCTATAGAGCTGAGACACTCAATTAAGAAGTCACATAATAGAAAGACTTCATTGGGAAGAGTCAGTGTAGGCTGACAAGTTGCTACCATAAACCTATTTGTAATGGGGAAATGTAGGATCACTAAAGATCATATTTAGTTGAGAGTGATCAACAAAACATTTAGCGTATACAGTTTGTTACACACAATGGTTCCAGTATCCTAGTTGTGACATTCAAGGTGTGGGTTGATGGTCACTAGACTTGATGCTGAATGTTATGGATTGTTCTCATATCTGTTGATAGTGATTGACGCCAGACTGGAGGTCCCAGTAAAAGGACCGAGGACACACTGATTATTCACTGTTGTATTGTACTGATGAACTTCTGTGACCACTGTTTGATTCTGTAGCAGCTAACATTTATCGTAACGATCTCCACACAAATATGACAGATTTTCAGAAAATGGTTCAGTCCAATTTTGTCCGTGTTCATGTCTCTTTGTGGTAAGTTGGGTTCCCTGACATATCTGCTCAAATTATGTTGTCCCAAAGCAAAGCCTGGAGTGTGCCCTCGTAGACGATGGGGTTCAGGGACGTGTGCAGAGTTCTGTTCCAATGACAGTGACTGCCCCAATGATGAAAAATGCTGCCACAATGGATGTGGGCATAACTGCATTGCACCGTACACAGGTAGGAAATGGTCCCAGAGTGACAGATACACCCATCTATTGCATTCATTATTGCTGCATTACTCTGGAAACAAGAAAGATGGAGCTTTTAATGTACATTTCATACACATAGATCAATATATTTCACTTACACTCTCTATAGAGCTGAGACACTCAATTAAGAAGTCACATAATAGAAAGACTTCATTGGGAAGAGTCAGTGTAGGCTGACAAGTTGCTACCATAAACCTATTTGTAATGGGGAAATGTAGGATCACTAAAGATCATATTTAGTTGAGAGTGATCAACAAAACATTTAGCGTATACAGTTTGTTACACACAATGGTTCCAGTATCCTAGTTGTGACATTCAAGGTGTGGGTTGATGGTCACTAGACTTGATGCTGAATGTTATGGATTGTTCTCATATCTGTTGATAGTGATTGACGCCAGACTGGAGGTCCCAGTAAAAGGACCGAGGACACACTGATTATTCACTGTTGTATTGTACTGATGAACTTCTGTGACCACTGTTTGATTCTGTAGCAGCTAACATTTATCGTAACGATCTCCACACAAATATTACAGATTTTCAGAAAATGGTTCAGTGTAATTGTGTCCATGTTCATGTGTCTTTGTGGTAAGTCGTGTTCCCTGTTCCCATGTCTGCTCAAATTGTTTTGTCCCAAAGCAAAGCCTGGAGTGTGCCCTCGTAGACGATGGGGCAGAGGGACGTGTGCAGAGTTATGTTCCAATGACAGTGACTGCCCCAATGATGAAAAATGCTGCCACAATGGATGTGGGCATAACTGCATTGCACCGGCACAGGTAGGAAATGGTCCCAGAGTGACAGATACACACATCCACTGCATTCATTATTGCTGCATTACTCTGGAAACAAGAAAGCTGGGGCTTGTAATGTACATTTCATACACATAGATAGATATTTTTTCACATACACTCTCTTTAGAGCTGAGACACTCAATTTAGACGATTTTCAAGATCCATGCAGGCCTTTAGAGTATATACCAATGTTATGCAACATCTATACACTCTGAGTATACCAATCTTTAGGAACACTTTCCTATTTTTAAGTTGCACCCCTTTTTGCCCTAAGAAAAGCCTCAATTCATCAGGGCATGGGGTCCACAAGGTGTTTAAACTGTTCCATAGGGATGCTGGCCCATGTTGACTCCAATGCTTCTCACAGTTGTGTCCTGTTGGCTCGATGTCCTTTGGTTGGTGGACCGTTGTCGGCAGGGTAGCCTAGTGGTTAGAGCATCGGACTAGTAACCGAAAGGTTGCAAGAGCAAATCCCTGAGCTGACAAGGTAAAAATCTGTCGTTAAGAACAGGCAGTTAACCCACTGTTCATAGGCCGTCATTGAAAATAATATTTTTTTCTTAACTGACTTGTCTAGATATAATATTTCAGGGAAAAAGGATTTGGGAATATCAGGCTGAGACTTCAGACGAGTAGCAACATACGTTTCTTACGATACAGCAATTCATAGAACTTTAAGCTGACAATTTGTCAAAGGCCACCAACAAAATTCCAACTCATTGTAATAGTAAGACCTCAATGGAAAGAATCAGTGTACGGATGATTTCCAGTGTTCTACTTGTGACACTCAAGGTGTGGATTGATGGTCACTAGACTTGATGCTGAATGTTATGGATTATTCTCATATCTGTTGATAGAGGTTCACGCCGGACTTGAGGTATAAGGGCCGAGGACACACTGATTATTCACTGTTATGTTGTATTGATGACATTCTGTGAACACTGTGTGATTCTGTAGCAGCTGACAGCCTGTTTGTTTTGACTTCCTACGAGCCTCTAGAGCTGGTGTTTACAGAACATTTGGTGCTGTCTGATTAAAATGTAAAGGGCATGTCTCCAAGATGCCTTTCAGACATTTTCTATGCTTCTGTGCTGGAAGTGTCTCCCTGTTGCAGCTTGTAATAAACTGGATATAATTTTTTTCTAAATAAAATATTATTAATATTAACCAATCCACCTCTTTGGAGGACACAAATATTTTGGAGTTTTACAGCTTTTCATATACATTTTATATGGATATCAGCAGTGTATCAAATCAAAATCGGCAGTGTATCAAATACTTGTTCTCCCCACTGTACATGCACATACATTGTACATATACATTTTACATGATTCAATTTATTATGGATAGATTTGATTGACTTTACCTGCGACTGCTTTTCTCGATTGTTATCCTGGAAATTCCTATTACACGTATGTTTCTACTGTATAACTGACAACTTTTCATTTGTTACCATAGTGAAGCCCGGTCGCTGTGTCCTGCCCAACGAGACCTACATGTGTGCCGAGTACTGTTACAAAGATGGCCAGTTCCCCGAGGAACAGATGTGTTTCTGGATATGTTGATTCTATGCCTCCAGTGAGCCATTGAAGCTTTATTGGAAATTCTTATTAGTTATGAGAAATAAGTAGAAAATACAAATCATTACATGTACAATTATGTCTATGAAAACTGATGATTTTATGCAATAATAAATATGAAAAATGATCATAGCTTTTATGGAAACTGGACAATTTTCATGGGCAGTATGTGAATTGACAAACTCATGTGGACTGCTGAATTTGAATAAAACAAGATTTTGAACACCTGTGCTTGGTTTTTTAGGGGGGTATTTGAGACTCGTGTGGTGCTCATGTGAATATCCTTCATTTTCCGGCTTCAGACCAATGCCTGTTCTCAGTTTAAACATAGTGTTTTGTTTTTAATTTCCATGGTTTTTACACCGGAAGGTTATCTTGCAACATTATTATAGTACATTATATTTAAGCAAAAATGCACAAGGAGGTGTGGTATGCGGCCAATATACCATGCTAAGGACTGTTCTTAGCACATGCCTTTAGCCGTGGTATATTGGCCATATACCACAAACCCCGAGGTTCCTTATTGCTATTATAGACTGATTGATGTCAGAGTAGCTCACCATTGTCCCAGGGGACATGCGGACTACCTCCAAATCTGGAAGATTCTGGTTGACTGGCAGATCTGGAAGAATCTGGTTGACTGGCAGATCTAGAAGATCATGGCTGACTGGCAGATCTAGCTGCTCTATGCAGACTGGCAGATCTAGAAGAGACTGGTTGACTGGCAGATCTGGAAGAATCTGGTTGACTGGCAGATCTAGAAGATCATGACTGACCGGCGGATCTAGCTGCTCGAGGCAGGCTGACAGCTACTTGCAGACTGGCAGCTCTTTGCAGACTGACAGCTCTGGCTGCTTCATGCAGACTGACAGCTCTGGCTGCTTCATACAGACTGACAGCTCTGGCTGCTTTATGCAGACTGACAGCTCTGGCTGCTTTATGCAGACTGACAGCTCTGGCTGCCTCATACGGTAATGGTCTTATGAATATTAGTGTAACGATGTGCGCTGAGAGTTGGGAAGCAAGTTCAGGGAGTTAGTGATTTAATCAATAAACAAAACATAATAGAAAACAAGAAACACAAACAACGCACAGACCAAACTGAAACAGAAACAATGACGCCTGGGGAAGGAACCGAAGCGAGTGACAAATATAGGGCAGGTAATCAGGGAGGTGATGGAGTCCAGGTGAGTGTCACAACGCACTGATGACCGTAACGATGGTGACAGGGCTGCACCATAACGAGCAGGCTGGTGACCTAGAGGACGGAGAGGGAGCACACGTGACAGTTGCCCCTCCCTGACGCGCGGCTCCAGATGCAGGACGCAGACCAAGATGACGATCCCGGGGATCAGGAGCAGACCGGTCACCTCTGCTAAGGAGCCGGAACCTGTCGACCTAGAGCAACAGAGATCCTATAATAAATCCCGCTGTGCCCTCTGACGAACCATCAAACAGGCAAAGTGCCAACACAGGACTAATATAAAATCGTACTACACCGGCTCCGATGCTCGTCAGATGTGGCAGGTCCTGCAAACTATTACAGACTACAAAGGGAAGCAGAGCCCGCGAGCTGCCAAGTGACACGAGCCTACCAGACGAGCTAAATAACTTCTATGCCCTCTTCGAGGTAAGTAACACTGAAACATGCACGAGAGCATCAGCTGTTCCCGACAACTGTGTGATCACGCTTTCCGCAGCCGATGTGAGTAAGACCTTCAAACAGGTCAACATTCACAAGGCCGCAGGGCCAGACAGACTACCAGGACATGTTCCCAGAGCAGGCGCTGACCAACTGGCAAGTGTCTTCACTGACCTTTTCAACCTCTCCCTGTCTGAATCTGTAATACCAAAAATGTTTCAAGCAGACCACCATAGTCCCTGTGCCCAAGAAAAACTAAGATAGCCTGCCTAAATGACTACCGACCTGTAGTACTCATGTCTGCAGCACTCACCACACCAAAAGATCCACAGACTATGCAAGCTCTATTGCACTCCACACTGCCCTGTCACACCTGGACAAAATGAACACCTATGTGAGAATGCTATTCATTGACGACAGCTTAGTGTTCAACACCATAGTGTCCTCAAAGCTCATCACTAAGCTAAGGACCCTGGGACTAAACACCTCCTTCTGTAACTGAATCCTGGATTTCATGATGGGCCGCCCCCAGGTGGTAAGGGTAGGGATGCGTGCTCAGCCCCTTCCTGTACTCCCTGTTCACTCATGACTGCACGGCCAGGCACTATTCCAACACCATCATTAAGTTTGCTGATGACACAACAGTGGTAGACCTGATCACCAACAACGATGAGACAGCCTATAGTGAGGAGGTCAGAGACCTGACCGTGTGGTGCAAGGACAACAACACCCACTCAATGTGATCAAGACAAAGGAGATGTTTGTGGACTGCAGGAAAAGGAGGACCGAGCACGTCCCATTCTCATTGACGGAGCTGTAGTGGAGCAGGATTCAAGATCCTTGGCGTCCACATCACCAACAAACTAACATGGTCCAAGCACACCAAGACAGTTGTGAAGAGGGCATGACAAAACCTATTCCCCCTATTCCACCAAGGACCTCCATACCAGGCGGTGTCAGAGGAAGGCCCTAAAAATGGTCAAAGAGTCCAGCCACCCTAGTCATAGACTGTTCTCTCTGCTACCGCATGGCAAGCAGTACCGGAGCGCCAAGACTAGATCCAAGAGGCTCCTAAATAGCTTCTACCCCAAGCCATAAGACTCCTGAACAGTGAATCAAATGGCTAATCACTTTGTCAACCACAACATGTTATAGACTGACTGTCCAAAATATTATAAACATAGACTGATATAGACTGACCAGGTGAAGCTGCGATCCCTTATTCATTTCACCTGTTAAACCCACTTCAATCGGTGTAGATGAAGGGTAGGAGACAGGTTAACAGTCAGTCATATAGAATGTGATGTGTATAGTCCTACAAGGTTATTGTGAGAGAATAATGTCAGAAAATCCAATGTTGAGAATTTATTTAGTCCGCCAAATAGTTGTCCGCTCTAAGCTACAAGATATCAGTATAGTAAAATGATAAAAGCGTATAGGTATGCCCATCATGAACAAGACAGATGAGAGAGAAAATATTTGATAGAAATTAAAAAAGTTATTTTGGGACATGTATAAGCCTATTTCTTAAGATGAATTACAAGTAAAAAATCATATACCATGTAAACATATCATTAACACTCTCAAAATATAAAATGTTCATGTTCAATTCAATTAATATAATTTGCATGTATGCATTAAGGTGTCTGTAATAGAATATATTTGTCAAATGAAGGAGGAGTACCAAAATGGCTGTGCGATGGCTTCAAAGCAGCGCGCCCCTCTTAGTCATCTATGGTTAATACATATTATGGTCTCCTCCTCTTCTATTAAATTGATTTGGACTGCATTTGCTCTAACAGTCTTGAAGTCAGCATGGACATGAATTTGTCAGCGCGTTGTGCTTTGGTACTTTTTCTGTTGGCATTTGTAGATTTGAAAATAGTCTCTGCTGCAGAAACGGGAGGCACATCTACAGGTGAGTTGTTCTAATTAACCTACTTTGCATTATTTGTCATGAAACAAACTGTGACAATTTGATGATTTATTTTAAGAAGCCTGCTACACTTGACTTAGGTGTTACAGTCTACCTAATTGGTTATAAACAATAGCCTATAATGGTGCATAGCCCCTTTGCAACCTATGTTGTTGCAACCTTACTAAGAAATACAAGCCAGCCATTGTGACTTTGAAACAATTCAGCCTACCCTTTGCCATTTTATGCATACACTGTCAAATAAATTCTAGTTGTTTCAACAAATGATTATGAAGTAAGTGGTTCCAAAGCCTTTTTCAGTTTATTCAACTTCTAGATAAAAGTGTTACCTGAACTTAACATTTTTAGTTGGCCCAAACATAGCTCCAACTTGAGAAAACGTATGCAACAATTCAGTCAACATATAATGAATGATGTGTTTGTCAATTTGTCTCATATGTTCATTTAACTAGAAATGATTATTTCTGCATCTTAATAGCACTGTTTGTGTGTCTGTGTGTAACTAGCTGCACAGCCCATTTGAGTTAACATACAATGTTTTCAACCTACTTATTTGAACCAATAGATTGTGAGTGTTCAGAAGGCTGTCATGCATTTTCATGGGTGTTAAGGGGGAAACATTGATGATGGGGGACAAATGTCTCCAAAACTATTAATTAGACACAAAATTACTTGGAGTTTGGCCTACAAACTTTCCAGAGATGCAAATGCATATTTGTCAAATCCATCTCGACACAAATATGATAGAATTTCATAAATTGGTTCGGTCCAATTATGTCTATGTTCATGTCTCTTTGTGGCAAGTTGGGTTCCCTGACATCTGCTCAAATTGTGTTGTCCCAAAGCAAAGCCTGGAGTGTGCCCTGTTAGACGATGGGGTTCAGGGACGTGTGCAGAGTTATGTTTCAATGACAGTGACTGCCCCAATGATGAAAAATGCTGCCACAATGGATGTGGGCATGACTGCATTGCACCGTACACAGGTAGGATATGGTCCCAGAGTGACAGATACACCCATCTATTGCATTCATTATTGCTGCATTACTTTGGAAACAAGAAAGATGGAGCTTGTAATGTACATTTCATACACAGAGATCAATATATTTCACTTACACTCTCTATAGAGCTGAGACACTCAATTAAGAAGTCACATAATAGAAAGACTTCATTGGGAAGAGTCAGTGTAGGCTGACAAGTTGCTACCATCAACCTATTTGTAATGGGGAAATGTAGGATCACTAAAGATCATATTTAGTTGAGAGTGATCAACAAAACATTTAGCGTATACAGTTTATGTTACACACAATGGTTCCAGTATCCTAGTTGTGACATTCAAGGTGTGGGTTGATGGTCACTAGACTTGATGCTGAATGTTATGGATTGTTCTCATATCTGTTGATAGTGATTGACGCCAGACTGGAGGTCCCAGTAAAAGGATCGAGGACACACTGATTATTCACTGTTGTATTGTACTGATGACATTCTGTGACCACTGTGTGATTCTGTAGCAGCTAACATTTATCGTAACGATCTCCACACAAATATGACAGATTTTCAGAAAATGGTTCAGTCCAATTTTGTCTGTGTTCATGTCTCTTTGTGGTAAGTTGGGTTCCCTGACATATCTGCTCAAATTATGTTGTCCCAAAGCAAAGCCTGGAGTGTGCCCTCGTAGACGATGGGGCAGAGGGACGTGTGCAGAGTTCTGTTCCAATGACAGTGACTGCCCCAATGATGAAAAATGCTGCTACAATGGATGTGGGCATAACTGCATTGCACCGTACACAGGTAGGATATGGTCCCAGAGTGACAGATACACCCATCTATTGTGTTCATTATTGCTGCATTACTCTGGAAACAAGAAAGCTGGAGATTGTAATGTACATTTCATACACAGAGATCAATATATTTCACATACACTCTCTTTAGAGCTGAGACACTCAATTAAGAAGATTTCTGAGAGCCATGTAGGTATTTAGAGTTTTATAGATATATATATATATATATATATATCATAAACATTTTGTAATGGGGACATTTAAGACCAGTAAAGCTCATATTTAATTTAGAGTGATCAACACAAAGTTTAGTATAGAGCTTCTGTAATACACATGATTTCCATTGTTCTTCTTGTGACATTCAAGGTGTGGGTTGATGGTCACTAGACTTCATGATAAATGTTATGGATTGTTCTCATATCTGTTGATAGTGATTGACGCCAGACTGGAGGTCCCAGTAGAAGGACCGAGGACACAGTGATTATTCACTGTTGTATTGTATTGATGACATTGTGGAACACTGTGTGATTCTGTAGCAGCTGACAATGTCACCGCTTTCTGTTTTGACTTCCTACAAATGCAAATGCCTATTTATCGTAACCATCTCCTCACAAATATGACAGATTTTCAGAAAATGGTTCGATCTAATTGTTTCCTATTCCTCCTGCTCTCTCACAGTGCCGATCCCCCCGAAGGCAGGTCAGTGCCCGCTGCTTCTGAATGTCGTGCCGTCACACAAGGGATGTGTCCGCGATGAGGACTGTCCTAAAGATGACAAATGCTGCATCTTTGACTCTGACGCCTTGTGTGTCCCACCTGACTTCAGTAAGAACCTGACTGGTTTACTAACAGTGTTCAGAAGGCTGCCTTGCGTTTTCATGGGTGTTATGGGGGAAACATTGATGATGGTGGCCAAATGTCTCCAAAACTAACTAGACACAAAAATATTAGGGGTATACTCTGCAATCTTTTCACAAATACAAATTCCTATTTATCGTAACCATCTACACACAAATATGACAGATTTTCAGAAAATGGTTCAGTGTAATTGTGTCCATGTTCATACAGTGCCTTGCGAAAGTATTCGGCCCCCTTGAACTTTGCGACCTTTTGCCACATTTCAGGCTTCAAACATGAAGATATAAAACGGTATTTTTTGTGAAGAATCAAGAACAAGTGGGACACAATCATGAAGTGGAACGACATTTATTGGATATTTCAAACTTTTTAACAAATCAAAAACTGAAAAATTGGGCGTGCAAAATGATTCAGCCCCTTTACTTTCAGTGCAGCAAACTCTCTCCAGAAGTTCAGTGAGGATCTCTGAATGATCCAATGTTGACCTAAATGACTAATGATGATAAATACAATCCACCTGTGTGTAATCAAGTCTCCGTATAAATGCACCTGCACTGTGATAGTCTCAGAGGTCCGTTAAAAGCGCAGAGAGCATCATGAAGAACAAGGAACACACCAGGCAGGTCCGAGATACTGTTGTGAAGATGTTTAAAGCCGGATTTGGATACAAAAAGATTTCCCAAGCTTTAAACATCCCAAGGAGCACTGTGCAAGCGATAATATTGAAATGGAAGGAGTATCAGACCACTGCAAATCTACCAAGACCTGGCCGTCCCTCTAATCTTTCAGCTCATACAAGGAGAAGACTGATCAGAGATGCAGCCAAGAGGCCCATGATCACTCTGGATGAACTGCAGAGATCTACAGCTGAGGTGGGACACTCTGTCCTTAGGACAACAATCAGTCGTATATTGCACAAATCTGGCCTTTATGGAAGAGTGGCAAGAAGAAAGCCATTTCTTAAAGATATCCATAAAAAGTGTCGTTTAAAGTTTGCCACAAGTCACCTGAGAGATACACCAAACATGTGGAAGAAGGTGCTCTGGTCAGATGAAACCAAAATTGAACTTTTTGGCAACAATGCAAAACGTTATGCTTGGCGTAAAAGCAACACAGCTCATCACCCTGAACACACCATCCCCACTGTCAAACATGGTGGTGGCAGCATCATGGTTTGGGCCTGCTTTTCTTCAGCAGGGATAGGGAAGATGGTTAAAATTGATGGGAAGATGGATGGAGCCAAATACAGGACCATTCTGGAAGAAAACCTGATGGAGTCTGCAAAAGACCTGAGACCGGGACGGAGATTTGTCTTCCAACAAGACAATAATCTAAAACATAAAGCCAAAATCTACAATGGAATGGTTCAAAAATAAACATATCCAGGTGTTAGAATGGCCAAGTCAAAGTCCAGACCTGAATCCAATCGAGAATCTGTGGAAAGAACTGAAAACTGCTGTTCACAAATGCTCTCCATCCAACCTCACTGAGCTCGAGCTGTTTTGCAAGGAGGAATGGGAAAAAATGTCAGTCTCTCGATGTGCAAAACTGATAGAGACATACCCCAAGCGACTTACAGCTGTAATCGCAGCAAAAGGTGGCGCTACAAAGTATTAATTTAAGGGGGCTGAACAATTTTGCACGCCCAATTTTTCAGTTTTTGATTTGTTAAAAAAGTTTGAAATATCCAATAAATGTCGTTCCACTTCATGATTGTGTCCCACTTGTTGTTGATTCTTCACAAAAATACAGTTTTATATCTTTATGTTTGAATAGTTTCGCAAGGCACTGTATGTCTTTGTGGTAAGTCATGTTCCCTGACATGTCTGCTCAAATTGTGTTGTCCCAAAGCAAAGCCTGGAGTGTGCCCTCGTAGACGATGGGGCGTAGGGACGTGTGCAGAGTTATGTTCCAATGACAGTGACTGCCCCAATGATGAAAAATGCTGCCACAATGGATGTGGGCATAACTGCATTGCACCGTACACAGGTAGGATATGGTCCCAGGGTGACAGATACACACATCTATTGCATTCATTATTGCTGCATTACTTTGGAAACAAGAAAGCTGGAGATTGTAATGTACATTTCATACACAGAGATCAATATATTTCACATACACTCTCTTTAGAGCTGAGACACTCAATTAAGAAGATTTCTGAGAGCCATGTAGGTATTTAGAGTTTTATAGATATATATATATATATATATATATCATAAACATTTTGTAATGGGGACATTTAAGACCAGTAAAGCTCATATTTAATTTAGAGTGATCAACACAAAGTTTAGTATAGAGCTTCTGTAATACACATGATTTCCATTGTTCTTCTTGTGACATTCAAGGTGTGGGTTGATGGTCACTAGACTTCATGATAAATGTTATGGATTGTTCTCATATCTGTTGATAGTGATTGACGCCAGACTGGAGGTCCCAGTAGAAGGACCGAGGACACAGTGATTATTCACTGTTGTATTGTATTGATGACATTGTGGAACACTGTGTGATTCTGAAGCAGCTGACAATGTCACCGCTTTCTGTTTTGACTTCCTACAAATGCAAATGCCTATTTATCGTAACCATCTCCTCACAAATATGACAGATTTTCAGAAAATGGTTCGGTCCAATTGTTTCCTATTCCTCCTGCTCTCTCACAGTGCCGATCCCCCCGAAGGCAGGTCAGTGCCCGCTGCTTCTGAATGTCGTGCCGTCACACAAGGGATGTGTCCGCGATGAGGACTGTCCTAAAGATGACAAATGCTGCATCTTTGACTCTGACGCCTTGTGTGTCCCACCTGACTTCAGTAAGAACCTGACTGGTTTACTAACAGTGTTCAGAAGGCTGCCATGCGTTTTCATGGGTGTTATGGGGGAAACATTGATGATGGTGGCCAAATGTCTCCAAAACTAACTAGACACAAAAATATTAGGGGTATACTCTGCAATCTTTTCACAAATACAAATTCCCATTTATCGTAACCATCTACACACAAATATGACAGATTTTCAGAAAATGGTTCAGTGTAATTGTGTCCATGTTCATGTGTCTTTGTGGTAAGTCGTGTTCCCTGACATGTCTGCTCAAATTGTGTTGTCCCAAAGCAAAGCCTGGAGTGTGCCCTCGTAGACGATGGGGCGTAGGGACGTGTGCAGAGTTATGTTCCAATGACAGTGACTGCCCCAATGATGAAAAATGCTGCCACAATGGATGTGGGCATAACTGCATTGCACCGTACACAGGTAGGATATGGTCCCAGAATGACAGATACACCCATCCATTGCATTCATTATTGCTGCATTACTCTGGAAACAAGAAAGCTGGAGATTGTAATGTACATTTCAAACACAGAGATCAATATATTTCACATACACTCTCTATAGAGCTGAGACACTCAATTAAGAAGATTTCTGAGAGCCATGTAGGTATTTAGAGTTTTATAGATATATAAATATATATATATATATATCATAAACATTTTGTAATGGGGACATTTAAGACCAGTAAAGCTCATATTTAATTTAGAGTGATCAACACAAAGTTTAGTATAGAGCTTCTGTAATACACATGATTTCCATTGTTCTTCTTGTGACATTCAAGGTGTGGGTTGATGGTCACTAGACTTCATGATAAATGTTATGGATTGTTCTCATATCTGTTGATAGTGATTGACGCCAGACTGGAGGTCCCAGTAGAAGGACCGAGGACACAGTGATTATTCACTGTTGTATTGTATTGATGACATTGTGGAACACTGTGTGATTCTGTAGCAGCTGACAATGTCACCGCTTTCTGTTTTGACTTCCTACAAATGCAAATGCCTATTTATCGTAACCATCTCCTCACAAATATGACAGATTTTCAGAACATGGTTCGGTCCAATTGTTTCCTATTCCTCCTGCTCTCTCACAGTGCCGATCCCCCCGAAGGCAGGTCAGTGCCCGCTGCTTCTGAATGTCGTGCCGTCACACAAAGGATGTGTCCGCGATGAGGACTGTCCTAAAGATGACAAATGCTGCATCTTTGACTCTGACGCCTTGTGTGTCCCACCTGACTTCAGTAAGAACCTGACTGGTTTTACTAACAGTGTTCAGAAGGCTGCCTTGTGTTTTCATGGGTGTTATGGGGGAAACATTGATGATGGTGGCCAAATGTCTCCAAAACTAGACACAAAAATATTAGGGGTATACTCTGCAATCTTTTCACAAATACAAATTCCTATTTACCGTAACCATCTCCACACAAATATGACTGATTTCCAGAAAATGGTTCAGTCCAATTTAGTCTTTGTTCATGTCTCTTTGTGGTAAGTCGGGTTCCCTGACATGTCTGCTCAAATTGTGTTGTCCCAAAGCAAAGCCTGGAGTGTGCCCTCGTAGACGATGGGGCGTGGGGATGTGTGTGGAGTTCTGTTCCAATGACAGTGACTGCCCCAATAATGAAAAATGCTGCCACAATGGATGTGGGCATCACTGCATTGCACCGAGACAGGTAGGAATGGTCCCAGAGTGACAGATACACACATCCACTGCATTCATTATTGCTGCATTACTCTGGAAACAAGAAACCTGGGGCTTATAATGTACATTTCATACACATAGATAGATATTTTTTCACATACACTCTCTTTAGAGCTGAGACACTCAATTAAGAAGATTTTCAAGATCCATGCAGGCCTTTAGAGTATATACCAATGTTGCGCAACATCTATACACTCTGAGTATACCAAACTTTAGGAACACTTTCCTATTTTTGAGTTTCACCCCCTTTTGCCCTATGAAAAGCCTCAATTCATCAGGGCATGGGGTCTACAAGGTGTTTAAAGCGTTCCATAGGGATGCTGGCCCATGTTGACTCTAATGCTTCTCACAGTTGTGTCATGTGGGCTGGATGTCCTTTGGTTGGTGGACCGTTGGCGGCAGGGTAGCCTTGTGGTTAGAGCGTCAGACTAGTAACCGAAAAAACGACTTCGTAAAAGGGGGAAACGGAGCGGTCTTCTGGTCAGACTCCGGAGACGGGCACATCGTGCACCACTCCCTAGCATTCTTCTCGCCAATGTCCAGTCTCTTGACAACAAGGTTGATGAAATCCGAGCAAGGGTACCATTCCAGAGGTACATCAGAGACTGTAAAGTTCTTTGCTTCACGGAAACATGGCTCACTGGAGAGATGCTATCGGAGTCGGTGCAGCCAACTGGTTTCTCCACGCATCGCGCAGACAGAAACAAACATCTTTCTGGTAAGAAGAGGGGCGGGGCGTATGCTTCATGGTTAACGTGATGTGGTGTGATCATAACAACATACAGGTACTCAAGTCCTTCTGTTCACCTGATTTAGAATTCCTCACAATCAAATGTCGACCGCATTATCTACCAAGGGAATTCTCTTCGATTATAATCACAGCCGTATATATTCCCCCCCAAGCAGACACATCGATGGCTCTGAACAAACTTTATTTGACTCTTTGCAAACTGGAATCCATTAATCAGGAGGCTGCATTCATTGTAGCTGGGGATTTTAACAAGGCTAATCTGAAAACAAGACTCCCGAAATTTTATCAGCATATCGATTGCGCAACCAGGGCTGGAAAAACCTTGGATCACTGCTATTCTAACTTCCGCGACGCATATAAGGCCCTGCCCCGCCCTCCTTTCGGAAAAGCTGACCACGACTCCATTTTGTTGATCCCTGCCTACAGACAGAAACTAAAACAAGAAGCTCCCGCGCTGAGGTCTGTTCAACGCTGGTCCGACCAATCTGATTCCACACTCCAAGACTGCTTCCATCACGTGGACTGGGATATGTTTCGTATTGCGTCAGACAACAACATTGACGAATACGCTGTTTCGGTGAGCGAGTTCATTAGAACGTGCGTTGAAGATGTCGTTCCCATAGCAACGATTAAAACATTCCCAAACCAGAAACCGTGGATTGATGGCAGCATTTGCGTGAAACTGAAAGCCCGAACTACTGCTTTTAATCAGGACAATGTGACCGGAAACATGATCGAATACAAACAGTGTAACTATTCCCTCCGCAAGGCAATCAAACAAGCTAAGCGTCAGTATAGAGACAAAGTAGAATCTCAATTCAACGGCTCAGACACAAGAGGTATGTGGCAGGGTCTACAGTCAATCACGGATTACAAAAAGAAAACCAGCCCCATCACGGACCAGGATGTCTTGCTCCCAGACAGACTAAATAACTTTTTTGCCCGCTTTGAGGACAATACAGTGCCACTGACATGGCCCGCAACTAAAACATGCGGACTCTCCTTCACTGCAGCCGACGTGAGGAAAACATTTAAACGTGTCAACCCTCGCAAGGCTGCAGGCCCAGACGGCATTCCCAGCCGTGCCGTTAGAGCATGCGCAGACCAGCTGGCTGGTTTGTTTACAGACATATTCAATCAATCCCTATCCCAGTCTGTTGTTCCCACATGCTTCAAGAGGGCCACCATTGTTCCTGTTCCCAAGAAAGCTAAGGTAACTGAACTAAACGACTACCGCCCCGTAGCACTCATTTCCATCATCATGAAGTGCTTTGAGAGACTAGTCAAGGACCATATCATCTCCACCCTACCTGACATCCTAGACCCACTCCAATTTGCTTACCGCCCAAATAGGTCCACAGACGATGCAATCTCAACCACACTGCACACTGCCCTAACCCATCTGGACAAGAGGAATACCTATGTGAGAATGATGTTCATCAACTCCAGCTCGGCATTTAACTCCATAGTGCACTCCAAGCTCGTCATCAAGCTCGAGACACTGGGTCTCAACCCCGCCCTGTGCAACTGGATACTGGACTGTCTGACGGGCCGCCCCCAGGTGGTGAGGGTAGGCAACAACATTTCCACCCTGCTGATCCTCAACACTGGGGCCCCACAAGGGTGCGTTCTGAGCCCTCTCCTGTACTCCCTGTTCACCCACGACTGCGTAGCCACGCACGCCTCCAACTCAATCATCAAGTTTGCGGACGACACAACAGTGGTAGGCTTGATTACCAACAACAGGGAGGAGGTGAGGGCCCTCGGATTGTGGTGTCAGGAAAATAACCTCACACTCAACGTCAACAAAACTAAGGAGATGATTGTGGACTTCAGGAAACAGCAGAGGGAACACCCCCCTATCCACATTGATGGAACAGTAGTGGAGAGGGTAGTAAGTTTTAAGTTCCTCGGCGTACACATCACAGACAAACTGAATTGGTCCACCCACACAGACAGCATCGTGAAGAAGGCGCAGCAGCGCCTCTTCAACCTCAGGAGGCTGAAGAAATTCGGCTTGTTACCAAAAGCACTCACAAACTTCTACAGATGCACAATCGAGAGCATCCTGTCGGGCTGTATCACCGCCTGGTACGGCTACTGCTCCGCCCACAACCGTAAGGCTCTCCAGAGGGTAGTGAGGTCTGCACAACGCATCACCGGGGGCAAACTACCTGCCCTCCAGGACACCTACACCACCCGATGTCACAGGAAGGCCATAAAGATCATCAAGGACAACAACCACCCGAGCCACTGCCTGTTCACCTCGCTATCATCCAGAAGGCGAGGTCAGTACAGTTGCATCAAAGCTGGGACCAAGAGACTGAAAAACAGCTTCTATCTCAAGGCCATCAGACTGTTAAACAGCCACCACTAACATTGAGTGGCTGCTGCCAACACACTGACTCAACTCCAGCCACTTTAATAATGGGAATTGATGGGAAATGATGTAAAATATATCACTAGCCACTTTACATTTACATTTACATTTAAGTAATTTAGCAGACGCTCTTATCCAGAGCGACTTACAAATTGGTGCATTCACCTTATGACATCCAGTGGAACAGTCACTTTACAATAGTGCATCTAAATCTTAAAGGGGGGTGAGAAGGATTACTTATCCTATCCTAGGTATTCCTTAAAGAGGTGGGGTTTCAGGTGTCTCCGGAAGGTGGTGATTGACTCCGCTGTCCTGGCGTTGTGAGGGAGTTTGTTCCACCATTGGGGGGCCAGAGCAGCGAACAGTTTTGACTGGGCTGAGCGGGAACTGTACTTCCTCAGTGGTAGGGAGGCGAGCAGGCCATAGGTGGATGAACGCAGTGCCCTTGTTTGGGTGTAGGGCCTGATCAGAGCCTGGAGGTACTGAGGTGCCGTTCCCCTCACAGCTCCGTAGGCAAGCACCATGGTCTTGTAGCGGATGCGAGCTTCAACTGGAAGCCAGTGGAGAGAGCGGAGGAGCGGGGTGACGTGAGAGAACTTGGGAAGGTTGAACACCAGACGGGCTGCGGCGTTCTGGATGAGTTGTAGGGGTTTAATGGCACAGGCAGGGAGCCCAGCCAACAGCGAGTTGCAGTAATCCAGACGGGAGATGACAAGTGCCTGGATTAGGACCTGCGCCGTTTCCTGTGTGAGGCAGGGTCGTACTCTGCGGATGTTGTAGAGCATGAACCTACAGGAACGGGCCACCGCCTTGATGTTAGTTGAGAACGACAGGGTGTTGTCCAGGATCACGCCAAGGTTCTTAGCGCTCTGGGAGGAGGACACAATGGAGTTGTCAACCGTGATGGCGAGATCATGGAACGGGCAGTCCTTCCCCGGGAGGAAGAGCAGCTCCGTCTTGCCGAGGTTCAGCTTGAGGTGGTGATCCGTCATCCACACTGATATGTCTGCCAGACATGCAGAGATGCGATTCGCCACCTGGTCATCAGAAGGGGGAAAGGGACTTTAAACAATGCTACCTCATATAATGTTTACATAGCCACTTTAACTATGCCACTTTGTTTACATACTCATCTCATATGTATATACTGCACTCAATACCATCTACTGTATCTTGCCTATGCCGCTCTGTACCATCACTCATTCATATATCTTTATATGCATATTCTTTATCCCCTACAACTTGTGTCTATAAGGTAGTAGTTTTGGAATTGTTAGCTAGATTACTTGTTGGTCATTACTGCATTGTCGGCACTAGAAGCACAAGCATTTCGCTACACTCGCATTAACATCTGCTAACCATGTGTATGTGACAAATCAAATTTGATTTGATTTGATTTGAAAGGTTGCAAGCCCAAATCCCTGAGCTGACAAGGTAAAAATCTGTCCTTAGGAACAAGGCAGTTAACCCACTGTTCATAGGCCGTCATTGAAAATTTGATTTTTTTCTTAACTGACTTGCCTAGATAAATAAAAGTAAAATATTTCAGGGAAAAAGGATTTTGGGAATATCAGGCTGAGACTTCAGAGGAGTAGCAACATACGTTTCTTACGATACAGCAATTCACAGAACTTTAAGCTGACAATTTGTCAAGGGCCACCAACAAAATTCCAACTCATTGTAATAGTAAGACCTCAATGGAAAGAATCAGTGTACGGATGATTTCCAGTGTTCTACTTGTGACACTCAAGGTGTGGATTGATGGTCACTAGACTTGATGCTGAATGTTATGGATTATTCTCATATCTGTTGATAGAGGTTCACGCCGGACTTGAGGTATAAGGGCCGAGGACACACTGATTATTCACTGTTATGTTGTATTGATGACATTCTGTGAACACTGTGTGATTCTGTAGCAGCTGACAGCCTGTTTGTTTTGACTTCCTACGAGCCTCTAGAGCTGGTGTTTACAGAACATTTGGTGCTGTCTGATTAGAATGTAAAGGGCATGTCTCCAAGATGCCTTTCAGACATTTTCTATGCTTCTGTGCTGGAAGTGTCTCCCTGTTGCAGCTTGTAATAAACTGGATATAATTTTTTTCCAAATAAAATATAATTAATATTAACCAATCCACCTCTTTGGAGGACACAAATATTTTGGAGTTTTACAGCTTTTCTGCTGTATATTCATGTACATACATTTTACATATACATTTTATATGGATATCGGCAGTGTATCAAATCAAAATCGGCAGTGTATCAAATACTTGTTCTCCCCACTGTACATGCACATACATTGTACATATACATTTTACATGATTCAATTTATTATGGATAGATTTGATTGACTTTACCTGCGACTGCTTTTCTCGATTGTTATCCTGGAAATTCCTATTACACGTATGTTTCTACTGTATAACTGACAACTTTTAATTTGTTACCATAGTGAAGCCCGGTCGCTGTGTCCTGCCCAACGAGACCTACATGTGTGCCGAGTACTGTTACAAAGATGGCCAGTGCCCCGAGGAACAGATGTGTTTCTGGATATGTTGATTCTATGCCTCCAGTGAGCCATTGAAGCTTTATTGGAAATTCTTATTAGTTACTTATTAGAAATAAGTAGAAAATACAAATCATTACATGTACAATTATGTCTATGAAAACTGATGATTTTATGCAATAATAAATATGAAAAATGATCATAGCTTTTATGGAAACTGGACAATTTTCATGGGCAGTATGTGAATTGACAAACGGCAGTATGTGAATTGACAAACTCATGTGGACTGCTGAATTTGAATAAAACAAGATTTTGAACACCTGTGCTTGGTTTTTTAGGGGGGTATTTGAGACTCGTGTGGTGCTCATGTGAATATCCTTCATTTTCCGGCTTCAGACCAATGCCTGTTCTCATTTTAAACATAGTGTTTTGTTTTTAATTTCCATGGTTTTTACACCGGAAGGTTATCTTGCAACATTATTATAGTACATTATATTTAAGCAAAAATGCACAAGGAGGTGTGGTATGCGGCCAATATACCATGCTAAGGACTGTTCTTAGCACATGCCCTTAGCCGTGGTATATTGGCCATATACCACAAACCCCCGAGGTTCCTTATTGCTATTATAGACTGATTGATGTCAGAGTAGCTCACCATTGTCCCAGGGGACATGCGGACTACCTCCAAATCTGGAAGATTCTGGTTGACTGGCAGATCTGGAAGAATCTGGTTGACTGGCAGATCTAGAAGATCATGACTGACCGGCAGATCTAGCTGCTCTATGCAGACTGGCAGATCTAGAAGAGACTGGTTGACTGGCAGATCTGGAAGAATCTGGTTGACTGGCAGATCTAGAAGATCATGACTGACCGGCGGATCTAGCTGCTCGATGCAGGCTGACAGCTACTTGCAGACTGGCAGCTCTTTGCAGACTGACAGCTCTGGCTGCTTCATACAGACTGACAGCTCTAGCTGCTTTATGCAGACTGACAGCTCTGGCTGCTTTATGCAGACTGACAGCTCTGGCTGCTTCATACAGACTGACAGCTCTGGCTGCTTTATGCAGACTGACAGCTCTGGCTGCTTTATGCAGACTGACAGCTCTGGCTGCCTCATACGGTAATGGTCTTATGAATATTAGTGTAATGATGTGCGCTGAGAGTTGGGAAGCAAGTTCAGGGAGTTAGTGATTTAATCAATAAACAAAACATAATAGAAAACAAGAAACACAAACAACGCACAGACCAAACTGAAACAGAAACAATGACGCCTGGGGAAGGAACGGAAGCGAGTGACAAATATAGGGCAGGTAATCAGGGAGGTGATGGAGTCCAGGTGAGTGTCACAACGCACTGATGACCGTAACGATGGTGACAGGGCTGCGCCATAACGAGCAGGCTGGTGACCTAGAGGACGGAGAGGGAGCACACGTGACAGTTGCCCCTCCCTGACGCGCGGCTCCAGACGCAGGACGCAGACCAAGATGACGATCCCGGGGATCAGGAGCAGACCGGTCACCTCTGCTAAGGAGCCGGAACCTGTCGACCTAGAGCAACAGAGATTCTATAATAAATCCCGCTGTGCCCTCTGACGAACCATCAAACAGGCAAAGTGCCAACACAGGACTAATATAAAATCGTACTACACCGGCTCCGATGCTCGTCAGATGTGGCAGGTCCTGCAAACTATTACAGACTACAAAGGGAAGCAGAGCCGCGAGCTGCCAAGTGACACGAGCCTACCAGACGAGCTAAATAATTTCTATGCCCGCTTCGAGGTAAGTAACACTGAAACATGCACAAGAGCATCAGCTGTTCCCGACAACTGTGTGATCACGCTTTCCGCAGCCGATGTGAGTAAGACCTTCAAACAGGTCAACATTCACAAGGCCGCAGGGCCAGACAGACTACCAGGACATGTTCCCAGAGCAGGCGCTGACCAACTGGCAAGTGTCTTCACTGACCTTTTCAACCTCTCCCTGTCTGAATCTGTAATACCAACATGTTTCAAACAGACCACCATAGTCCCTGTGCCCAAGAAAAACTAAGATAGCCTGCCTAAATGACTACCGACCTGTAGTACTCATGTCTGCAGCACTCACCACACCAAAAGATCCACAGACTATGCAAGCTCTATTGCACTCCACACTGCCCTGTCACACCTGGACAAAATGAACACCTATGTGAGAATGCTATTCATTGACTACAGCTCAGTGTTCAACACCATAGTGCCCTCAAAGCTCATCACTAAGCTAAGGACCCTGGGACTAAACACCTCCTTCTGTAACTGAATCCTGGATTTCATGATGGGCCGCCCCCAGGTGGTAAGGGTAGGGATGCGTGCTCAGCCCCTTCCTGTACTCCCTGTTCACTGCACGGCCAGGCACTATTCCAACACCATCATTAAGTTTGCTGATGACACAACAGTGGTATAGTGGTATACCTGATCACCGACAACGATGAGACAGCCTATAGTGAGGAGGTCAGAGACCTGACCGTGTGGTGCAAGGACAACAACACCCACTCAATGTGATCAAGACAAAGGAGATGTTTGTGGACTGCAGGAAAAGGAGGACCGAGCACGTCCCATTCTCATTGACGGAGCTGTAGTGGAGCAGGATTCAAGATCCTTGGCGTCCACATCACCAACAAACTAACATGGTCCAAGCACACCAAGACAGTTGTGAAGAGGGCATGACAAAACCTATTCCCCCTCAGTAGTCTGAAAAGATTTGGCATGGCTCCTCAGATCCTCAAAAGATTTTACAGCTGCACCATCGAGAGCATCCTGATGGGTTGGTATCACTACCTGGTATGGCAACTACTTGGCCTCTACCTGCAAGGTACTACAGTGCTTCGGATTGTGCTTACGGCCCAGTACATCACCGGGGACAATCTTCCTGCCACCAAGGACCTCCATACCAGGCGGTGTCAGAGGAAGGCCCTAAAAATGGTCAAAGAGTCCAGCCACCCTAGTCATAGACTGTTCTCTCTGCTACCGCATGGCAAGCAGTACCGGAGCGCCAAGACTAGATCCAAGAGGCTCCTAAATAGCTTCTACCCCAAGCCATAAGACTCCTGAACAGTGAATCAAATGGCTAATCACTTTGTCAACCACAACATGTTATAGACTGACTGTCCAAAATATTATAAACATAGACTGATATAGACTGACCAGGTGAAGCTGCGATCCCTTATTCATTTCACCTGTTAAACCCACTTCAATCGGTGTAGATGAAGGGTAGGAGACAGGTTAACAGTCAGTCATATAGAATGTGATGTGTATAGTCCTACAACTTTATTGTGAGAGAATAATGTCAGAAAATCCAATGTTGAGAATTTATTTAGTCCGCCAAATAGTTGTCCGCTCTAAGCTACAAGATATCAGTGTAGTAAAATGATAAAAGCGTATAGGTATGCCCATCATGAACAAGACAGATGAGAGAGAAAATATTTGATAGAAATTTTTAAAAAAATTTGGGACATGTATAAGCCTATTTCTTAAGATGAATTACAAGTAAAAATCATATATCATGTAAACATATCATTAACACTCTCAAAATATAAAATGTTCATGTTCAATTCAATTAATAGAATTTGCATGTATGCATTAAGGTGTCTGTAATAGAATACATTTGTCAAATGAAGGAGGAGTACCAAAATGGCTGTGTGATGGCTTCAAAGCAGCGCGCCCCTCTTAGTCATCTAAGGTTAATACATATTATGGTCTCCTCCTCTTCTATTAAATTGATTTGGACTGCATTTGCTCTAACAGTCTTGAAGTCAGCATGGACATGAATTTGTCAGCGCGTTGTGCTTTGGTTCTTTTTCTGTTGGCATTTGTAGATTTGAAAATAGTCTCTGCTGCAGAAACGGGAGGCACATCTACAGGTGAGTTGTTCTAATTAACATACTTTGCATTATTTGTCATGAAACAAACTGTGACAATTTGATGATTTATTTTAAGAAGCCTGCTACACTTGACTTAGGTGTTACAGTCTACCTAATTGGTTATAAACAATAGCCTATAATGGTGCATAGCCCCTTTGCAACCTATGTTGTTGCAACCTTACTAAGAAATACAAGCCAGCCATTGTGACTTTAAAACAATTCAGCCTACCCTTGGCCATTTTACGCATACACTGTCAAATAAATTCTAGTTGTTTCAACAAATGATTATGAAGTAAGTGGTTCCAAAGCCTTTTTCAGTTTATTCAACTTCTAGATAAAAGTGTTACCTGAACTTAACATTTTTAGTTGGCCCAAACTTAGCTCCAACTTGAGAAAACGTATGCAACAATTCAGTCAACATATGTGATGTGTTTGTCAATTTGTCTCATATGTTCATTTAACTAGAAATGATTATTTCTGCATCTTTGTAGCACTGTTTGTGTGTCTGTGTGTAACTAGCTGCACAGCCCATTTGAGTTAACATACAATGTTTTCAACCTACTTATTTGAACCAATAGATTGTGAGTGTTCAGAAGGCTGTCATGCATTTTCATGGGTGTTATGGGGGAAACATTGATGATGGGGGACAAATGCCTCCAAAACTATTAATTAGACACAAAATTACTTGGAGTTTGGCCTACAAACTTTCCAGAGATGCAAATGCATATTTGTCAAATCCATCTCGACACAAATATGATAGAATTTCATAAATTGGTTCAGTCCAATTATGTCTATGTTCATGTCTCTTTGTGGCAAGTTGGGTTCCCTGACATCTGCTGAAATTGTGTTGTCCCAAAGCAAAGCCTGGAGTGTGCCCTGTTAGACGATGGGGTTCAGGGACGTGTGCAGAGTTATGTTTCAATGACAGTGACTGCCCCAATGATGAAAAATGCTGCCACAATGGATGTGGGCATGACTGCATTGCACCTAACACAGGTAGGATATGGTCCCAGAGTGACAGATACACCCATCTATTGCATTCATTATTGCTGCATTACTTTGGAAACAAGAAAGATGGAGATTGTAATGTACATTTCATACACATAGATCAATATATTTCACTTACACTCTCTATAGAGCTGAGACACTCAATTAAGAAGTCACATAATAGAAAGACTTCATTGGGAAGAGTCAGTGTAGGCTGACAAGTTGCTACCATAAACCTATTTGTAATGGGGAAATGTAGGATCACTAAAGATCATATTTAGTTGAGAGTGATCAACAAAACATTTAGCGTATACAGTTTATGTTATACACAATGGTTCCAGTATCCTAGTTGTGACATTCAAGGTGTGGGTTGATGGTCACTAGACTTGATGCTGAATGTTATGGATTGTTCTCATATCTGTTGATAGTGATTGACGCCAGACTGGAGGTCCCAGTAAAAGGACCGAGGACACACTGATTATTCACTGTTGTATTGTACTGATGACATTCTGTGACCACTGTTTGATTCTGTAGCAGCTAACATTTATCGTAACGATCTCCACACAAATATGACAGATTTTCAGAAAATGGTTCAGTCCAATTTTGTCCGTGTTCATGTCTCTTTGTGGTAAGTTGGGTTCCCTGACATATCTGCTCAAATTATGTTGTCCCAAAGCAAAGCCTGGAGTGTGCCCTCGTAGACGATGGGGTTCAGGGACGTGTGCAGAGTTCTGTTCCAATGACAGTGACTGCCCCAAAGATGAAAAATGCTGCCACAATGGATGTGGGCATAACTGCATTGCGCCGTACACAGGTAGGATATGGTCCCAGAGTGACAGATACACACATCTATTGTGTTCATTATTGCTGCATTACTCTGGAAACAAGAAAGCTGGAGATTGTAATGTACATTTCATACACAGAGATCAATATATTTCACATACACTCTCTTTAGAGCTGAGACACTCAATTAAGAAGATTTCTGAGAGCCATGTAGGTAAAATGGTTCAGTGTAATTGTGTTCATGTTCATACAGTGCCTTGCGAAAGTATTCGGCCCCCTTAAACTTTGCGACCTTTTGCCACATTTCAGGCTTCAAACATCAAGATATAAAACTGTATTTTTGTGAAGAATCAAGAACAAGTGGGACACAATCATGAAGTGGAACGACATTTATTGGATATTTCAAACTTTTTAACAAATCAAAAACTGAAAAATTGGGCGTGCAAAATGATTCAGCCCCTTTACTTTCAGTGCAGCAAACTCTCTCCTGAAGTTCAGTGAGGATCTCTGAATGATCCAATGTTGACCTAAATGACCAATGATGATAAATACAATCCACCTGTGTGTAATCAAGTCTCCGTATTAATGCACCTGCACTGTGATAGTCTCAGAGGTCCGTTAAAAGCGCAGAGAGCATCATGAAGAACAAGGAACACACCAGGCAGGTCCGAGATACTGTTGTGAAGATGTTTAAAGCCGGATTTGGATACAAAAAGATTTCCCAAGCTTTAAACATCCCAAGGAGCACTGTGCAAGTGATAATATTGAAATGGAAGGAGTATCAGACCACTGCAAATCTACCAAGACCTGGCCGTCCCTCTAATCTTTCAGCTCATACAAGGAGAAGACTGATCAGAGATGCAGCCAAGAGGCCCATGATCACTCTGGATGAACTGCAGAGATCTACAGCTGAGGTGGGACACTCTGTCCATAGGACAACAATCAGTCGTATATTGCACAAATCTGGCCTTTATGGAAGAGTGGCATGAAGAAAGCGATTTCTTAAAGATATCCATAAAAAGTGTTGTTTAATGTTTGCCACAAGCCACCTGGGAGACACACCAAACATGTGGAAGAAGGTGCTCTGGTCAGATGAAACAAAATTGAACTTTTTGGCAACAATGCAAAACGTTATGTTTGGCGTAAAAGCAACACAGCTCCCCAGCTGTGTTAGCTCCCAAAGCTCATCACCCTGAACACACCATCCCCACTGTCAAACATGGTGGTGGCAGCATCATGGTTTGGGCCTGCTTTTCTTCAGCAGGGATAGGGAAGATGGTTAAAATTCATGGGAAGATGGATGGAGCCAAATACAGGACCATTCTGGAAGAAAACCTGATGGAGTCTGCAAAAGACCTGAGACCGGGACGGAGATTTGTCTTCCAACAAGACATTGATCCAAATCATAAAGCAAAATCTACAATGGAATGGTTCAAAAATAAACATATCCAGGTGTTAGAATGGCCAAGTCAAAGTCCAGACCTGAATCCAATCGAGAATCTGTGGAAAGAACTGAAAACTGCTGTTCACAAATGCTCTCCATCCAACCTCACTGAGCTCGAGCTGTTTTGCAAGGAGGAATGGGAAAAAATGTCAGTCTCTCGATGTGCAAAACTGATAGACACATACCCCAAGCGACTTTACAGCTGTAATCGCAGCAAAAGGTGGCGCTACAAAGTATTAACTTAAGGGGGCTGAACAATATTGCACACCCAATTTTTCAGTTTTTGATTTGTTTAAAAAGTTTGAAATATCCAATAAATGTCGTTCCACTTCATGATTGTGTCCCACTTGTTGTTGATTCTTCACAAAAATACAGTTTTATATCTTTATGTTTGAAGCCTGAAATGTGGCAAAAGGTCGCAAAGTTCAAGGGGGCCGAATACTTTCGCAAGGCACTGTATGTCTTTGTGGTAAGTCGTGTTCCCTGACATGTCTGCTCAAATTGTGTTGTCCCAAAGCAAAGCCTGGAGTGTGCCCTCGTAGACCATGGGGCGTAGGGACGTGTGCAGAGTTATGTTCCAGTGACAGTGACTGCCCCAATGATGAAAAATGCTGCCACAATGGATGTGGGCATAACTGCATTGCACCGTACACAGGTAGGATATTGTCCCAGAGTGACAGATACACCCATCTATTGCATTCATTATTGCTGCATTAATCTGGAAACAAGAAAGCTGGAGATTGTAATGTACATTTCATACAAAGAGATCAATATATTTCACATACACTCTCTTTGGAGCTGAGACACTCAATTAAGAACATTTCTGAGAGCAATGTAGGTATTTAGAGTTTTATATGTATATACACCATAAACATTTTGTAATGGGGACATTTAAGACCAGTAAAGCTCATATTTAATTTAGAGTGATCAACACAATGTTTAGTATAGAGCTTCTGTAATACACATGATTTCCATTGTTCTTCTTGTGACATTCAAGGTGTGGGTTGATGGTCACTAGACTTCATGATAAATGTTATGGATTGTTCTCATATCTGTTGATAGTGATTGACGCCAGACTGGAGGTCCCAGTAGAAGGACCGAGGACACAGTGATTATTCACTGTTGTATTGTATTGATGACATTGTGGAACACTGTGTGATTCTGTAGCAGCTGACAATGTCACCGCTTTCTGTTTTGACTTCCTACAAATGCAAATGCCTATTTATCGTAACCATCTCCTCACAAATATGACAGATTTTCAGAACATGGTTCGGTCCAATTGTTTCCTATTCCTCCTGCTCTCTCACAGTGCCGATCCCCCGAAGGCAGGTCAGTGCCCGCTGCTTCTGAATGTCGTGCCGTCACACAAGGGATGTGTCCGCGATGAGGACTGTCCTAAAGATGACAAATGCTGCATCTTTGACTCTGACGCCTTGTGTGTCCCACCTGACTTCAGTAAGAACCTGACTGGTTTTACTAACAGTGTTCAGAAGGCTGCCTTGTGTTTTCATGGGTGTTATGGGGGAAACATTGATGATGGTGGCCAAATGTCTCCAAAACTAGACACAAAAATATTAGGGGTATACTCTGCAATCTTTTCACAAATACAAATTCCTATTTACCGTAACCATCTCCACACAAATATGACTGATTTCCAGAAAATGGTTCAGTCCAATTTTGTCTTTGTTCATGTCTCTTTGTGGTAAGTCGGGTTCCCTGACATGTCTGCTCAAATTGTGTTGTCCCAAAGCAAAGCCTGGAGTGTGCCCTCGTAGACGATGGGGCGTGGGGATGTGTGTGGAGTTCTGTTCCAATGACAGTGACTGCCCCAATAATGAAAAATGCTGCCACAATGGATGTGGGCATCACTGCATTGCACCGAGACAGGTAGGAATGGTCCCAGAGTGACAGATACACACATCCACTGCATTCATTATTGCTGCATTACTCTGGAAACAAGAAACCTGGGGCTTATAATGTACATTTCATACACATAGATAGATATTTTTTCACATACACTCTCTTTAGAGCTGAGACACTCAATTAAGAAGATTTTCAAGATCCATGCAGGCCTTTAGAGTATATACCAATGTTGCGCAACATCTATACACTCTGAGTATACCAAACTTTAGGAACACTTTCCTATTTTTGAGTCGCACCCCCTTTTGCCCTAAGAAAAGCCTCAATTCATCAGGGCATGGGGTCTACAAGGTGTTTAAAGCGTTCCATAGGGATGCTGGCCCATGTTGACTCTAATGCTTCTCACAGTTGTGTCATGTGGGCTGGATGTCCTTTGGTTGGTGGACCGTTGGCGGCAGGGTAGCCTTGTGGTTAGAGCGTCAGACTAGTAACCGAAAAAACGACTTCGTAAAAGGGGGAAACGGAGCGGTCTTCTGGTCAGACTCCGGAGACGGGCACATCGTGCACCACTCCCTAGCATTCTTCTCGCCAATGTCCAGTCTCTTGACAACAAGGTTGATGAAATCCGAGCAAGGGTAGCATTCCAGAGGTACATCAGAGACTGTAAAGTTCTTTGCTTCACGGAAACATGGCTCACTGGAGAGATGCTATCGGAGTCGGTGCAGCCAACTGGTTTCTCCACGCATCGCGCAGACAGAAACAAACATCTTTCTGGTAAGAAGAGGGGCGGGGCGTATGCTTCATGGTTAACGTGATGTGGTGTGATCATAACAACATACAGGTACTCAAGTCCTTCTGTTCACCTGATTTAGAATTCCTCACAATCAAATGTCGACCGCATTATCTACCAAGGGAATTCTCTTCGATTATAATCACAGCCGTATATATTCCCCCAAGCAGACACATCGATGGCTCTGAACAAACTTTATTTGACTCTTTGCAAACTGGAATCCATTTATCCGGAGGCTACATTCATTGTAGCTGGGGATTTTAACAAGGCTAATCTGGAAACAAGACTCCCGAAATTGTATCAGCATATCGATTGCGCAACCAGGGCTGGAAAAACCTTGGATCACTGCTATTCTAACTTCCGCGACGCATATAAGGCCCTGCCCCGCCCTCCTTTCGGAAAAGCTGACCACGACTCCATTTTGTTGATCCCTGCCTACAGACAGAAACTAAAACAAGAAGCTCCCGCGCTGAGGTCTGTTCAACGCTGGTCCGACCAATCTGATTCCACACTCCAAGACTGCTTCCATCACGTGGACTGGGATATGTTTCGTATTGCGTCAGACAACAACATTGACGAATACGCTGTTTCGGTGAGCGAGTTCATTAGAACGTGCGTTGAAGATGTCGTTCCCATAGCAACGATTAAAATATTCCCAAACCAGAAACCGTGGATTGATGGCAGCATTTGCGTGAAACTGAAAGCCCGAACCACTGCTTTTAATCAGGACAAGGTGACCGGAAACATGATCAAATACAAACAGTGTAACTATTCCCTCTGCAAGGCAATCAAACAAGCTAAGCGTCAGTATAGAGACAAAGTAGAATCTCAATTCAACGGCTCAGACACAAGAGGTATGTGGCAGGGTCTACAGTCAATCACGGATTACAAAAAGAAAACCAGCCCCATCACGGACCAGGATGTCTTGCTCCCAGACAGACTAAATAACTTTTTTGCCCGCTTTGAGGACAATACAGTGCCACTGACATGGCCCGCAACTAAAACATGCGGACTCTCCTTCACTGCAGCCGACGTGAGGAAAACATTTAAACGTGTCAACCCTCGCAAGGCTGCAGGCCCAGACGGCATTCCCAGCCGTGCCCTCAGAGCATGCGCAGACCAGCTGGCTGGTTTGTTTACAGACATATTCAATCAATCCCTATCCCAGTCTGTTGTTCCCACATGCTTCAAGAGGGCCACCATTGTTCCTGTTCCCAAGAAAGCTAAGGTAACTGAACTAAACGACTACCGCCCCGTAGCACTCATTTCCGTCATCATGAAGTGCTTTGAGAGACTAGTCAAGGACCATATCATCTCCACCCTACCTGACATCCTAGACCCACTCCAATTTGCTTACCGCCCAAATAGGTCCACAGACGATGCAATCTCAACCACACTGCACACTGCCCTAACCCATCTGGACAAGAGGAATACCTATGTGAGAATGATGTTCATCAACTCCAGCTCGGCATTTAACTCCATAGTGCCCTCCAAGCTCGTCATCAAGCTCGAGACACTGGGTCTCAACCCCGCCCTGTGCAACTGGATACTGGACTTTCTGACGGGCCGCCCCCAGGTGGTGAGGGTAGGCAACAACATTTCCACCCCGCTGATCCTCAACACTGGGGCCCCACAAGGGTGCATTCTGAGCCCTCTCCTGTACTCCCTGTTCACCCACGACTGCGTAGCCACGCACGCCTCCAACTCAATCATCAAGTTTGCGGACGACACAACAGGGAGGAGGTGAGGGCCCTCGGATTGTGGTGTCAGGAAAATAACCTCACACTCAACGTCAACAAAACTAAGGAGATGATTGTGGACTTCAGGAAACAGCAGAGGGAACACCCCCTATCCACATTGATGGAACAGTAGTGGAGAGGGTAGTAAGTTTTAAGTTCCTCGGCGTACACATCACAGACAAACTGAATTGGTCCACCCACACAGATAGCATCGTGAAGAAGGCGCAGCAGCGCCTCTTCAACCTCAGGAGGCTGAAGAAATTCGGCTTGTTACCAAAAGCACTCACAAACTTCTACAGATGCACAATCGAGAGCATCCCGACGGGCTGTATCACCGCCTGGTACGGCTACTGCTCCGCCCACAACCGTAAGGCTCTCCAGATGGTAGTGAGGTCTGCACAACGCATCACCGGGGGCAAACTACCTGCCCTCCAGGACACCTACACCACCCGATGTCACAGGAAGGCCATAAAGATCATCAAGGACAACAACCACCCGAGCCACTGCCTGTTCACCTCGCTATCATCCAGAAGGCGAGGTCAGTACAGTTGCATCAAAGCTGGGACCAAGAGACTGAAAAACAGCTTCTATCTCAAGGCCATCAGACCGTTAAACAGCCACCACTAACATTGAGTGGCTGCTGCCAACACACTGACTCAACTCCAGCCACTTTAATAATGGGAATTGATGGGAAATGATGTCAAATATATCACTAGCCACTTTAAACAATGCTACCTCATATAATGTTTACATAGCCACTTTAACTATGCCACTTTGTTTACATACTCATCTCATATGTATATACTGCACTCAATACCATCTACTGTATCTTGCCTATGCCGCTCTGTACCATCACTCATTCATATATCTTTATGTGCATATTCTTTATCCCCTACAACTTGTGTCTGTCTATAAGGTAGTAGTTTTGGAATTGTTAGCTAGATTACTTGTTGGTCATTACTGCATTGTCGGAACTAGAAGCACAAGCATTTCGCTACACTCGCATTAACATCTGCTAACCATGTGTATGTGACAAATACAATTTGATTTGATTTGATTTGAAAGGTTGCAAGCGCAAATCCCTGAGCTGACAAGGTAAAAATCTGTCCTTAGGAACAAGGCAGTTAACCCACTGTTCATAGGCCGTCTTTGAAAATTTGATTTTTTTCTTAACTGACTTGCCTAGATAAATAAAAGTAAAATATTTCAGGGAAAAAGGATTTTGGGAATATCAGGCTGAGACTTCAGAGGAGTAGCAACATACGTTTCTTACGATACAGCAATTCACAGAACTTTAAGCTGACAATTTGTCAAGGGCCACCAACAAAATTCCAACTCATTGTAATAGTAAGACCTCAATGGAAAGAATCAGTGTACGGATGATTTCCAGTGTTCTACTTGTGACACTCAAGGTGTGGATTGATGGTCACTAGACTTGATGCTGAATGTTATGGATTATTCTCATATCTGTTGATAGAGGTTCACGCCGGACTTGAGGTTTAAGGGCCGAGGACACACTGATTATTCACTGTTATGTTGTATTGATGACATTCTGTGAACACTGTGTGATTCTGTGGCAGCTGACAGCCTGTTTGTTTTGACTTCCTACAAGCCTCTAGAGCTGGTGTTTACAGAACATTTGGTGCTGTCTGATTAAATGTAAAGGGCATGTCTCCAAGATGCCTTTCAGACATTTTCTGTGCTTCTGTGCTGGAAGTGTCTCCCTGTTGCAGCTTGTAATAAACTGGATATAATTTTTTTCCAAATAAAATATAATTAATATTAACCAATCCACCTCTTTGGAGGACACAAATATTTTGGAGTTTTACAGCTTTTCATATACATTTTATATGGATTTCAGCAGTGTATCAAATCAAAATCGGCAGTGTATCAAATACTTGTTCTCCCCACTGTACATGCACATACATTGTACATATACATTTTACATGATTCAATTTATTATGGATAGATTTGATTGACTTTACCTGCGACTGCTTTTCTCGATTGTTATCCTGGAAATTCCTATTACACGTATGTTTCTACTGTATAACTGACAACTTTTCATTTGTTACCATAGTGAAGCCCGGTCGCTGTGTCCTGCCCAACGAGACCTACATGTGTGCCGAGTACTGTTACAAAGATGGCCAGTGCCCCGAGGAACAGATGTGTTTCTGGATATGTTGATTCTATGCCTGCAGTGAGCCATTGAAGCTTTATTGGAAATTCTTATTAGTTACTTATTAGAAATAAGTAGAAAATACAAATCATTACATGTACAATTATGTCTATGAAAACTGATGATTTTATGCAATAATAAATATGAAAAATTATCATAGCTTTTATGGAAACTGGACAATTTTCATGGGCAGTATGTGAATTGACAAACTCATGTGGACTGCTGAATTTGAATAAAACAAGATTTTGAACACCTGTGCTTGGTTTTTAGGGGGTATTTGAGACTCGTGTGGTGCTCATGTGAATATCCTTCATTTTCCGGCTTCAGACCAATGCCTGTTCTCAGTTTAAACATAGTGTTTTGTTTTTAATTTCCATGGTTTTTACACCGGAAGGTTATCTTGCAACATTATTATAGTACATTATATTTAAGCAAAAATGCACAAGGAGGTGTGGTATGCGGCCAATATACCATGCTAAGGACTGTTCTTAGCACATGCCTTTAGCCGTGGTATATTGGCCATATACCACAAACCCCCGAGGTTCCTTATTGCTATTATAGACTGATTGATGTCAGAGTAGCTCACCATTGTCCCAGGGGACATGCGGACTACCTCCAAATCTGGAAGATTCTGGTTGACTGGCAGATCTGGAAGAATCTGGTTGACTGGCAGATCTAGAAGATCATGGCTGACTGGCAGATCTAGCTGCTCTATGCAGACTGGCAGATCTAGAAGAGACTGGTTGACTGGCAGATCTGGAAGAATCTGGTTGACTGGCAGATCTAGAAGATCATGACTGACCGGCGGATCTAGTTGCTCGAGGCAGGCTGACAGCTACTTGCAGACTGGCAGCTCTTTGCAGACTGACAGCTCTGGCTGCTTCATGCAGACTGACAGCTCTGGCTGCTTCATACAGACTGACAGCTCTGGCTGCTTTATGCAGACTGACAGCTCTGGCTGCTTTATGCAGACTGACAGCTCTGGCTGCCTCATACGGTAATGGTCTTATGAATATTAGTGTAATGATGTGCGCTGAGAGTTGGGAAGCAAGTTCAGGGAGTTAGTGATTTAATCAATAAACAAAACATAATAGAAAACAAGAAACACAAACAACGCACAGACCAAACTGAAACAGAAACAATGACGCCTGGGGAAGGAACGGAAGCGAGTGACAAATATAGGGCAGGTAATCAGGGAGGTGATGGAGTCCAGGTGAGTGTCACAACGCACTGATGACCGTAACGATGGTGACAGGGCTGCGCCATAACGAGCAGGCTGGTGACCTAGAGGACGGAGAGGGAGCACACGTGACAGTTGCCCCTCCCTGACGCGCGGCTCCAGACGCAGGACGCAGACCAAGATGACGATCCCGGGGATCAGGAGCAGACCGGTCACCTCTGCTAAGGAGCCGGAACCTGTCGACCTAGAGCAACAGAGATTCTATAATAAATCCCGCTGTGCCCTCTGACAAACCATCAAACAGGCAAAGTGCCAACACAGGACTAATATAAAATCGTACTACACCGGCTCCGATGCTCGTCAGATGTGGCAGGTCCTGCAAACTAATCACTAATCACTTTGTCAACCACTACATGTTATAGACTGACTGTCCAAAATATTATAAACGTAGACTGATATAGACTGACCAGGTGAAGCTGCGATCCCTTATTCATTTCACCTGTTAAACCCACTTCAATCTGTGTAGATGAAGGGTAGGAGACAGGTTAACAGTCAGTCATATAGAATGTGATGTGTATAGTCCTACAACTTTATTGTGAGAGAATAATGTCAGAAAATCCAATGTTGAGAATTTATTTAGTCCGCCAAATAGTTGTCCGCTCTAAGCTACAAGATATCAGTGTAGTAAAATGATAGAAGCGTATAGGTATGCCCATCATGAACAAGACAGATGAGAGAGAAAATATTTGATAGAAATTAAAAAAGTTATTTTGGGACATGTATAAGCCTATTTCTTAAGATGAATTACAAGTAAAAATCATATACCATGTAAACATATCATTAACACTCTCAAAATATAAAATGTTCATGTTCAATTCAATTAATATAATTTGCATGTATGCATTAAGGTGTCTGTAATAGAATATATTTGTCAAATGAAGGAGGAGTACCAAAATGGCTGTGCGATGGCTTCAAAGCAGCGCCCCCTCTTAGTCATCTAAGGTTAATACATATTATGGTCTCCTCCTCTTCTATTAAATTGATTTGGACTGCATTTGCTCTAACAGTCTTGAAGTCAGCATGGACATGAATTTGTCAGCGCGTTGTGCTTTGGTACTTTTTCTGTTGGCATTTGTAGATTTGAAAATAGTCTCTGCTGCAGAAACGGGAGGCACATCTACAGGTGAGTTGTTCTAATTAACCTACTTTGCATTATTTGTCATGAAACAAACTGTGACAATTTGATGATTTATTTTAAGAAGCCTGCTACAATTGACTTAGGTGTTACAGTCTACCTAATTGGTTATAAACAATAGCCTATAATGGTGCATAGCCCCTTTGCAACCTATGTTGTTGCAACCTTACTAAGAAATACAAGCCAGCCATTGTGACTTTGAAACAATCCAGCCTACCCTTGGCCATTTTACACATACACTGTCAAATAAATTCTAGTTGTTTCAACAAATGATTATGAAGTAAGTGGTTCCAAAGCCTTTTTCAGTTTATTCAACTTCTAGATAAAAGTGTTACCTGAACTTAACATTTTTAGTTGGCCCAAACCTAGCTCCAACTTGAGAAAACATATGCAACAATTCAGTCAACATATGTGTTTGTCAATTTGTCTCATATGTTCATTTAACTAGAAATGATTATTTCTGCATCTTTGTAGCACTGTTTGTGTGTCTGTGTGTAACTAGCTGCACAGCCCATTTGAGTTAACATACAATGTTTTCAACCTACTTATTTGAACCAATAGATTGTGAGTGTTCAGAAGGCTGTCATGCATTTTCATGGGTGTTATGGGGGAAACATTGATGATGGGGGACAAATGTCTCCAAAACTATTAATTAGACACAAAATTACTTGGAGTTTGGCCTACAAACCTTCCAGAGATGCAAATGCATATTTGTCAAATCCATCTCGACACAAATATGATAGAATTTCATAAATTGGTTCAGTCCAAATGTGTCTATGTTCATGTCTCTTTGTGGCAAGTTGGGTTCCCTGACATCTGCTCAAATTGTGTTGTCCCAAAGCAAAGCCTGGAGTGTGCCCTCTTAGACGATGGGGCATAGGGATATGTGCAGAGTTATGTTTCAATGACAGTGACTGCCCCAATGATGAAAAATGCTGCCACAATGGATGTGGGCATGACTGCATTGCACCTAACACAGGTAGGATATGGTCCCAGAGTGACAGATACACCCATCTATTGCATTCATTATGGCTGCATTACTTTGGAAACAAGAAAGATGGAGCTTTTAATGTACATTTCATACACATAGATCAATATATTTCACTTACACTCTCTATAGAGCTGAGACACTCAATTAAGAAGTCACATAATAGAAAGACTTCATTGGGAAGAGTCAGTGTAGGCTGACAAGTTGCTACCATAAACCTATTTGTAATGGGGAAATGTAGGATCACTAAAGATCATATTTAGTTGAGAGTGATCAACAAAACATTTAGCGTATACAGTTTATGTTACACACAATGGTTCCAGTATCCTAGTTGTGACATTCAAGGTGTGGGTTGATGGTCACTAGACTTGATGCTGAATGTTATGGATTGTTCTCATATCTGTTGATAGTGATTGACGCCAGACTGGAGGTCCCAGTAAAAGGACCGAGGACACACTGATTATTCACTGTTGTATTGTACTGATGAACTTCTGTGACCACTGTTTGATTCTGTAGCAGCTAACATTTATCGTAACGATCTCCACACAAATATGACAGATTTTCAGAAAATGGTTCAGTGTAATTGTGTCCATGTTCATGTGTCTTTGTGGTAAGTCGTGTTCCCTGTTCCCATGTCTGCTCAAATTGTTTTGTCCCAAAGCAAAGCCTGGAGTGTGCCCTCGTAGACGATGGGGCAGAGGGACGTGTGCAGAGTTATGTTCCAATGACAGTGACTGCCCCAATGATGAAAAATGCTGCCACAATGGATGTGGGCATAACTGCATTGCACCGGCACAGGTAGGAAATGGTCCCAGAGTGACAGATACACACATCCACTGCATTCATTATTGCTGCATTACTCTGGAAACAAGAAAGCTGGGGCTTGTAATGTACATTTCATACACATAGATAGATATTTTTCACATACACTCTCTTTAGAGCTGAGACACTCAATTTAGACGATTTTCAAGATCCATGCAGGCCTTTAGAGTATATACCAATGTTATGCAACATCTATACACTCTGAGTATACCAATCTTTAGGAACACTTTCCTATTTTTAAGTTGCACCCCTTTTTGCCCTAAGAAAAGCCTCAATTCATCAGGGCATGGGGTCCACAAGGTGTTTAAACCGTTCCATAGGGATGCTGGCCCATGTTGACTCCAATGCTTCTCACAGTTGTGTCCTGTTGGCTCGATGTCCTTTGGTTGGTGGACCGTTGTCGGCAGGGTAGCCTAGTGGTTAGAGCATCGGACTAGTAACCGAAAGGTTGCAAGAGCAAATCCCTGAGCTGACAAGGTAAAAATCTGTCGTTAAGAACAAGGCAGTTAACCCACTGTTCCTGGGCCGTCATTGAAAATAATATTTTTTTCTTAACTGACTTGTCTAGATATAATATTTCAGGGAAAAAGGATTTGGGAATATCAGGCTGAGACTTCAGACGAGTAGCAACATACGTTTCTTACGATACAGCAATTCATAGAACTTTAAGCTGACAATTTGTCAAAGGCCACCAACAAAATTCCAACTCATTGTAATAGTAAGACCTCAATGGAAAGAATCAGTGTACGGATGATTTCCAGTGTTCTACTTGTGACACTCAAGGTGTGGATTGATGGTCACTAGACTTGATGCTGAATGTTATGGATTATTCTCATATCTGTTGATAGAGGTTCACGCCGGACTTGAGGTTAAGGGGCCGAGGACACACTGATTATTCACTGTTATGTTGTATTGATGACATTCTGTGAACACTGTGTGATTCTGTAGCAGCTGACAGCCTGTTTGTTTTGACTTCCTACGAGCCTCTAGAGCTGGTGTTTACAGAACATTTGGTGCTGTCTGATTAGAATGTAAAGGGCATGTCTCCAAGATGCCTTTCAGACATTTTCTGTGCTTCTGTGCTGGAAGTGTCTCCCTGTTGCAGCTTGTAATAAACTGGATATAATTTTTTCCAAATAAAATATAATTAATATTAACCAATCCACCTCTTTGGAGGACACAAATATTTTGGAGTTTTACAGCTTTTCTGCTGTATATTCATGTACATACATTTTACATATACATTTTATATGGATATCGGCAGTGTATCAAATCAAAATCGGCAGTGTATCAAATACTTGTTCTCCCCACTGTACATGCACATACATTGTACATATACATTTTACATGATTCAATTTATTATGGATAGATTTGATTGACTTTACCTGCGACTGCTTTTCTCGATTGTTATCCTGGAAATTCCTATTACACGTATGTTTCTACTGTATAACTGACAACTTTTAATTTGTTACCATAGTGAAGCCCGGTCGCTGTGTCCTGCCCAACGAGACCTACATGTGTGCCGAGTACTGTTACAAAGATGGCCAGTTCCCCGAGGAACAGATGTGTTTCTGGATATGTTGATTCTATGCCTGCAGTGAGCCATTGAAGCTTTATTGGAAATTCTTATTAGTTACTTATTAGAAATAAGTAGAAAATACAAATCATTACATGTACAATTATGTCTATGAAAACTGATGATTTTATGCAATAATAAATATGAAAAATGATCATAGCTTTTATGGAAACTGGACAATTTTCATGGGCAGTATGTGAATTGACAAACGGCAGTATGTGAATTGACAAACTCATGTGGACTGCTGAATTTGAATAAAACAAGATTTTGAACACCTGTGCTTGGTTTTTAGGGGGTATTTGAGACTCGTGTGGTGCTCATGTGAATATCCTTCATTTTCCGGCTTCAGACCAATGCCTGTTCTCATTTTAAACATAGTGTTTTGTTTTTAATTTCCATGGTTTTTACACCGGAAGGTTATCTTGCAACATTATTATAGTACATTATATTTAAGCAAAAATGCACAAGGAGGTGTGGTATGCGGCCAATATACCATGCTAAGGACTGTTCTTAGCACATGCCCTTAGCCGTGGTATATTGGCCATATACCACAAACCCCCGAGGTTCCTTATTGCTATTATAGACTGATTGATGTCAGAGTAGCTCACCATTGTCCCAGGGGACATGCGGACTACCTCCAAATCTGGAAGATTCTGGTTGACTGGCAGATCTGGAAGAATCTGGTTGACTGGCAGATCTAGAAGATCATGACTGACCGGCAGATCTAGCTGCTCTATGCAGACTGGCAGATCTAGAAGAGACTGGTTGACTGGCAGATCTGGAAGAATCTGGTTGACTGGCAGATCTAGAAGATCATGACTGACCGGCGGATCTAGCTGCTCGATGCAGGCTGACAGCTACTTGCAGACTGGCAGCTCTTTGCAGACTGACAGCTCTGGCTGCTTCATGCAGACTGACAGCTCTGGCTGCTTCATACAGACTGACAGCTCTGGCTGCTTTATGCAGACTGACAGCTCTGGCTGCTTTATGCAGACTGACAGCTCTGGCTGCTTCATACAGCTCTCTGGCTGCTTTATGCAGACTGACAGCTCTGGCTGCTTTATGCAGACTGACAGCTCTGGCTGCCTCATACGGTAATGGTCTTATGAATATTAGTGTAATGATGTGCGCTGAGAGTTGGGAAGCAAGTTCAGGGAGTTAGTGATTTAATCAATAAACAAAACATAATAGAAAACAAGAAACACAAACAACGCACAGACCAAACTGAAACAGAAACAATGACGCCTGGGGAAGGAACCGAAGCGAGTGACAAATATAGGGCAGGTAATCAGGGAGGTGATGGAGTCAGGTGAGTGTCACAACGCACTGATGACCGTAACGATGGTGACAGGGCTGCGCCATAACGAGCAGGCTGGTGACCTAGAGGACGGAGAGGGAGCACACGTGACAGTTGCCCCTCCCTGACGCGCGGCTCCAGACGCAGGACGCAGACCAAGATGACGATCCCGGGGATCAGGAGCAGACCGGTCACCTCTGCTAAGGAGCCGGAACCTGTCGACCTAGAGCAACAGAGATTCTATAATAAATCCCGCTGTGCCCTCTGACGAACCATCAAACAGGCAAAGTGCCAACACAGGACTAATATAAAATCGTACTACACCGGCTCCGATGCTCGTCAGATGTGGCAGGTCCTGCAAACTATTACAGACTACAAAGGGAAGCAGAGCCGCGAGCTGCCAAGTGACACGAGCCTACCAGACGAGCTAAATAATTTCTATGCCCGCTTCGAGGTAAGTAACACTGAAACATGCACAAGAGCATCAGCTGTTCCCGACAACTGTGTGATCACGCTTTCCGCAGCCGATGTGAGTAAGACCTTCAAACAGGTCAACATTCACAAGGCCGCAGGGCCAGACAGACTACCAGGACATGTTCCCAGAGCAGGCGCTGACCAACTGGCAAGTGTCTTCACTGACCTTTTCAACCTCTCCCTGTCTGAATCTGTAATACCAACATGTTTCAAGCAGACCACCATAGTCCCTGTGCCCAAGAAAAACTAAGATAGCCTGCCTAAATGACTACCGACCTGTAGTACTCATGTCTGCAGCACTCACCACACCAAAAGATCCACAGACTATGCAAGCTCTATTGCACTCCACACTGCCCTGTCACACCTGGACAAAATGAACACCTATGTGAGAATGCTATTCATTGACTACAGCTCAGTGTTCAACACCATAGTGCCCTCAAAGCTCATCACTAAGCTAAGGACCCTGGGACTAAACACCTCCTTCTGTAACTGAATCCTGGATTTCATGATGGGCCGCCCCCAGGTGGTAAGGGTAGGGATGCGTGCTCAGCCCCTTCCTGTACTCCCTGTTCACTGCACGGCCAGGCACTATTCCAACACCATCATTAAGTTTGCTGATGACACAACAGTGGTATAGTGGTATACCTGATCACCGACAACGATGAGACAGCCTATAGTGAGGAGGTCAGAGACCTGACCGTGTGGTGCAAGGACAACAACACCCACTCAATGTGATCAAGACAAAGGAGATGTTTGTGGACTGCAGGAAAAGGAGGACCGAGCACGTCCCATTCTCATTAACGGAGCTGTAGTGGAGCAGGATTCAAGATCCTTGGCGTCCACATCACCAACCAACTAACATGGTCCAAGCACACCAAGACAGTTGAGGGCATGACAAAACCTATTCCCCCTCAGTAGTCTGAAAAGATTTGGCATGGCTCCTCAGATCCTCAAAAGATTTTACAGCTGCACCATCGAGAGCATCCTGACGGGTTGGTATCACTACCTGGTATGGCAACTACTTGGCCTCGACCTGCAAGGTACTACAGTGCTTCGGATTGTGCTTACGGCCCAGTACATCACCGGGGACAATCTTCCTGCCACCAAGGACCTCCATACCAGGCGGTGTCAGAGGAAGGCCCTAAAAATGGTCAAAGAGTCCAGCCACCCTAGTCATAGACTGTTCTCTCTGCTACCGCATGGCAAGCAGTACCGGAGCGCCAAGACTAGATCCAAGAGGCTCCTAAATAGCTTCTACCCCAAGCCATAAGACTCCTGAACAGTGAATCAAATGGCTAATCACTTTGTCAACCACAACATGTTATAGACTGACTGTCCAAAATATTATAAACATAGACTGATATAGACTGACCAGGTGAAGCTGCGATCCCTTATTCATTTCACCTGTTAAACCCACTTCAATCGGTGTAGATGAAGGGTAGGAGACAGGTTAACAGTCAGTCATATAGAATGTGATGTGTATAGTCCTACAACTTTATTGTGAGAGAATAATGTCAGAAAATCCAATGTTGAGAATTTATTTAGTCCGCCAAATAGTTGTCCGCTCTAAGCTACAAGATATCAGTGTAGTAAAATGATAGAAGCGTATAGGTATGCCCATCATGAACAAGACAGATGAGAGAGAAAATATTTGATAGAAATTAAAAAAGTTATTTTGGGACATGTATAAGCCTATTTCTTAAGATGAATTACAAGTAAAAAATCATATACCATGTAAACATATCATTAACACTCTCAAAATATAAAATGTTCATGTTCAATTCAATTAATATAATTTGCATGTATGCATTAAGGTGTCTGTAATAGAATATATTTGTCAAATGAAGGAGGAGTACCAAAATGGCTGTGTGATGGCTTCAAAGCAGCGCGCCCCTCTTAGTCATCTAAGGTTAATACATATTATGGTCTCTTCCTCTTCTATTAAATTGATTTGGACTGCATTTGCTCTAACAGTCTTGAAGTCAGCATGGACATGAATTTGTCAGCGCGTTGTGCTTTGGTTCTTTTTCTGTTGGCATTTGTAGATTTGAAAATAGTCTCTGCTGCAGAAACGGGAGGCACATCTACAGGTGAGTTGTTCTAATTAACCTACTTTGCATTATTTGTCATGAAACAAACTGTGACAATTTGATGATTTATTTTAAGAAGCCTGCTACACTTGACTTAGGTGTTACAGTCTACCTAATTGGTTATAAACAATAGCCTATAATGGTGCATAGCCCCTTTGCAACCTATGTTGTTGCAACCTTACTAAGAAATACAAGCCAGCCATTGTGACTTTGAAACAATTCAGCCTACCCTTGGCCATTTTACGCATACACTGTCAAATAAATTCTAGTTGTTTCAACAAATGATTATGAAGTAAGTGGTTCCAAAGCCTTTTTCAGTTTATTCAACTTCTAGATAAAAGTGTTACCTGAACTTAACATTTTTAGTTGGCCCAAACTTAGCTCCAACTTGAGAAAACGTATGCAACAATTCAGTCAACATATGTGATGTGTTTGTCAATTTGTCTCATATGTTCATTTAACTAGAAATGATTATTTCTGCATCTTTGTAGCACTGTTTGTGTGTCTGTGTGTAACTAGCTGCACAGCCCATTTGAGTTAACATACAATGTTTTCAACCTACTTATTTGAACCAATAGATTGTGAGTGTTCAGAAGGCTGTCATGCATTTTCATGGGTGTTATGGGGGAAACATTGATGATGGGGGACAAATGCCTCCAAAACTATTAATTAGACACAAAATTACTTGGAGTATGGCCTACAAACCTTCCAGAGATGCAAATGCATATTTGTCAAATCCATCTCGACACAAATATGATAGAATTTCATAAATTGGTTCAGTCCAATTGTGTCTATGTTCATGTCTCTTTGTGGCAAGTTGGGTTCCCTGACATCTGCTCAAATTGTGTTGTCCCAAAGCAAAGCCTGGAGTGTGCCCTGTTAGACGATGGGGCATAGGGATATGTGCAGAGTTATGTTTCAATGACAGTGACTGCCCCAATGATGAAAAATGCTGCCACAATGGATGTGGGCATGACTGCATTGCACCGTACACAGGTAGGATATGGTACCAGAGTGACAGATACACCCATCTATTGCATTCATTATTGCTGCATTACTCTGGAAACAAGAAAGATGGAGCTTTTAATGTACATTTCATACACATAGATCAATATATTTCACTTACACTCTCTATAGAGCTGAGACACTCAATTAAGAAGTCACATAATAGAAAGACTTCATTGGGAAGAGTCAGTGTAGGCTGACAAGTTGCTACCATCAACCTATTTGTAATGGGGAAATGTAGGATCACTAAAGATCATATTTAGTTGAGAGTGATCAACAAAACATTTAGCGTATACAGTTTATGTTACACACAATGGTTCCAGTATCCTAGTTGTGACATTCAAGGTGTGGGTTGATGGTCACTAGACTTGATGCTGAATGTTATGGATTGTTCTCATATCTGTTGATAGTGATTGACGCCAGACTGGAGGTCCCAGTAAAAGGACCGAGGACACACTGATTATTCACTGTTGTATTGTACTGATGACATTCTGTGACCACTGTGTGATTCTGTAGCAGCTAACATTTATCGTAACGATCTCCACACAAATATGACAGATTTTCAGAAAATGGTTCAGTCCAATTTTGTCTGTGTTCATGTCTCTTTGTGGTAAGTTGGGTTCCCTGACATATCTGCTCAAATTATGTTGTCCCAAAGCAAAGCCTGGAGTGTGCCCTCGTAGACGATGGGGCAGAGGGACGTGTGCAGAGTTCTGTTCCAATGACAGTGACTGCCCCAATGATGAAAAATGCTGCTACAATGGATGTGGGCATAACTGCATTGCACCGTACACAGGTAGGAGGATATGGTCCCAGAGTGACAGATACACCCATCTATTGTGTTCATTATTGCTGCATTACTCTGGAAACAAGAAAGCTGGAGATTGTAATGTACATTTCATACACAGAGATCAATATATTTCACATACACTCTCTTTAGAGCTGAGACACTCAATTAAGAAGATTTCTGAGAGCCATGTAGGTATTTAGAGTTTTATATATATATATATATATATATCATAAAAACATTTTGTAATGGGGACATTTAAGACCAGTAAAGCTCATATTTAATTTAGAGTGATCAACACAAAGTTTAGTATAGAGCTTCTGTAATACACATGATTTCCATTGTTCTTCTTGTGACATTCAAGGTGTGGGTTGATGGTCACTAGACTTCATGATAAATGTTATGGATTGTTCTCATATCTGTTGATAGTGATTGACGCCAGACTGGAGGTCCCAGTAGAAGGACCGAGGACACAGTGATTATTCACTGTTGTATTATATTGATGACATTGTGGAACACTGTGTGATTCTGTAGCAGCTGACAATGTCACCGCTTTCTGTTTTGACTTCCTACAAATGCAAATGCCTATTTATCGTAACCATCTCCTCACAAATATGACAGATTTTCAGAAAATGGTTTGATCCAATTGTTTCCTATTCCTTCTGCTCTCTCACAGTGCCAATCCCCCCCGAAGGCAGGTCAGTGCCCGCTTCTTCTGAATGTCGTGCCGTCACACAAGGGATGTGTCCGCGATGAGGACTGTCCTAAAGATGACAAATGCTGCATCTTTGACTCTGACGCCTTGTGTGTCCCACCTGACTTCAGTAAGAACCTGACTGGTTTACTAACAGTGTTCAGAAGGCTGCCTTGCGTTTTCATGGGTGTTATGGGGGAAACATTGATGATGGTGGCCAAATGTCTCCAAAACTAACTAGACACAAAAATATTAGGGGTATACTCTGCAATCTTTTCACAAATACAAATTCCTATTTATCGTAACCATCTACACACAAATATGACAGATTTTCAGAAAATGGTTCAGTGTAATTGTGTCCATGTTCATACAGTGCCTTGCGAAAGTATTCGGCCCCCTTGAACTTTGCGACCTTTTGCCACATTTCAGGCTTCAAACATGAAGATATAAAACGGTATTTTTTGTGAAGAATCAAGAACAAGTGGGACACAATCATGAAGTGGAACGACATTTATTGGATATTTCAAACTTTTTAACAAATCAAAAACTGAAAAATTGGGCGTGCAAAATGATTCAGCCCCTTTACTTTCAGTGCAGCAAACTCTCTCCAGAAGTTCAGTGAGGATCTCTGAATGATCCAATGTTGACCTAAATGACTAATGATGATAAATACAATCCACCTGTGTGTAATCAAGTCTCCGTATAAATGCACCTGCACTGTGATAGTCTCAGAGGTCCGTTAAAAGCGCAGAGAGCATCATGAAGAACAAGGAACACACCAGGCAGGTCCGAGATACTGTTGTGAAGATGTTTAAAGCCGGATTTGGATACAAAAAGATTTCCCAAGCTTTAAACATCCCAAGGAGCACTGTGCAAGCGATAATATTGAAATGGAAGGAGTATCAGACCACTGCAAATCTACCAAGACCTGGCCGTCCCTCTAATCTTTCAGCTCATACAAGGAGAAGACTGATCAGAGATGCAGCCAAGAGGCCCATGATCACTCTGGATGAACTGCAGAGATCTACAGCTGAGGTGGGACACGCTGTCTTTAGGACAACAATCAGTCGTATATTGCACAAATCTGGCCTTTATGGAAGAGTGGCAAGAAGAAAGCCATTTCTTAAAGATATCCATAAAAAGTGTTGTTTAAAGTTTGCCACAAGCCACCTGGGAGACACACCAAACATGTGGAAGAAGGTGCTCTGGTCAGATGAAACCAAAATTGAACTTTTTGGCAACAATGCAAAACGTTATGTTTGGCGTAAAAGCAACACAGCTCATCACCCTGAACACACCATCCCCACTGTCAAACATGGTGGTGGCAGCATCATGGTTTGGGCCTGCTTTTCTTCAGCAGGGATAGGGAAGATGGTTAAAATTGATGGGAAGATGGATGGAGCCAAATACAGGACCATTCTGGAAGAAAACCTGATGGAGTCTGCAAAAGACCTGAGACCGGGACGGAGATTTGTCTTCCAACAAGACAATGATCCAAAACATAAAGCAAAATCTACAATGGAATGGTTCAAAAATAAACATATCCAGGTGTTAGAATGGCCAAGTCAAAGTCCAGACCTGAATCCAATCGAGAATCTGTGGAAAGAACTGAAAACTGCTGTTCACAAATGCTCTCCATCCAACCTCACTGAGCTCGAGCTGTTTTGCAAGGAGGAATGGGAAAAAATGTCAGTCTCTCGATGTGCAAAACTGATAGAGACATACCCCAAGCGACTTACAGCTGTAATCGCAGCAAAAGGTGGCGCTACAAAGTATTAATTTAAGGGGGCTGAACAATTTTGCACGCCCAATTTTTCAGTTTTTGATTTGTTAAAAAAGTTTGAAATATCCAATAAATGTCGTTCCACTTCATGATTGTGTCCCACTTGTTGTTGATTCTTCACAAAAAATACAGTTTTATATCTTTATGTTTGAATAGTTTCGCAAGGCACTGTATGTCTTTGTGGTAAGTCATGTTCCCTGACATGTCTGCTCAAATTGTGTTGTCCCAAAGCAAAGCCTGGAGTGTGCTCTCGTAGACGATGGGGCGTAGGGACGTGTGCAGAGTTATGTTCCAATGACAGTGACTGCCCCAATGATGAAAAATGCTGCCACAATGGATGTGGGCATAACTGCATTGCACCGTACACAGGTAGGATATGGTCCCAGGTTGACAGATACACCCATCCATTGCATTCATTATTGCTGCATTACTCTGGAAACAAGAAAGCTGGAGATTGTAATGTACATTTCATACACAGAGATCAATATATTTCACATACACTCTCTATAGAGCTGAGACACTCAATTAAGAAGATTTCTGAGAGCCATGTAGGTATTTAGAGTTTTATAGATATAGATATATATATATATATATATATATATATATATCATAAACAAAAACATTTTGTAATGGGGACATTTAAGACCAGTAAAGCTCATATTTAATTTAGAGTGATCAACACAAAGTTTAGTATAGAGCTTCTGTAATACACATGATTTCCATTGTTCTTCTTGTGACATTCAAGGTGTGGGTTGATGGTCACTAGACTTGATGATGAATGTTATGGATTGTTCTCATATCTGTTGATAGTGATTGACGCCAGACTGGAGGTCCCAGTAAAAGGACCGAGGACACACTGATTATTCACTGTTGTATTGTATTGATGACATTGTGGAACACTGTGTGATTCTGAAGCAGCTGACAAGCTACAAATGCAAATGCCTATTTATCGTAACCATCTCCTCACAAATATGACAGATTTTCAGAAAATGGTTCGGTCCAATTGTTTCCTATTCCTCCTGCTCTCTCACAGTGCCGATCCCCCCCGAAGGCAGGTCAGTGACCGCTGCTTCTGAATGTCGTGCCGTCACACAAGGGATGTGTCCGTGATGAGGACTGTCCTAAAGATGACAAATGCTGCATCTTTGACTCTGACGCCTTGTGTGTCCCACCTGACTTCAGTAAGAACCTGACTGGTTTACTAACAGTGTTCAGAAGGCTGCCATGCGTTTTCATGGGTGTTATTGGGGAAACATTCATGATGGGGGACAAATGTCTCCAAAACTAGACACAAAAATATTAGGTGTATACTCTGCAATCTTTTCACAAATACAAATTCCTATTTATCGTAACCATCTACACACAAATATGACTGATTTCCAGAAAATGGTTCAGTCCAAATTTGTCTTTGTTCATGTCTCTTTGTGGTAAGTCGGGTTCCCTGACATGTCTGCTCAAATTGTGTTGTCCCAAAGCAAAGCCTGGAGTGTGCCCTCGTAGACGATGGGGCGTAGGGACGTGTGCAGAGTTCTGTTCCAATGACAGTGACTGCCCCAATGATGAAAAATGCTGCCACAATGGATGTGGGCATGACTGCATTGCACCGTACACAGGTAGGATATGGTCCCAGAGTGACAGATACACCCATCTATTGTGTTCATTATTGCTGCATTACTCTGGAAACAAGAAAGATGGAGATTGTAATGTACATTTCATACACAGAGATCAATATATTTCACATACACTCTCTATGGAGCTAAGACACTCAATTAAGAAGTCACATAATAGAAAGACTTCATTGGGAAGAGTCAGTGTAGGCTGACAAGTTGCTATCATAAACCTATTTGTAATGGGGAAATGCAGGATCGCTAAAGATCATATTTAGTTGAAAGTGATCAACAAAACATTTAGCGTATACAGTTTATGTTACACACAATGGTTCCAGTATCCTAGTTGTGACATTCAAGGTGTGGGTTGATGGTCACTAGACTTGATGCTGAATGTTATGGATTGTTCTCATATCTGTTGATAGTGATTGACGCCAGACTGGAGGTCCCAGTAAAGGACCGAGGACACACTGATTATTCACTGTTCTATTGTACTGATGACATTCTGTGACCACTGTGTGATTCTGTAGCAGCTAACATTTATCGTGACGATCTCCACACAAATATGACAGATTTTCAGAAAATGGTTCAGTGTAATTGTGTCCATGTTCATGTGTCTTTGTGGTAAGTCGTGTTCCCTGTTCCCATGTCTGCTCAAATTGTTTTGTCCCAAAGCAAAGCCTGGAGTGTGCCCTCGTAGACGATGGGGCAGAGGGACGTGTGCAGAGTTATGTTCCAATGACAGTGACTGCCCCAATGATGAAAAATGCTGCCACAATGGATGTGGGCATAACTGCATTGCACCGGCACAGGTAGGAAATGGTCCCAGAGTGACAGATACACACATCCACTGCATTCATTATTGCTGCATTACTCTGGAAACAAGAAAGCTGGGGCTTGTAATGTACATTTCATACACATAGATAGATATTTTTCACATACACTCTCTTTAGAGCTGAGACACTCAATTTAGACGATTGTCATAAGGTGTATGCACCAATTTGTAAGTCGCTCTGGATAAGAGCGTCTGCTAAATGACTTAAATGTAAATGTAATGTAAATGTTATGCAACATCTATACACTCTGAGTATACCAATCTTTAGGAACACTTTCCTATTTTTAAGTTGCACCCCTTTTTGCCCTAAGAAAAGCCTCAATTCATCAGGGCATGGGGTCCACAAGGTGTTTAAACTGTTCCATAGGGATGCTGGCCCATGTTGACTCCAATGCTTCTCACAGTTGTGTCCTGTTGGCTCGATGTCCTTTGGTTGGTGGACCGTTGTCGGCAGGGTAGCCTAGTGGTTAGAGCATCGGACTAGTAACCGAAAGGTTGCAAGAGCAAATCCCTGAGCTGACAAGGTAAAAATCTGTCGTTAAGAACAGGCAGTTAACCCACTGTTCATAGGCCGTCTTTGAAAATAATATTTTTTCTTAACTGACTTGTCTAGATAAATATAATATTTCAGGGAAAAAGGATTTGGGAATATCAGGCTGAGACTTCAGAGGAGTAGCAACATACGTTTCTTACGATACAGCAATTCATAGAACTTTAAGCTGACAATTTGTCAAAGGCCACCAACAAAATTCCAACTCATTGTAATAGTAAGACCTCAATGGAAAGAATCAGTGTACGGATGATTTCCAGTGTTCTACTTGTGACACTCAAGGTGTGGATTGATGGTCACTAGACTTGATGCTGAATGTTATGGATTATTCTCATATCTGTTGATAGAGGTTCACGCCGGACTTGAGGTATAAGGGCCGAGGACACACTGATTATTCACTGTTATGTTGTATTGATGACATTCTGTGAACACTGTGTGATTCTGTAGCAGCTGACAGCCTGTTTGTTTTGACTTCCTACAAGCCTCTAGAGCTGGTGTTTACAGAACATTTGGTGCTGTCTGATTAGAATGTAAAGGGCATGTCTCCAAGATGCCTTTCAGACATTTTCTATGCTTCTGTGCTGGAAGTGTCTCCCTGTTGCAGCTTGTAATAAACTGGATATAATTTTTTTCCAAATAAAATATAATTAATATTAACCAATCCACCTCTTTGGAGGACACAAATATTTTGGAGTTTTACAGCTTTTCTGCTGTATATTCATGTACATACATTTTACATATACATTTTATATGGATTTCAGCAGTGTATCAAATCAAAATCGGCAGTGTATCAAATACTTGTTCTCCCCACTGTACATGCACATACATTGTACATATACATTTTACATGATTCAATTTATTATGGATAGATTTGATTGACTTTACCTGCGACTGCTTTTCTCGATTGTTATCCTGGAAATTCCTATTACACGTATGTTTCTACTGTATAACTGACAACTTTTCATTTGTTACCATAGTGAAGCCCGGTCGCTGTGTCCTGCCCAACGAGACCTACATGTGTGCCGAGTACTGTTACAAAGATGGCCAGTTCCCCGAGGAACAGATGTGTTTCTGGATATGTTGATTCTATGCCTGCAGTGAGCCATTGAAGCTTTATTGGAAATTCTTATTAGTTACTTATTAGAAATAAGTAGAAAATACAAATCATTACATGTACAATTATGTCTATGAAAACTGATGATTTTATGCAATAATAAATATGAAAAATTATCATAGCTTTAATGGAAACTGGACAATTTTCATGGGCAGTATGTGAATTGACAAACGGCAGTATGTGAATTGACAAACTCATGTGGACTGCTGAATTTGAATAAAACAAGATTTTGAACACCTGTGCTTGGTTTTTTAGGGGGGTATTTGAGACTCGTGTGGTGCTCATGTGAATATCTTTCATTTTCCGGCTTCAGACCAATGCCTGTTCTCAGTTTAAACATAGTTTTTTGTTTTTAATTTCCATGGTTTTTACACCGGAAGGTGATCGTACAACCTTATTATAGAACATTAGAATTAAGCAAAAATGCACAAGGAGGTGTGGTATACAGCCAATATACCATGCTAAGGACTGTTCTTAGCACGTGCCTTCACATCCAGCCCTTAGCCATGGTATATTGGCCATATACCACAAAACCCTGAGGTTCCTTATTGCTATTATAAACTGATTACCAACGTAATTGAAGCTGTAAAAATAAAAATTTTGTCATACCCGTGGTATATGGCCTGATATTCCACGGCTGTCAGCCAATCAGCATTCGGGGCACGAACCACCCACTTTATAATATAGTTGTTACGGTTTTCTTCCGTCGAAAGAGAGTCGGACCAAAATGCAGCGTGGTTAGTTCGATATATCTTTAATGAATAAAAAAACACGAACAATACAAAAACAACAAACGGAACGTGAAAACCTATACAGCCTATCTGGTGACAACTAACACAGAGACAGGAACAATCACCCACGAAACACTCAAAGAATATGGCTGCCTAAATATGGTTCCCAATCAGAGACAACGATAATCACCTGCCTCTGATTGAGAACCGCCTCAGGCAACCATAGACTTTCCGAGACAACCCTACTCAGCCACAATCCCAATACCTACTAAAACCCCAATACAAAAACACACCACAAAATAAACCCATGTCACACCCTGGCCTGACCAAATAAATAAAGAAAACACAAAATACTAAGACCAAGGCATGACAATAGTTTAACACATGCTCTCCTTGTGAATCTTCACGATGTTGTATGTTTTATTTATTGATAAGATCCATGCTTATAATCATACTGATCATTGCTCATAGAAAATTGGCGAGAGCAAGGAAACAAAGACTGAAGCAAATATTTGCTATGTGATTACACAATGTAGCTGGCTAAATAGACGACTACACGAGCCGGAAATATGACCGAGCTGTTCTCAGTTGAAGGGTTCTGAAATATTCTCTCTCGCCGAGTCGAGTTGTGACCGTGAATATCGTCATCCATCTCGGTGGAAACAACTTGGACACACAAGGGGACAGCCCTGGTGCCACCGATGGACAGTACCAAAATAGATACTCTATTGATTCTGTTCAATGCCCCATATACTGAGCATTCTTTTTGTAGCGGGAATCTTATATAATAGCTTAAATTGAAAAGAAAGGATTGATGCTTCAATTGTTGCTTTGTATATTACTTCAATAAATCTGATGCCATGGTATTGGGATATCGAAAATCTGTTCCCAACTATCTTGAATTTTATGCAGTATAGTTGTCAACCCTCTTGACCATAAGTGAAACTGATACATGTTACGATTTATATTGGTCATTTTAAGCCATTTATGATTAATTAATTCCTTTCTCTTTTAAGTAATTTTCTCTTCCATTTTTGTGGCAGAGCTGCGATGAACTGGTTATAATTTTGTAATGAGAATACATTTCCTTAAACCGTGATTAATTGCTTGTGTGACATAATTTGACCTTTGTTGTTTACAATGTCATTCATTAACATGATACCTTCCTTGTACATTCTCTACAAGAAAATGTTTTTTCCTCTATCGGTACTTTCGAGATTTGACATTATTTGCTGTAATATAGCCTATGTTCTGCCTCTTCTGGAGGATAACATTTAAATAGTAGCCTACTCTGTTTGGCTTCATTTAAAAATGATACTTTAAACAGAGTTCCATTGTCAATCCACCAGAATGGATGGTTTTAATTTGTATAACCGCAAAGAGAACCGTTTTGAAAATGGCTGTCTAGCACAGGTGGTTGGTGGCACCTTAATTGGGGAGGAAGGGCCAACAAGTGCTCAGCATATGTGGGGAACTCCTTCAAGACTGCTGGAAAAGCGTTCCAGGTGAAGCTGCTTGAGAGAATGCCAAGCGTGTGCAAAGCTGTCATCAAGGCAACGTGTGGCTACTAAGAAGAATTAAAAATATATATATATATATTTGTTTAACAATTTTTTGGTTACTACATGATTCCATGTGTGTTATTTCATAGTTTTGATGTCTTCACTATTATTACACAATGTAGAAAATAGTAAAAAATAATAATAATAAATGAAAAAACCTGGAATGACAAGGTGTCTCCAAACTCTTGACTGGTACTGTATTTAAATGAGATATTTCTGTATTTCACTTTCAATAAATTAGCAAACAATTCTAAAATCATGTTTTCACTGTCATTATGAGATATTGTGGGTAGATGGGTGAGATTCTTTTTTAATGCTTTGCTGGTGGTGAAATTAGCAAAGGGGGGGTAGGGAGATTGGACTGTGAGGTTACTTTTGCAAGGGTTGGAGACTCCCAATTGCTAACATGTATAGAGAGCAATAGTAATGATGTCTCTTTGTAGGGACTAACTCCATCATGGTTCTTTGAACAAAGCCTATGGGAAATGTATTGAGTTTTTGTAGGGTTTTTGGATAAACGCTGAAAATAAGTTTTGTGGTGAAGACAGGTTTGGGAGATCTTATACGTTTTGTTCTATGAGATAATCTTCATCAGCTAATGTCACTTTTTGCGAATTTTGAAGCATTTATGGACAAAAAACATTATGTTACTCAACATAGAGTTTGTCTGAAGTTACACATCACCGTATCGCAACAGCGTGACCGTTTCGGAATATTGTGTGCTTATTGTTTAGAAAGTATTTAGTATTTATTATGTATAAATAGCCCACACTTTAGATGAGGCCATGCAAAAAGACTTAACTGATGATTAATAAAGTCGTTTATAAAGACCTATATTACATATCTTATGTAATGGTCTTATGAATATTAGTGTAACAATGTGCGCTGAGAGTTGGGAAGCAAGTTCAGGGAGTGAGTGATTTAATCAATAAACTAAACATAATAGAAAACAAGAAACACAAACAACGCACAGACCAAACTAAAACAGAAACAATGACGCCTGGGGAAGGAACCGAAGCGAATGACAAATATAGGGCAGGTAATCAGGGAGGTGATGGAGTCCAGGTGAGTGTCACAACGCACTGATGACCGTAACGATGGTGACAGGGCTGCGCCATAACGAGCAGGCTGGTGACCTAGAGGACGGAGAGGGAGCACACGTGACAGTTGCCCCTCCCTGACGCACAGCTCCAGACGCAGGATGCAGACTAAGATGACGAGCCTGGGGATCAGGAGCAGACCGGTCACCTCTGCTAAGGAGCCGGAATCTGTCGACCTAGAGCAACAGAGATCCTATAATGAATCCCGCTGTGCCCTCTGACGAACCATCAAACAGGCAAAGTGCCAACACAGGACTAATTTAAAATCGTACTACACCGGCTCCGATGCTCGTCAGATGTGGCAGGTCCTGCAAACTATTACAGACTACAAAGGGAAGCAGAGCCGCGAGCTGCCCAGTGACACGAGCCTACCAGACGAGCTAAATAACTTCTATGCCCGCTTCGAGGCAAGTAACACTGAAACATGCACGAGAGCATCAGCTGTTCCGGACACCTGTGTGATCACGCTTTCCGCAGCCGATGTGAGTAGGACCTTCAAACAGGTCAACATTCACAAGGCCGCAGGGCCAGACAGACTACCAGGACGTGTTCCCAGAGCAGGCGCTGACCAACTGGCAAGTGTCTTCACTGACCTTTTCAACCTCTCCCTGTCTGAATCTGTAATACCAACATGTTTCAAGCAGACCACCATAGTCCCTGTGCCCAAGAAAAACTAAGATAGCCTGCCTAAATGACTACCGACCCGTAGTACTCATGTCTGCAGCACTCACCACACCAAAAGATCCACAGACTATGCAAGCTCTATTGCAATCCACACTGCCCTGTCACACCTGGACAAAATGTGAGAATGCTATTCATTGACTACAGCTCAGTGTTCAACACCATAGTGCTCTCAAAGCTCATCACTAAGCTAAGGACCCTGGGACTAAACACCTCCTTCTGTAACTGAATCCTGGATTTTATTATGGGCCGCCCCCAGGTGGTAAGGGTAGGGATGCGCGCTCAGCCCCTTCCTGTACTCCCTGTTCACTCATGACTGCACGGCCAGGCACTATTCCAACACGATCATTAAGTTTGCTGATGACACAACAGTGGTATACCTGATCACCGACAACGATGAGACAGCCTATAGTGAGGAGGTCAGAGACCTGACTGTGTGGTGCAAGGACAACAACACCCACTCAACGTGATCAAGACAAAGGAGAGGATTGTGGACTGCAGGAAAAGGAGGACCGAGCACGTCCCATTCTCATTGACGGAGCTGTAGTGGAGCAGGATTCAAGATCCTTGGCGTCCACATCACCAACAAACTAACATGGTCCAAGCACACCAAGACAGTTGTGAAGAGAGCATGACAAAACCTATTCCCCCTCAGTAGTCTGAAAATATTTGGCATGGCTCCTCAGATCCTCAAAAGATTTTACAGCTGCACCATCGAGAGCATCCTGACGGGTTGGTATCACTACCTGATATGGCAACTACTTGGCCTCTACCTGCAAGGTACTACAGTGCTTACGGATAGTGCTTACGGCCCAGTACATCACCGGGGACAATCTTCCTGCCACCAAGGACCTCCATACCAGGCGGTGTCAGAGGAAGGCCCTAAAAATAGTCAAAGACTCCAGCCACCCTAGTCATAGACTGTTCTCTCTTCTACCGCACGGCAAGCAGTACCGGAACGCCAAGTCTAGGTCCAAGAGGCTCCTAAATAGCTTCTACCCCAAGCCATAAGACTCCTGAACAGTGAATCAAATGGCTAATCACTTTGTCAACCACAACATGTTATAGACTGACTGTACAAAATATTATGAACATAGACTGATATAGACTGACCAGGTGAAGCTGCGATCCCTTATTCATTTCACCTGTTAAAACCACTTCAATCAGTGTAGATGAAGGGTAGGAGACAGGTTAACAGTCAGTCATATAGAATGTGATGTGTATAGTCCTACAACGTTATGAATCATTATACATTGTGGATTTTCACATGCAGTTTACCAGAAATGCATTCAGTCATTGAACTACAAACTCAGTTGAAGACACACTATTGACCTTTAGTTGTGAATTGTTTACATAAAATTTTGACTTAATTTCTGGACAATATTACTGTCCATTTGGGGGACCACTTTTGGATCAAGGACGCCCCCAGAGGCACAAGTTCCATATATCTTCTTTAATTATTCTCATTACATGTGACCTAAGCAAGTGTTCGGATCCGAACTCGGAATGTAAATTGATGGGCATAGGGACCCTGCAGATGCATTGTTCCTTATGCATTCATCTTTTCTATGATCTCTACCCAATGATGTGTATAAACCCTGGATTGCTGATGCTTTGTAATGGCCAATGAGAGGCTTTGAAGCCACAGGCCGCGACATTGGCACATCCCAGAAAGAGCAGTCCTCCATAGGAATGAATGGAATTCTACAATATCTCAATAAAATGTTTCAGTGACACAATTTCATGTATTTAAGTAATTCTTTGTTGTGGTGGGGGCAGTAACATGAACACTCTCAAAATATAAAATGTTCATGTTCAGTTCAATTAATATAATTTGCATGTATGCATTAAGGTGTCTGTAATAGAATATATTTGTCAAATGAAGGAGGAGTACCAAAATGGCTGTGCGATGGCTTCAAAGCAGCGCCCCCCTCTTAGTCATCTAAGGTTAATACATATTATGGTCTCCTCCTCTTCTATTAAATTGATTTGGACTGCATTTGCTCTAACAGTCTTGAAGTCAGCATGGACATGAATTTGTCAGCGCGTTGTGCTTTGGTACTTTTTCTGTTGGCATTTGTAGATTTGAAAATAGTCTCTGCTGCAGAAACGGGAGGCACATCTACAGGTGAGTTGTTCTAATTAACATACTTTGCATTATTTGTCATGAAACAAACTGTGACAATTTGATGATTTATTTTAAGAAGCCTGCTACACTTGACTTAGGTGTTCCAGTCTACCTAATTGGTTATAAACAATAGCCTATAATGGTGCATAGCCCCTTTGCAACCTATGTTGTTGCAACCTTACTAAGAAATACAAGCCAGCCATTATGACTTTGAAACAATCCAGCCTACCCTTGGCCATTTTACGCATACACTGTCAAATAAATTCTAGTTGTTTCAACAAATGATTATGAAGTAAGTGCTTCAAAAGCCTTTTTCAGTTTATTCAACTTCTAGATAAAAGTGTTACCTGAACTTAACATTTTTTGTTGGCCCAAACTTAGCTCCAACTTGAGAAAACGTATGCAACAATTCAGTCAACATATGTGATGTGTTTGTCAATTTGTCTCATATGTTCATTTAACTAGAAATGATTATTTCTGCATCTTTGTAGCACTGTTTGTGTGTCTGTGTGTAACTAGCTGCACAGCCCATTTGAGTTAACATACAATGTTTTCAACCTACTTATTTGAACCAATAGATTGTGAGTGTTCAGGAGGCTGTCATGCATTTTCATGGGTGTTATGGGGGAAACATTGATGATGGGGGACAAATGTCTCCAAAACTATTAATAAGACACAAAATTACTTGGAGTTTGGCCTACAAACTTTCCAGAGATGCAAATGCATATTTGTCAAATCCATCTCGACACAAATATGATAGAATTTCATAAATTGGTTCGGTCCAATTGTGTCTATGTTCATGTCTCTTTGTGGCAAGTTGGGTTCCCTGACATCTGCTCAAATTGTGTTGTCCCAAAGCAAAGCCTGGAGTGTGCCCTCGTAGACGATGGGGCAGAGGGACGTGTGCAGAGTTCTGTTCCAATGACAGTGACTGCCCCAATGATGAAAAATGCTGCCACAATGGATGTGGGCATGACTGCATTGCACCTAACACAGGTAGGATATGGTCCCAGAGTGACAGATACACCCATCTATTGTGTTCATTATTGCTGCATTACTCTGGAAACAAGAAAGATGGAGCTTTTAATGTACATTTCATACACATAGATCAATATATTTCACTTACACTCTCTATGGAGCTAAGACACTCAATTAAGAAGTCACATAATAGAAAGACTTCATTGGGAAGAGTCAGTGTAGGCTGACAAGTTGCTACCATAAACCTATTTGTAATGGGGAAATGCAGGATCGCTAAAGATCATATTTAGTTGAGAGTGATCAACAAAACATTTAGCGTATACAGTTTATGTTATACACAATGGTTCCAGTATCCTAGTTGTGACAATCAAGGTGTGGGTTGATGGTCACTAGACTTGATGCTGAATGTTATGGATTGTTCTCATATCTGTTGATAGTGATTGACGCCAGACTGGAGGTCCCAGTAAAAGGACCGAGGACACACTGATTATTCACTGTTCTATTGTACTGATGACATTCTGTGACCACTGTGTGATTCTGTAGCAGCTAACATTTATCGTAACGATCTCCACACAAATATGACAGATTTTCAGAAAATGGTTCAGTGTAATTGTGTCCATGTTCATGTGTCTTTGTGGTAAGTCGTGTTCCCTGTTCCCATGTCTGCTCACATTGTTTTGTCCCAAAGCAAAGCCTGGAGTGTGCCCTCGTAGACGATGGGGCAGAGGGACGTGTGCAGAGTTATGTTCCAATGACAGTGACTGCCCCAATGATGAAAAATGCTGCCACAATGGATGTGGGCATAACTGCATTGCACCGGCACAGGTAGGAAATGGTCCCAGAGTGACAGATACACACATCCACTGCATTCATTATTGCTGCATTACTCTGGAAACAAGAAAGCTGGGGCTTGTAATGTACATTTCATACACATAGATAGATATTTTTTCACATACACTCTCTTTAGAGCTGAGACACTCAATTTAGACGATTTTCAAGATCCATGCAGGCCTTTAGAGTATATACCAATGTTATGCAACATCTATACACTCTGAGTATACCAATCTTTAGGAACACTTTCCTATTTTTAAGTTGCACCCCTTTTTGCCCTAAGAAAAGCCTCAATTCATCAGGGCATGGGGTCCACAAGGTGTTTAAAGCGTTCCATAGGGATGCTGGCCCATGTTGACTCCAATGCTTCTCACAGTTGTGTCCTGTTGGCTCGATGTCCTTTGGTTGGTGGACCGTTGTCGGCAGGGTAGCCTAGTGGTTAGAGCATCGGACTAGTAACCGAAAGGTTGCAAGAGCAAATCCCTGAGCTGACAAGGTAAAAATCTGTCGTTAAGAACAGGCAGTTAACCCACTGTTCATAGGCCGTCATTGAAAATATATATTTTTTTCTTAACTGACTTGTCTAGAGATAATATTTCAGGGAAAAAGGATTTGGGAATATCAGGCTGAGACTTCAGAGGAGTAGCAACATATGTTTCTTACGATACAGCAATTCATAGAACTTTGTCAAAGGCCACCAACAAAATTCCAACTCATTGTAATAGTAAGACCTCAATGGAAAGAATCAGTGTACGGATGATTTCCAGTGTTCTACTTGTGACACTCAAGGTGTGGATTGATGGTCACTAGACTTGATGCTGAATGTTATGGATTATTCTCATATCTGTTGATAGAGGTTCATGCCGGACTTGAGGTATAAGGGCCGAGGACACACTGATTATTCACTGTTATGTTGTATTGATGACATTCTGTGAACACTGTGTGATTCTGTAGCAGCTGACAGCCTGTTTGTTTTGACTTCCTACAAGCCTCTAGAGCTGGTGTTTACAGAACATTTGGTGCTGTCTGATTAGAATGTAAAGGGCATGTCTCCAAGATGCCTTTCAGACATTTTCTGTGCTTCTGTGCTGGAAGTGTCTCCCTGTTGCAGCTTGTAATAAACTGGATATAATTTTTTTCCAAATAAAATATAATTAATATTAACCAATCCACCTCTTTGGAGGACACAAATATTTTGGAGTTTTACAGCTTTTCTGCTGTATATTCATGTACATACATTTTACATATACATTTTATATGGATTTCGGCAGTGTATCAAATCAAAATCGGCAGTGTATCAAATACTTGTTCTCCCCACTGTACGTGCACATACATTGTACATATACATTTTACATGATTCAATTTATTATGGATAGATTTGATTGACTTTACCTGCGACTGCTTTTCTCGATTGTTATCCTGGAAATTCCTATTACACGTATGTTTCTACTGTATAACTGACAACTTTTAATTTGTTACCATAGTGAAGCCCGGTCGCTGTGTCCTGCCCAACGAGACCTACATGTGTGCCGAGTACTGTTACAAAGATGGCCAGTGCCCCGAGGAACAGATGTGTTTCTGGATATGTTGATTCTATGCCTGCAGTGAGCCATTGAAGCTTTATTGGAAATTCTTATTAGTTACTTATTAGAAATAAGTAGAAAATACAAATCATTACATGTACAATTATGTCTATGAAAACTGATGATTTTATGCAATAATAAATATGAAAAATTATCATAGCTTTTATGGAAACTGGACAATTTTCATGGGCAGTATGTGAATTGACAATCTCATGTGGACTGCTGAATTTGAATAAAACAAGATTTTGAACACCCGTGCTTGGTTTTTTAGGGGGGTATTTGAGACTCGTGTGGTGCTCATGTGAATATCCTTCATTTTCCGGCTTCAGACCAATGCCTGTTCTCAGTTTAAACATAGTTTTTTTGTTTTAATTTCCATGGTTTTTACACCAGAAGGTGATCGTGCAACCTTATTATAGAACATTATAATTAAGCAAAAATGCACAAGGAGGTGTGGTATACGGCCAATATACCATGCTAAGGACTGTTCTTAGCACGTGCCTTGACATACAGCCCTTAGCCGTGGTATATTGGCCATATACCACAAACCCCCGAGGTTCCTTATTGCTATTATAAACTGATTACCAACGTAATTAAAGCTGTAAAAATAAACGTTTTGTCATACCCGTGGTATACGGCCTGATATTCCACGGCTGTCAGCCAATCAGCATTCGGGGCACGAACCACTCACTTTGTAATACAGTTTAACATATGCTCTCCTTGTGAATCTTCACGATGTTGTACGGTTTATTTATTGATAAGATCCATGCTCATAATCATACTGATCATTGCTCATAGAAAATTGGCGAGAGCAAGGAAACAAAGACTGAAGCAAATATTTGCTATGTGATTACACAATGTAGCTGGCTAAATAGACGACTACACGAGCCGGAAATATGGCCGAGCTGTTCTCAGTTGAAGGGTTCTGAAATATTCTCTCTCGCCGAGTCGAGTTGTGACCGTGAATATCGTCATCCATCTCGGTGGAAACAACTTGGACACACAAGGGGACAGCCCTGGTGCGTCAGATGTGAGATGATTTGGAGGTAGTCCGCATGTCCCCTGGGACAATGGTGAGCTACTCTGACATCAAACTGTGGAAGATTTGCATGTTCCTCCGTGGCAGGCGCATGCCCACAATCCACCACTTTTCCTACTTACAAAGCATTTAGAGTTCCGTAATTGTATCATAGGTACACTTCAACTGTGAGAGGGGGAGTCTAAAAGAAACATCTAGAAAATCACATTGTATGATTTTTAAGTAATTAATTTGCTTTTATTGAATGACATAAGTATTTGATCACCTACCAACCAGTAAGAATTCTGTCTCTCACAGACCTGTTAGTTTTTCTTTAAGAAGGCCTCCTGTTCTCCACTCATTTCCTGTATTAACTGCACCTGTTTGAACTCGTTACCTGTATGAAAGACACCTGTCAACACAATCAATCAAACAGACTCCAACCTCTCCACAATGGCCAAGACCAGAGAGTTGTGTAAGGACATCAGGGTTTAATTGTAGACCTGCACAAGGCTGAGATGGGCTACAGGACAATAGGCAAGCAGCTTGGTGAGAAGGCAACAACTGTTGGCACAATTATTAGAAAACGTAAGAAGTTCAAGATGACGGTCAATCATCCTCGGTCTGGGGCTCCATGCAAGATCTCACCTCGTGGGGCATCAATGATCATGAGGATGGTGAGGGATCAGCCCAGAACTACACGGCAGGACCTGGTCAATGACCTGAAGAGAGCTGGGACCAGAGTCTCAAATAAAACCATTAGTAACACACTACGCCGTCATGGATTAAAATCCTGAAGCACACGCAAGGTCCCCCTGCTGAAGCTAGTGCATGTCCAGGCCCGTCTGAAGTTTGCCAATGACCATCTGGATGAGGAGGAATGGGAGAAGGTCATGTGGTCTGATGAGACAAAAATATAGTTTTTTGGTCTAAACTCCACTCGCCGTGTTTGGAGGAAGAAGAAGAAGAAGGGGACAGGACGACTGCACCGTATTGAGGGGAGGACGGATGCGGCCATGTATCGTGAGATCTTGGCCAACAATCTACTTCCCTCAGTAAGAGCATTGAAGATGGGTCGTGGCTGAGTCTTCCAGCATGACAACGACCCGAAACACACAGCCAGGGCAACTAAGGGGTGGCTCCGTAAGAAGCATCTCAAGGTCCTGGAGTGGCCTAGCCAGTCTCCAGACCTGAACCCAACAGGAAATCTTTGGAGGGAGCTGAAAGTCCGTTTTGCCCAGCGACAGCCCCGAAACCTGAAGGATCTGGAGAAGTTCTGTATGGAGGAGTGGGCCAAAATCCCTGCTGCAGTGTGTGCAAACCTGGTCAAGAACTACAGGAAACGTATGATCTCTATAATTGCAAACAAAGGTTTCTGTACCAAATATTATGTTCTGCTTTTCTGATGTATCAAATACTTATGTCATGCAATAAAATGCAAATAAATTACTTAAAAATCATACAATGTGATTTTCTGGATTTTTGTTTTAGATTCCGTCTCTCACAGTTGAAGTGTACCTATAATAAAAAATTACAGACCTCTACATGCTTTGTAAGTAGGAAAACCTGCTAAATCGGCAGTGTATCTGTAAGGGTTCTCGTCCTCCTCTTCTGAGGAGGAGTAGCGAGAAGGATCGGAGGACCAATGTGCAGTGTGGTAAGTGTCCATAATGTTTAATCAAAATGAACACTGAAATACAAAACAATAAACGTGAATCAACGACACAAACTAAACAGTCCCGTGGCACAAACACTGACAAGGAAAATAAACACCCACAACTCAAAAGTGAAACCAGGCTACCTAAGTATGATTCTCAATCAGGGACAACGATTGACAGCTGCCTCTGATTGAGAACCATAGTAGGCCGAACACAGAAATCCCAAACTATAGAAAAACGAACATAGACAATCCACCCAACTCACGTCCTGACCATACTAAAACAAAGATATAATAACAGAACTAAGGTCAGAACGTGACAGTATCAAATACTTGTTCTCCCCACTGTACCGAAAATCTGTTCCCAACTATCTTGAATTTAATGGGGTATAGTTGTCAACCCTCTTGACCGTAAGTGAAACTGATACATGTTACGATTAATATTGGCCATTTTAAGCCATTTACGATTAATTCATTCCTTTCTCTTTTAAGTAATTGCCTCTTCCATTTTTGTGGCAGAGCTGCGATGAACTGGTTATAATTTTGTATTGATGTCACGATCGTCGTATGGAGTAGACCAAAGCCCAGCGTTGTTAGAATGCATTTTTCTTTATTGAAGGAAAAACACGAAGAACACTTAAACAAAACGATAACACGAATGTGACCGCTAACGAACCACTGCTCTAACGTATAACATAGGCATAGATAATAACCCACGAAATTCCCAAAGAAGATAACTGCCTAAATATGGTTCCCAATTAGAGACAACGATAAACAGCTGCCTCTAGTTGAGAACCAATCTAGGCAACCATAGACATACATAAACACCTAGATAGTAAACGACCCCATAAACCTACAAAACCCCTAGACAGTACAAAAACACATACATCACCCATGTCACACCCTGACCTAACCAAAACAATAAAGAAAACAAAGATTACTAAGGTCAGGGTGTGACAATTGAGCATAACTTTCCTTACGCTGTGATTAATTGCTTGTGTGACATAATTTTACCTTAGTTGTTTACAATGTCATTCATTAACATGATACCTTCTCTATTCTCTACAAGAATTTTTTTTTTCTCTCTGTAAGTACTTTTGAGATTAGACATTATATAGCCTATGTTCTGCCTCTTCTGGAGGATAACATATAAATAGTAACCAACAATGTTTGGCTTCATATTAAAAATGATACTGTAAAACTTCTTAGGGGTAGCCCCCTTTTTTTAAATGTTTGCATAAAATGACATACCAGTTTGTGTAAATGTGAATTGAATATGGAGAATATAACACAATAGATATGGTAGAAGAAAATACAAAGAAAAAAACAACCAGTTTTTTTCTGCCACCATATTTGAAATGCAATAGAAAGGTCCCAATTCTAGCCATCACTCTGGTTGTAATTTTGATGGTGTCCACAAGATGGCAGCAGTGTATGTGCAAAGACTCAGACGGATACGAACTCCATGACATTTAGTGTGAAGTCACCCAGGTACATTTTGGCAAATCGTGAAGGAGACATTGGCATTCATATTACGTTTTTTTCTGCAACAATTATCGTCAAATCTGTATACTTGGACTTTGATTTATCTTTTACAGTATTAGTAGCCATATTATAAGTTCAACATTTGCCAAAGGACCAGTTTTCATATCTTCATAACTCTGAATATTCTAATTATTTTTGTCCAAAATGAAAAGGCATGCTGTTGCAAAAGGTTAGCGCCTACATTTTGCGACCGAGACAGGGATACTCCCGTAAAGCCCAGCTCATTGGCTATCTAGCTAGCTTTGTTTGACCCCGATTGGTGCTTATTTGACAAAGATACAGTCGATCAATGAAGACCGGCGTGCCATGAAGGAGTGCCATGAAGGCGTCCTATAGGATATACAACATATACAACACACCTAATGATATAGTGAAGTCTGGTTACATTCTATGATCTCTGAAGAATACATATGAGCATGAATTGAATGGTTGAAACAATGTTTATTGTTCGATTTGTACAGATTTCTTTCATTTCAAATAGTACAAAATCAATCGTGCATGCTACATAGGGCTTTTTAGGATATGAAAAGGGATTTTATCTGACAAAATGACACTTCATGTTATCTCTGGGACCCTTTGGATGATAAATCAGAGCAAGATTTCAGAATGTAAGTATGTAAGTACACATTTCACCTTCGGAGGTGAATTTATCAAACCTATTGCGGTGAAAAGTGTTTTGTACTTCCCACATATAATGAGCACTTGTTGGCTGCTTTTTCTTCACTCTGCGGTCCAGCAGGTTATCTGATGCAGCACTCCATCACTCTCCTTCTTGGTCAAGTAGCCCTTACACAGCCTGGTAGTGTGTTGGGTCATTGTCCTGTGGAAAAACAGGTGCACAGTCCCACTAAGTGCGAACCAGGTGGGATGGTGTATCGCTGTCGAATGCTGTGGTAGCCATGCTGGTTAAATGTGCCTTGAATTCTAAATAAATTACTGACAGTGTCACCAGCAAAGCACCCCCACACATCACACCTCCTCCTCCATGCTTCATGGGGGGAACCACACATGCGGAGATCATCCGTTCACCTACTCTGTGTCTCACAAAGACAGCGGTTGTAACCAAAAATCTCAAATTAGGACTCATCATACCAAAGGACAGATTTCCACTGGTATAATGTCCATTGCATGTGTTTCTTGGCCCAAGCCAGTCTCTTCTTATTATTAGTGTCTGAGGCTGGTATCTCTGAGTCTGGTATCTCTAATGAACTTATCCTCTGCAGCAGAGGTAGCTCTGGGTCTTCTTTTCCTGAGGCGATCCTCATGAGAGCCAGACTCATCATAGCACTTGATGGTTTTTGCGACTAAAATTGAAGAAACTTTCAAAGTTCTTGAAATGTTCCGAATTGACTGAGCTTCATGTCTTAAAGTAATGACGGACTGTCATTTCTCTTTACTTATTTGAGCTGTTCTTGCCATAATATGGACTTATTATTCTATATTCTGTACACCAACCCTACCTTGTCACAAAATAACTGATTGACTCAAACGCATTAAGAAGGAATGGAATTCCACAAATTAACTTCTAACAAGGCACACCTGTTAATTGAAATGCATTCCAGGTGACTACCTTGTGAAGCTGATTGAGAGAATGCCAAGAGTGTGCAAAGCTGTCATCAAGACAAAAGGTGACTACTTTGATGACTCTAAAATATATTTTGATTTGTTCAACACTTTTTGGTTACTTACATGATTCCATATGTGGTATTTCATAGTTCATCAGCTAAAGTCACTTTTTGTGAATTATGAAGCATTTAATTTAATGTAATACATTTAATGTAATTACACAGCATAGAGTTTGTCTGAAGTTACACATCACATTATTACAACAGCGTGACCGTTTTGGAGTATTGTGTGCTTATTGTTTAGAGAGTATTTAGTATTTATTATGTATAAATAGGCCACACTTTGGATGAGGCCATGCAAAAAGACTTAACTAATGATTAGTAAAGTAGTTTATAAAGATGTATTCTTATGTAATGGCCTTATGAATATTATGAAATACTTTACAAATTGTTTTTGAATGTGTGAATGTGTGAATAACTAACATTGACAAATGTGGGAGTAATGATTTAATAAATTATTCATCAAATATTAACCAAGGCATTATAAATGCTTTATTACGTGGTTATAATAAAGTGCTACCGAATACGGTATTTCATTCTTCGTGCATTACGTTCTGACTCATGTGGGAATCATTTCCGCTTTGGGCCGATCTCCATGTCATGCTGGCAAGGTGATGAGCTATGGACTGGAAATATGGGCCGTGCTATCAATTGGTTCCTGGCTGATCTTAGAAGTGTTGGTGGCCCTTGACAAATTGTTAGCTTAATGTTCTGTAAATATCACTGTATAATAGTGTATGTTGCTAGCGCTACCCCTCTGAGTTCTCAGTTCGATATTCCCAAATTCCCAAATTCCCCTCCTCGGACATATGCATTTTATCATTATATGAACCACAACATGTTATATATTTTATTATTAGGCAATAGGCTATCTCCTCTTTAGCTAACCTAAGTTGTCTCAGTCAGCCATATAGAATGTGATGAGTATAGTCCTACAGCGTAATTTGGAGTGAAATTGAAATATAGTAATTACTTTGTTTATGGAGGTGTACATTATAAAAGTGATAATGTAAGAAAATCCAATGATAAGCATTTATCTTGTCAGGCAAATAGTTGTCTAATCTAAGTCACCATATGTCAGTGTAGTCAAAGAAAGAACGCTTATTCATCTGCCCAACATAACCATGACAGCTGAGTAAATGTGTAGGCCTAAAGACCATCCTAAAGGTTAATTATACGTTTTTAACAACAACAGGCAACGGAATCAAACCATTTCCCAAAATCAAACAATCAACAGTGTGCTATCTCTTTACATGGCGCCGGAGGGGAGGGCTGTCTTCTTATTGGCTCTTAACCAACCATTTTGTTATTTTGCTATTTTGTTTGTTTTTTCACGTTGTTCGTAACTTGTTCTGTACATAATGTTGCTGCTACCGTCTCTTATGACCGAAAAGAGCTTCTGGACATCAGAACTGCGATTTCTCACCTCAAACTGGACAAAGAGCTCTTCTTCAATGAGTCGGACAGGAGGGATATGCTACCATAGACACCCGACCAGGCCCAGATCCCTGTGATTCGTTGGAAAAGGAAACTGAGATTTAGTGGAAAATATCAGCGTGCCTTGCGAGGATCAGGTGACGAGTGGCTAATCTGCCCTTGTCTTCCGTCCTGCTAGCTAATGTTCAATCGCTGGAAAATAAATGGGACGAGCTGAAAGCACGTATATCCTACCAATGGGACATTAAAAACTGTAATGTCTTATGTTTCACCGAGTCTTGGCTGAACGATGACATTAAGAACATACAGCTGGCGGGTTACACACTCCATCGGCAGCACAAAACAGCAGCCTCTGGTAAGACACGGGGCGGGGGCATATGCATATATATGTGAAAAACAGCTGGTGCACGATATCTAAGGAAGTCTTGAGGCTTTGCTCGCCTGGGGTAGAGTATCTCATGAAAAGACCACACTATCTTCCGAGAGAGTTTTAATCTGTATTTTTGTAGCTGTCTACATACCACCACAGACTGATGCTGGCACTAACACCCTGCTCATAGAGCTGTATACCGCCTTAAGCAAAAATCGCTCATCCAGAGGCGACGCTCCAAGTGGCAGGGGACTTAAATGCAGGGAAACTACACCAGCTCCAACGCTCATCGGATGTGGCAGGGCTTGCACTTAGCTCAATGCACTTATTGATAAAACCAGTGACTGATGTATGTGGCAGGTAGCCTAGTGGTTAGAGCGTTGGACTCGTAACCGTTGCAAGATCAAATCCACGAGCTGACAAGCTAAAAATCTGTTGTGCTGCCCCTGAACAAAACAGTTAACCCACTGTTCCTAGTCTGTCATTAAAAATAAGAATTTGTTCTTAACTGACTTGCCTAGTTAAATAAAGTCAAAATAAATGTGCAAGGGCTTGCAAACTTTTACAGACTACAAATGGAATCACAGCCAAGAGTTGCCCAGTGACAAGAGCCTACCAGATGAGCTAAATAACTTCTATGCTTGCTTCGAGGCAAGAAACACTGAAATATACATTAGAGCATCAGCTGTTCCGGACAACTGTGTGATCACGCTCTCCGCAGCCGATGTGAGTAAGGTCAACATTCACAAGGCCGCAGGGCCAGACGTATCACCAGGACGTGTACTCGAAGCATGCGCTGACCAAGTGTCTTCACTGACATTTTCAACCTCTCCCTGTCTGAGTCTGTAATACTAACATGTTTCAAGCCGACCACCATAGTACCTGTGCCCAAGAACACTAAGGTAACCTGCCTAAATGACTACTGACCAATAGTACTCATGTCTGTAGCCATGAAATGCTTTGAAAGACTGGCCATGGCTCACATCAACACCATTATCCCAGAAATCCTAGACCCACTCAATTAGCATAAAGCGCCAACAGATCCACATATGATGCATCGCTATTGCACTCCACCCTGCCCTGTCACACCTGGACAAAAGGAACACCTATGTGAGAATGCTATTCATTGACTACAGCTCAGTGTTCAACACCATTGTGCCCTCAAAGCTCATCACTAAGCTATAGGACCCTGGGACTAAACACCTCCCTCTGCAACTGGATTCTGGACTTCCTGACAGGCCACCCCCAGGTGGTAAGGGTAGGTAACAACACATCCGCCACGCTGATCCTCAACACAGCCCCCCTGTACTCCCTGTTCACTCATGACTGCATGGCCAGACACGACTCCAACATCTTCATTAAGTTTGCAGATGACACAACAGTGGTAGGCCTAATCACCGACAACGATGAGACAGCCTATAGGGAGAAGATCAGAGACCTGATCTGAGACCTGATCTGGGTATTTTCTTTAAACTGCGTTGTTGGTTAAGGGCTTGTAAGTAAGCATTTCACTGTAAGGTCTACAGTCGTGGCCAAAAGTTTTGAGTGTGACACAACTAACTATTAATTTACACAAAGTTTGCAAAAGGCAGGGTAGCCAAGTGGCTAGAGCGTTGGACTAGTAACCGCAAGGTTGCAAGTTCAAATCCCTGAGCTGACAAGGTACAAATCTGTCGTTCTGCCCCTGAACAGGCAGTTAACCCACTGTTCCTAGGCCGTCATTGAAAATAAGAATTTGTTCTTAACTGACTTGCCTAGTTAAATAAAGATAATATGGAATACTGAAGTATAATTACAACCATTTCAAAAGTGTCAAAGGCTTTTATTGACAATGACATGAAGTTGATGCAACGAGTGTTGCATTGTTGCCCCTTCTTTTTCAAGACCTCTGCAATCCGCCCTGACATGCTGTCAATTAACTTCTGGGCCACATCCTGCCTGATGGCAGCCCATTCTTGCATAAACAATGCTTGGAGTTTGTCAGAATTTGTGGGTTTTTGTTTGTCCACCCGCCTCTTGAGAATTGACCACAAGTTCTCAATGGGATTAAGGTCTGGGCAGTTTCCTGGCCATGGACCCAAAATATGTTAATGTTTTGTTCCCCAAGCCACTTAGTTATCACTTTTGCCTTTTGGAAAGGTGCGCCATAATGCTGGAAAAGGCATTGTTCGTCACCAAACTGTTCCTGGATGGTTGGGAGAAGTTGCTCTCGGAGGATGTGTTGGGACCATTCTTTATTCATGGCTGTGTTCTTAGGCAAAATTGTGAGTGAGCCCACTCCCTTGGCTGAGAAGCAACCCCACACATGCATGGTCTCAGGATGCTTTACTGTTGGCATGACACAGGACTGATGGTAGCACTCACCTTGTCTTCTCCGGACAAGCTTTTTTCCGGATGCCCCAAACAATCGGAAAGGGGATTCATCAGAGTAAATTACTTTACCCCAGTCCTCAGCAGTCCAATCCCTGTAACTTTTGCAGAATATCAGTCTGTCCCTGATGTTTTTCTTGCAGAGAAGTGGCTTCTTTGCTGCCCTTCTTGACACCAGGCCATCCTCCAAAAGTCTTCACCTCACTGTGCAAGCAGATGCACTCACACCTGCCTGCTGCCATTCTTGAGCAAGCTCTGTACTGGTGGTGTCCCGATCCCGCAGCTGAATCAACTTTAGGAGACGGTCCTGGCACTTGCTGGACTTTCTTGGGTGCCCTAAAGCCTTCTTCACAACAATTGAACCGCTCTCCTTGAAGTTCTTGATGATCCAATAAATGGTTGATTTAGGTGCAATCTTACTGGCAGCAATATCCTTGCCTGTGAAGCCCTTTTTGTGCAAAGCAATGATGACGGCATGTGTTTCCTTGCAGTTAAACCATGTTTGACAGAGGAAGAACAATGATTCCAAGCACCACCCTCCTTTTGAAGCTTCCAGTCTGTTATTCAAACTCAATCAGCATGACAAAGTGATCTCCAGCCTTGTCCTCGTCAACACTCGCACCTGTGTTAACGAGAGAATCACTGACATGATGTCAGCTGGTCATTTTGTGGCAGGGCTGAAATGCAGTGGAAATGTTTTTGAGGGATTCAGTTCATTTTCTTGGCAAAGAGGGACTTTGCAATTAATTGCAATTCATCTGATCACTCTACATAACATTCTGGAGTATATGCAAATTGCCATCATACAAACCGAGGCAGCAAACCTTGTGAAAATAAATATTTGTGTCATTCCCAAAATATATTCGGCTCATGAGACAAATGCAATTGGATTTGATTTGAAACATTTCATTTATGAATCATTATGCATTATGGGATGTCACCAGCAGTCCAACAGAAATCCTTTCAGTCATTGAATTACCATCTCATTTGAAGTTCAGTTAGTGTATTTTTTAATACAGTTTCATTGTATATGGCAAATTTCAGCTTGAATGCTAATAACAATTTGGTGGTGCTTATATTTGTCCTATTTCGCACATGTTCAAGTGTGTTTTAATATGCATGCGCGAATGAAAATGTGTTTTTTGCATATCACAACTCTCCCTGATACACCTTCAGAGAGTGGTGTCACAGACAGGGTCTGCTATTATCAACAGCAAGCCGGAAGCAATTAAGGTTAAGGGCCTTGCTCACGTTGACAGATTTTTCACCTTGTAGGCTTGTAGATTTGATCTCACAACCTTTCTGTTACTGGCCAAACACTCTAGCTCTTAAGCTACCTGACACTCATGTAAATGTTGGCTGTATGGTTCATGTAATATTCATCAATTTCCTATCCAAAAGCATACAAATCCTTAGTTTTAGGCTAACAATATTTGCTTTTGCTGATGGGTTTAGGGTGGTGTTCCCCTTTTTTGTCCAATTATGAATATCTGTTCTAATTTCTGGGCAACGTTCCTGTCCATTTGGATCAAGAGCAACCCACGTAAAAAGTTCCATATTGTCTCTTTAATAATTGTTATTAGATGTGACCTAAGCAAGTGTTCGATCCGAACTCGGAATGTAAAATGAGGGACATAGGGACCCTGCAGGTCTATTGTTCCCCATGCGTTGGGCTCTCATTTGGGGTGCGTTCAGTTCGAATAAACGTTTGCTACGTTGCGTGACGGTTTGTACTGAACGACACGTTTCCCCAAAACGTTCTTGAACAGACTTTGACGTATGTTTGCTCCATTTGGTGGGTGTGGCGGGTGTCACTCACTGAGATTTAATGAGGTGTGGTAGCATGAAGCAATGAGTTAAGTATTTAAAGGGCAGCGGCCTTGCTGGCGTTCATATATATTTTTATCAGTTATGCTGAGAGCGTTCTCCAACCCTGGCCTGAAACAACAACCCAACCCCTCCGCGTTGTTCAACTGGTCGTTCAGAACTGCCCCGTTTCCGTTTATTTGAACGATGCCCAACGTTTTTTCATACTGAACGCGGTCCAGGTCTCTCTTCTATGAAATCCATTTGGACTATTTGCTCCAAGTACAGTCTTGAAGTCAGCTTAGAAATGAATTCGTCAGCGCTTTGTGCTTTGGTTATTGTTCTGCTGGCTTTTGATTTGAAAATAATCTCTGCTGCAGAAACTGGAGGCAATTCTACAGGTGAGTTGTTAAAATGACTTTGCATTATTTGTCATTATTTGTCATGAAACAAAGTAAGGCAATTTGATTAGTTATTTTAAGTAGCCATTTGACATGTAGGCCTACCTTTGTGATGTGAGACACAAGTGACTAGCCTATATAGGCCTAATTGTGTATAGGCTATTTAGCATCTTATTGTGTTGTTTTACTTACTAAAAACACGAGCCAGCCATTATGATTTACATTTGCTGGTTGAAACAATCCAGCCGTACACTTGGCCATGTTTACGCATAGCCTACACTGAATGTGCCGGTACCGAAAATGAACGAAAAAGCTTCTGTTTTTGTAATCCATTGCCGTAATGTTGCTAGAGTAGCCTACTTTGTCATTACACCTTAATTAACTTGATTTGAGGTCGCCCAAGTTCACTCCAACGATTCCTCCTGCTCTCTCACAGTGCCAATCCTCCCAAAGGCAGGTCAGTGCCCGCGGCTTCTGAACGTGGTGCCATCACAAAAGGGATGCTTTTGCGATGAGGACTGTCCTGGAGATGACAAATGCTGCGTATTTGACTGCGGCGCAGTGTGTGTCCCACCTGCCTTCAGTAAGAAGAACCTGACTGGCTTATTAACCTTATCAGGCCCAGGGATACCTAGATATCTGTTTTTTCACTACTTTCATTGATCTATATTTACAGCCTTCATATTTAGCCTCACAATTAAGTGTTTTACGATTTTCTTTTCAGTACAATGAAAGTATTAGTAGAAATGTAATGAAAAAGAATGACACATTTGTTGCCTTCATGAGTATCATTGACTAATGTCAACAACAAAAAATTAGGTCCACCAAACAATGACCTGATAAAAACATTTTTTTACAGAAATGTTTTGCTTAGTGAGAAATTAATGTCCAACTAGTCAGTGACAACTGTGTGGAGTTTTTGACAGCAACAATGTGAGCTTATTACAGTATTATAGACATATGTTCGGGGGTGTCCTATGATCTTTTATGTAGAAGAACCTTTGCTTTCTATCGACTCTTGTGCGGCTTGTGAGCTTCGTAGAGCAAAACAGTGCGTGTTTGTGAGCGTCTCAGTTTTTTAGTGGGGTTCATAATAGTTTGTAGCGCAAACCGTTCAGAGTTTACAGATGTTTTTGTGAGAACCGTTTTCAGGACACGCCCTTGTCTCTCAAACACAGCCCCCGTTAATCGCACAAACGAATGGTTGGTATGGGACCATGTCTGTTCCTACAGCCCTTTGTTCCTTCAGTTCCCACAGCCCTATGTTCTCTCAGCCCTATGTTCCCTCAGCCCTAAGTTCCTTCAGCCCTATGTTCTCTCAGCCCTATGTTCCCTCAGCCCTAAGTTCCTTCAGCCCTATGTTCTCTCAGCCCTATGTTCCCTCAGCCCTAAGTTCCTTCAGCCCTATGTTCCCTCAGCTCTATGTTCTCTCAGCCCTATATTTCAGCCCTATGTTCCTTCAGCCCTTTCTCTCAGCCCTAAGTTCCTTCAGCCCTATGTTCTCTCAGCCCTATGTTCCCTCAGCCCTAAGTTCCTTCAGCCCTATGTTCCCTCAGCTCTATGTTCTCTCAGCCCTAAGTTCCTTCAGCCCTATGTTCTCTCAGCCCTATGTTCCCTCAGCCCTAAGTTCCTTCAGCCCTATGTTCCCTCAGCTCAATGTTCTCTCAGCCCTATGTTCTCTCAGCCCTATGTTCCCTCAGCTCTGTTTCCTCAGCCTGTTTCCTCAGCCCTGTTCTCTCAGCCCTATGTTCTCTCAGCCCTATGTTCTCTCAGCCCTATGTTCCCTCAGCTCTGTTCCCTCAGCTCTGTTTCCTCAGCCTGTTTCCTCAGCCCTGTTCTCTCAGCCCTATGTTCTCTCTGCCCTGTTCTCTCAGCCCTATGTTTCCTCAGCCTATGTTACTTCAGCCCTATGTTCTCTCAGCCCTAAATCCCCTCAGCTCTTTCTATCTTCTAAACCCAAATGAGAGGAGTAACCTTTTTTCAAAATCTCTCAATATCTATTATTTTTGGAGGAGCAAGGAATGTACCCGTGGTTCAGATGAGGAAAAACTGAAAACAAATATTTTACATTGTGTATATCTTTCACATCCTTGATGTACACAGGTCTTTTGGTGAGTTGCTCCAATGTTGCATGAATGAATAAGAACCATCAATAACAGTTAAAGATGCATGTCTTTGTACCTTGCATAGAATTTATCCGATAAGGCATTACATGTATTTTTTACTTAAGTAGATGCAAAACAAATATGAATAATAATCTATCTTAGAAAATAAAATTTGTCTGTAATATTGACAAAAGGTCAAGGTCAAAGTGATTGCACATATTCAATAGGTCCCATATACCCTTAAATATTATTACTTAACTATTTGTGTAGATGCTGAAATAATCATATTTTTTTGTAACCTTATAACAATAAGCATTTGTGCCAGTTTTGATTGAAATTGTATCAGTGATTACTGAGGGAACATAGGGCTGAGGGAAACATTGATGATGGGGACCAAATATCTAGTCACAAATATGACAGATTTTCAGAAAGTGGTTAATGTCTCTTCATGGTAAGTCGTGTTCCCTGACACGTCTGCTCTGCAAATTGTGTTTCCAAAGCAAAGCCTGGAGTGTGCCCTCGCAGACGATGGGGTTCAGGGATGTGTGCCGAGTTCTGTTCCAATGACAGTGACTGCCCCAATGATGAAAAATGCTGCCACAATGGATGTGGGCATGAGTGCATTGCACCGTACACAGGTAGGATATGGTCCCAGAATGACAGATACACACATCCATTGCATTCATTATTGCTGCATTGCTCTGGAAACTGTAATGTACATACACAAAGATCAATATATTTCACATACACTCTCTTTAGAGCTGAGACACTCAATTAAGAACATTTCCAAGAGCCATGCAGGCACATAGTCTATATATATGACCCTGAGTATTCCAGCTATAGAATAAGAAAGATTCCAAGTCATTGTAATTGTAAAACTTTAATGGGAATAGTCAGTGTAGGCTGTTGCTACCATAAACCTACAGTATGTTGCTACTTTATAATGAAACACATTTCTTCTGTTGCCTTAGTGAAACCTGGTCGCTGTGCCCTGCCTAAGGGGACCCCCATGTGTGCTGAGTTCTGTTACCATGACGGCCAGTGCCCCGAGGAACAGAAGTGTTGCCGGACAACCTGCGGCCACGCCTGCAGTGAGCCCTGCTCATAGGACAGCAAGGTTTGGGTCTGGAGAGAAGTGACAACACTCATAGACTCCTCAAATCATTTCAATAAAAAAAAAGAAGAGTTCTCCTCCAAGAAGAGGAATGCTTGTTGTTTTTTTTAGGGGGATGTACTTGTTCGTATTCCAATCAATAAAGCGGTATGTGCAGCCTTTATATACATTCCAGTACATGTATTACCTTGTTGGTGGAAATCTAGTTTCCAGGGTGCCTTTTTATGCCGGCGCTGAGCTACGACGACAAATGATGGAACACACTAAGAATGGAAATTGCTCAAGTATGTATGTCTTTCCACCAGATTCAGTGCTTATTCTTCTATTTGGTCAGGGATTTGTCTGGAGCACTCAGGTTTCTAGTATTACTACACCTCCCCCAACTCTGCACAACGTTTCTGTGTTCCCTGCCAGTGTATACCCACTTCCCAGTCTAAATGGACTGAGTTCAGCAGAGCTATTAAACCGGACATGACCCTCATTAGCCCTGTTTATACCTGGTTCTAACATGCATCCTTTGTCCTGATCCTGCCCACCGCCGGAGGTAGTCAGGCACGCATTTGTAGACGGCTCTGGTCAGTGAAACCATTTAAATCATCATTATCCTGCCCTCTATCATTTACAGGTGGCACAATAGACTTGTGGCATCAATATGTACATTTAAATAAACATTATATTATAAGAATATCAGTCAAATAAATTGCATACAGGGATAGACCAGGAAATCTGGTCACAATGCGTACACCTTGGACAGATAGGAGACACATTTTAATACCACGTGCAGACAGATGTCTGAAAATGTGGGCACAATCTGAATGTGGAGAAGATCAGGACCCAGCACGTCTGTTAGCGGCAGGTATAAACAAGGCTTTTTATTTGGAATGCTGAGGGCTTTTTTCCCCCCACTCTAGTGCCAAACACGTGCGAGAGGAAATTGCTGACTTGCAAAGAAAGAGACCTCTGTGTGTCTGTGTTCTGTTGGAACTTGGCAGGAGTGAGGCCAAGCTTGTTTATAGAGAAAAGAATCATCCGCTCCCTCCCCTTCACATACACACTTCCACAGCTGAGGCAAGTGAGATGGGATACAGAAAGTGAACTGGGTGTATTAAAATAGACTAGGGAAAGTGTCTGCTCCATTTTATCTGATAAAGTAGACCATGATATCTGTTCATGATACATTTCTATCTGAAATGTTCTGTAATGGCGGCAGGTAGCCTAGTGGTTAGAGTGTTGGACTAGAAGCCAAAAGGTTGCAAGATCGCATCCCCGAGCCGACATGGTAAAAATCTGTTGTTCTACCCTGGTTATGAAAATCTGTTGTTCTGCCCTAGTTAGCCTAGGAACAAGTGGGTTGTCATTGAAAATAACAATTAGTTCTTAACTAATTTGCCTAGTTAAATGAAGGTATAATACATTTTTTAAATGACATCTGCCTGAATAGGTCCATACTGTATGGCTCATCATAGAATTACATCAGCTGTTATGACTGCTTATGTTATGTCGTGAAGACTCCTAAACTGGATTACGGTACAGTTGATCCAATCCATGCTCAGCGGCCAAGTGTTCATTTATCCTCCAGGAGTTTATCAGTCCAAACGTACTGTTTTGGACTGGGATGAGCGAGCCCACATCATTCTTCAAGTGTGCAATCCTTTTTTCTATGTTCTCCACAAGCCTCCATGTATTTCTTCTTATGAAACCGTAGGACTTGATTTTTTAAAATAAATGTTTGGACAGTTGCCAATTTTATTAAAACGACAAATAGCCCAGGTTACCCCATAACTTCATACATTCTCATGCTGTTCGGTAAAATGTGAAGAATCAACAGCAGTTTTAGTACACAAAAAAATGAGCAGTCTTAAAAAGTCAAATGTATTAAAGGTATATTTGTCTTAGTAAATCAGTTCTTAAACAATGCATAGCAAAATTATTAAAGTTGAGTTGTGGGTATCTGTGCTAGAAAGGCTTACCAAAGTTTCCACCATTTTTAGAACACAAAAACGTCAATAAGAAACACAGACAAAGCTAAGACAAACCTGGTCAAATCAATGGCCGTTTCTTGTAGAGGTGGTTGGGTTTTCTTCAAGTACAACCATGTTGACTGGTTCTGTGAGCAATTAACGAAACGTTTGCAGAAATCCAACTAACTGGTTATGAAAGCTCTGTAAAGTCAGTGCACTTAACTTTTCAACATCAACTTAAAGTACAAATATGATTTCTGTTTAGATTGAAGAGGTGCATCAGATCTTTCTAGAGCAATGGCTCGTTACTTTTTCCAGTTACAGATATATCACACCTTGCTGTGATCTGCTGCCGCGTCTGGCAGCCAACTTTCCCCACTGAAACCTGCAGAAAACACTTTGGTTCCTTCGTTACAAACATTAAAAAGGCCTTATTATCTGTTCAACTACACCAGCAGTAGTAGTGCACTGAAGAAACGCCACCCTTTCTGCTCCTCAAGGTGAGAAAATGCCTTCGAATCCATGACACTTCATAAAGTCTCATGTTTAACTTCTTTGTCCTCCACAAAACAGAACTGAGAGTTTTTTTTTTTTTATTGCAGAAGCTTCCCATGTTTAAAGTAGCATCTCCCTGAAACTTACCTTCATGTTTCCAAAGTGGTGTAATCACTGACCTCATTGCCCCACCGCAAAAATGTGCTTGATAATGTTGTTAGCTTTAGCATGATAGCATTCTGGCCCATCACAGAAGTGGCACACCCCTGAGCCTGCGGATGATGTTGCCTAGCCGTTTGGCCAGGCCCGAGCTCCTCCACCTGGAAGGTGCGGGTCAGGAGGTTGTAGAGGGAGCCGTAACCCACGGCCATCACGGTGCAGGTGAGGCAGATGACATTGTAGGGCATGCTGAAATCAGGAGTGGGCAGGTTCACCAGCAGAGACTCCGTGTAGACCCGTATGAAGTAACTGGACTCCTCTTTACATGGGAAACTGGGTAGACAGAAATGAATTATAATAACCTATGATGGTTAGAGGTCAATTCCATTCAAAATCAATGGAATTGAGGAATGATACACTACTTCCAAAAGAAGATTTATTTGGCGTAATTTCCTTAAAAATTGCATTACATCAGGTGATAAACTAAAACACTTAAGACAACTGCTACGTAAGTGTTCAACCTGTACTTAAAAGAAAATAAACAGCCTTATGACTCACAAGCTGCTGAAAAACGGGTGTTCCTGGGTGCTGTTGGTATCCATGTCGACAACACTGGGCACGAGAGCGCTGATAACAGAAGACCTGAAGCGAGGGACAACATTTCATCAAATATCTGCTACTGGAAACTTGAATGTCTGCAGACTACAAGCAAGTGGTATCTCAATTTTAGCCAAGGCCCCATCTTCATTCAGAATCAAAGTCAAGACAAATATTTAAAATAACTTCATACTAGCTGGGCTTGATTGAGCTTGCTTGGGACAACAGAACCAATAGCAGAAAAACTGCAAATTGCTAAAGGAATTTGAAAGATTCCTAATTGTATTTGAACCCAGTTCTGAAGCACAAATCTAAAAGCTATGACAGCAATTATAGGCAAACAACACTTCAAAGTTATGACAAAGAGTACATTAACTGTCCAAGTTCCCATTACAATTGGCATTTCATTAGACAAAACAGAACTTGACCCGTAGCATAGAAAAATGCATATCTTCTATTTCTGTAAACTTCAATAAAGTCAAAGTTATACCCGACGTAGAAGCCATGGTTGGGGTCGGGGGTGTACTCCGTCCACTTCTGGAGTGCCCTCTCAAACTGCACAGTGACCTCGGTCACAGAGTTAGGAGGCAGCTGGACCAACATCTCCAGCAGGTGGGGCTGAAGGCGGTCTTTGGACGGCTGGTAGTGGATGTAACCTAGGTAGAGAAGAAGAAAGGAAACATGTATTTATTTGCACAACCAGGAAAGACAGGCAAGTAAGTAAGAATATACACAAAATATCATGAAGGTGTTCCTAATGTTAAGTTGCACCCTGCAGAACAGCCTGAATTCGTCAGGGCATGAACTCTACAGGGTGTCGAAAGCATTTCACAGGGATGCTTCCCACAGTTGTGTCAAGTTGGCTAGATGTCCTTTGGGTGGTGGACCATTCTTGACAGACACGGAAAACTGTTAAGCGTGAAAATCCCAGCAGAGTTGCAGTTCTTGACACAAACCGGTGCGCCTGGCACCTACTACCATACCATGTTCAAATGCACTTAAATGTTTGTCTTGCCCATGTCTCAATTTTCTCAAGGCTTAAAAATAAAGACATTACACACAGAAGATACAATTAAAAACATTAACATGTAGTGTGCGTATCTATTAGTTACACATTTATGATAGTGAAGAATGCTCTTCCCATGTGGGCAGATAGCTCTTGAGGGAAAGGCCTATCAATAGGTAGCTGAAATTCATATCAACATTAGGCCCTACTTCTTCAAAGTGCACAAATCTAAAAGTTAGTTGATCAAAAAGGAACCGGGGTCATGTTCAGTAGGGGACCCAACAGAAAATGTGTTGCAACGGAAAACGAAAACCATCGTTTCATATTAGACTTGGCCAGGTAGTCCCTCCCTGTTTTAGTCCGATTTCTTCAGGTTTGGTGCCTAATGAACTCGACCCAGGCATAGGTGAAACAGTGTCAGCAGGTGAGCAGCAGCAGTACTCACTGGGTTTGTTGTCACGACACTTGCTGGTGCGGTGAGCGTGTGAATGTAGAGGCGCAGGTACCAGGGCACGGTGTCCAGCAGGAGCACAGGGAAGGCCCGGTATGTGTGGTGATTGTACACCAGGGTGTGGATCCCCTCCGTCTGCAGCCCGTAATAATAGAAATAGAATTACTAAAATAGAAATAGAATTTCTATATGGTCTAATATATATATATATATATTTTTTTTATTTTTATTATTTTTATTTTATTTCACCTTTATTTAACCAGGTAGGCTAGTTGAGAACAAGTTCTCATTTGCAACTGCGACCTGGCCAAGATAAAAGCATTTGAACAGACAACACAGAGTTACACATGGAGTAAACAATTAGCAAGTCAATAACACAGTAGAAAAAAATGGGCAGTCTATATACAATGTGTGCAAAAGGCATGAGGAGGTAGGCGAATAATACAATTTTGCAGATTAACACTGGAGTGATAAATGATCAGATGGGCATGTACAGGTAGAGATATTGGTGTGCAAAAGAGAGCAGAAAAGTAAATAAATAAAAACAGTATAAAAACAGTAAATGAGGTAGGTGAAAAGGGTGAGCTATTTACCTATAGACTATGTACAGCTGCAGCGTCGGTTAGCTGCTCGGATAGCTGATGTTTGAAGTTGGAGAGGAGATAAAAGTCCTTTCTATATATATATATATATATATATATATATATATCATTTCTATATGGCCTACATCATATCAGAAAATCTCTGCAGATTAACCTTTTCTGTAACACGTACATTACATGATCATACTTCGTAGTAACTGCAAATTATACTATTGCCAACAACATATTAACATCCTGTTTCTTAGTACCTTAGTAACAGCATTGTAATTGGATTGAGCAGTTTTTAAAATTAAAATAAATACACAAGAGGAATAGGGACTGTTTCTTATTCCACTTGTGTACGGGAAGTGAACAGACAGTCGAGGGAACATCTTTTCTGGAATGAAACGCAGCCCACATATGGAGTCGTGTCCTTGCCCGGTGTCACTCACTCACCACTCTCGGCTGCTCTCCAGCGCAGCAGCATGTTGAGGGAGCGCGTCTGTCCGAACGTTGCCTGGTTGGTGAGGTCATAGACCGAGTAGGTTCTCCGATCCCCCAGCACCACAGCCTGGCTCAACAGGGGTGTGGCTGGACTCAATTCAAACTGCTCCCCTTTTAAAGGGGAAAAACAACAATCTATTCCTGCTCAACTACCATAGGATTGATAGAGATAAATAGGTTTTCATTCCACAAATACATGTAGCACAATGGCGCTAGTTGGCAGGAATAGATTGTCGTTGAATTACAGTCCAGTTTACAGAACATGAACATGATCAAAATAGAAACTCATTCATATTTTAATTTGAACAAGGGTCTGCTTAAAAGCCTAACTAGTGATGGTATTGGCCTGTCTTTGTAGTGTTCCGCGTTATATCAAATCTGACGTAGTTGCCCGCCCTGACGTGAACCTCACTCCAGATCTCTGATCCCTTGTAGGTGACAACAAGCTGGAGAATTTGTTTGAACCCTACAGCTTGAGAGCCAGCCCCCATTGCACTACTCTATACAAGTAGTGTTGACTGGTGTTTTAGTATAAACAAAACACGCAGGCGCCCCCTCGATGCTCAGCTAACTTCTTTTGCGATGCACCATTGTAGCAGGTATGTCAGTGATTGGACTAAAGCTTGGCATGCACAAAGAGGTCAGTCTGAGAAAGGCTCATTTCAATAGGACGACCATGTGTTGTGTGTGTTGATAGTTGTTTGAACTTTGGTATGTATTATTGGTGCTGACTGCTGACTTTTCTTTTTACTTCAGAAGAATTTGCTTTTGAAACTCAAAATTCATGCTCTGTTCCTTGACTGTATGAAGTAACTAAGTCATTCTGAGTAAGACCGTCTGCTAACTAAATAGAATTTGGATTCATATAAAGTTTGAGGTAATGTAAAGCTGGTTGTGTAAAGTATGCGGTCATGTAACGTTAGTCACGTAAGGTTACTTACCTGAGGGTTGTCTGTGACGTCCACGTACACTTTACTGGAGGAGGCCAGGGGGCAGGCTTCAGTCAGGGTACGAGAGAACATCTTGAACAGGGACCACTCTGTGGAAACACCCAGTAACCCAACACGTCATGTTCATGTCCTCCATTTTGTATGTTTCTAAATGCAGTGACCAGTCTTTTTCATGGAGCTTAGAAGGGCAATGTCTGTACACCACAGTAGAAAGAAATTACTTTTACATGAAAATGAACATAACTTATCTCCTTCATTTTATTAAAGTAAAGTGTTGCAATTTGAAATTCACTTAAAATAAATGTAATTTGAAAAATGTGCCATTTTCACTGTGCAAAATATAGCTAGCATGCAAATGCACCTACATGAAGCAGTGTCAGAGAGGAAGATATTGTACATCTTGGCAATACCAGCATGTTTTAGCAATAGTGTGGTGATACTACACTGAACAACAATAAACACAACATTTTTACTGAGTTAAAGTTCATATAAGGAAATCAGTCAATTGAAATAGATGCAATAGGCCCTAATCTATGGATTTCACTTGACTGGGAATACAGACATGCATCTGTTGGTCACAGATACTCAAAAAAAAGGTAGGGTGTGGATCAGAAAATCAGTCTGTATCTGGTGTGACAACCATTTGCCTGATGCAGAGTTGATTGTGGTCTGTGGAATTTTGTCCCACTCCTCTTCAATGGCTGTGTGAAGTTGCTGGACATTGGCGGGAACTGGAACACCCTGTCCTACGTGTCAATCCAGAGCATCCCAAACATGCTCAAATAGGTGACATGTCAGGCGAGTATGCAGGCCATGGAAGATCTGAGACATTTTCAGCTTCCGGGAATTGTGCATAGATCCTTGCGACATGGGTGTCACGTTCTGACCTTAGTTCCGTTGTTATGTCTTTGTTTTAGTATGGTCGTGAGTTGGGTGGGTTGTCTATGTTCCTTTTTCTATGTTTTGGGATTTCTGTATTTGGCCTAGTATGGTTCTCAATCAGAGGCAGCTGTCAATCGTTATCCCTGATTGAGAACCATACTTAGGTAGCCTGGTTTCACTTTCGAGTTGTGGGTGATTATTTTCCGTGTCAGTGTTTGTGCCACACGGGATTGTTTAGTTTGTTTCGGTATTTCACGTTGTTATTTTGTAGTTTAGTGTTCATGTAAATAAAGTATCGTTATGGACACTTACCACGCTGCACATTGGTCCGACCTCTCTTACTCCTCGTCAGAAGAAGAGGACAAACGTTACAATGGGGTGATGCATTATCATGCTGAAACATGAGGTGATGGCACGACAATGGGCCTCAGGATCACATCACGGTATCTCTGCATTCAAATTGCCATCAATAAAATGTAATTGTGTTCATTGTCCGTAGCTTATGCCTGCCCACACCATAACCCCACCACCACCACCACAGGGCACTTTGTTCACAATGTTGACATCAGCAAATCTCTCGCCCACACGACGCGGTACACGCTGTCTGCCATTTGAAACTGGGATTCATCTGTAAAGAGTAGACATCTCAACCGTGTCCATCAAAGGTGAGCATTTTCCCACTGAAGTCGGTTACGACGCCAAACTGCAATCAGCTCAAGACCCTGGTGAAGACGATGAGCAAACAGATGAGCTTCCCTGAGACGGTTTCTGACAGTTTGTGCAGAAATCCTTTGGTTGTGCAAACCCAGTTTCATCAGCTCTCCCGGTGGTTGGTCTCAGACGATCCAGCAGGTGAAGAAGCCAGATGTGGAGGTCCCGGGCTGGTGTGGATACACGTGGTCTGCAGTTGTGAGGCCAGTTGGACGTACTGCCAAATTCTCTAAATCAACATTGGAGGTGGCTTATGGTAAAGAAAGTAACATTCAGTTCTCTGGCAACAGCTCTGGTGGACATTCCTGCAGTCAGCATGACAATTGCACACTCCCTCAAAACATCTATGGCATTGTCTTGTGTGACAAAACTGCACATTTTAGAGTAGCCTTTTATTGTCCTCAGCACAAGGTGCACCTGTGCAATGATCATGCTGTTTAGTCAGCTTCTTGATATGCCACACCTGTCAGGTGGCTGGATTATCTTGGCAAAGAATAAATGCTCACTAACAGTGATGTAAACAAATTTGTGCACAACATTTTAGAGAAATAAAATGTCCGGGATCTTTTATTTCAGCTCATGAAACCAACACTTTACATGTTGCGTTAATATTTTTTGTTATACCCTTTTCACACTATAGAGTCGACGTACACTGTACTGGCTCAGATATTTTCCATTCACACTGTCCACGTTTCCAGCAACTATATGGTGGAGGCATAACCAGGCCAGCGCAGTACAGCTTGGCTCAGCTCAGTATGTGAAAGGGGTATAATACTGAATGAGGAGAGGCCTCTCTCACCTCATTTGCCCTGGCCAGAGGAGTGCAGGTCAAACACCACGTTCAGAGTCTGTCTCAGCTCCCATGCTGTGGACTTGCACGGCCAGTCCTGAAACAACAGTAGCCGAGTGTCATATAAATGCTCGGACTAATCAACAGTGACAGGTTTTCGAACGGGATTACAAGTAGGATGGAAGTTGAAATCAGTGGCTTGGTATTTTCTACAGGAGAAAGAAAGACAACACAAAAGAATGTGATGGTTATTTTTCTTTGATATGGCTGACAACATAATGAAGGTTATAGTATTCCTCATAACTATGTAGGTATAATATACAGTTGAAGTCAGACGTTTAAATACATTTAAACTCAGTTTTTCACAATTCCTGACATTTAATCCTAGTAAAAATGTCATGTCTTGGTCAGTTAGGATCAACACTATTTTAAGAATGTTAAATGTCAGAATAATAGGAGAGAGAATGATACATACATCTGAAGACTGTATATACATGCACCTCACCTGACACACAGGTGTGATGTGTAGAGCCTGGGAGTAGAAGCTGCTGTGGAAGAGTTTCTCAGAGTTCATTAGGACTGCCAGACCAGTCTAGAGAAAGGAGATGGGCAACATGAAGAACATGGTTAATCCCCACACACGCATGCACATACACGCACACAGACTAAGTCCATTCCAATAAAAGGATAACACTACATGCTAATGGTTTTAAAATAATCACCTAACCACAAATCAGGATTTAGTAGGGCACGACGTAGCAAAATAAATAAAGAGAATGGCCATTTTAGAACAAGTCCAGGTAGTCCTTCCCTCTTTTGTTTTTTTCCCTCCCCTGTTTAGTGCCTAATGAACATGAAGAAGGAAGCCTCTGCACCCTTTTTCAGATTTAGTATACTACAATACTACGCTTTTGGTAAATGTGACATTCATAAGACCATCCAACATAAGACGGACTGGTACCTTGGTGCCGCAGGGAAGGAGTTTCTTCCACGGTGTCAGATTCTCAGTACAAACGATCTCCCGCGGCAACACAGCATAGCGGAGAAAGCGCTGGTCCGTTACTGTATAGCAGAGGACGTATACAGGACACACATACAGGTGCATGACACACAGGTCCACATCACAACACTTAGCATTATGGAGAATCACACATCAACACGGTATAGTTTCACATCTTTAATAATACTGTACTATCTAATTCCATAACTGCGTCATGATTCCTTTGAGTGCATATGCAAAGCATTGGTTGGCACGTGGTCTTGTTCATTAAGGCATACTGTAGAAAAGTGTTTCTCATTAGATAATTACAGATAATACCTCCCCATTTCAGATCGTTTTCTTCCATTTGATCCCTTATGAATACGAGCCTGCTCTCTGTTCAGAGGCAAGCTAGCTACTGTAGAGACTTGGGTGCCTTACTGTCACGAGAATTAGGTTCTCAATGATCATAAACCAATTCATTTAAAATACTCAGTCTGTGACCGGAATTTGTAAGATACTGGTTGGAATGAAAACAGACAGAGGCCCAGTCCACAATAGTCAAATGTTTATTCACTGGAAAGTTCTGGCATGCACAGTACAAAGACCTTCATTTATAGTGACACACATACTTCCACACAAAACATTAGGTATCCTACGCCCACACTGTCCTGATACCCAGTCAACAGAGATTAGGGGAGTCCGTGAGAATAGCTTCTTCCCGCCCTCTCTCAAGATAGGGAGAGACCCTGGGAAGTTCTCGGTGCCCCCAGCCAAGGTCGGCACCAAATCTTGCTCAGACAGTCTGTTATCAAGATACTAGACATATTGTCACCAAAACATTCATTCTGACTAAGAACTACACTCCCGGATATATAATTCTACTGACTAAAACCAAACACAGCATTAAAATAACCTAATGATTCTAATCAATTCCATACAATCATCTTATGGTCCTTCTGTAGCTCAGTTGGTAGAGCATGGCGCTTGTAACGCCAGGGTAGTGGGTTCGATTCCCGGGACCACCCATACGTAGAATGTATGCACACATGACTGTAAGTCGCTTTGGATAAAAGCGTCTGCTAAATGGCATATTTTTTTATATTTTTTTATATGGTTTCAGAGTTATGTTTCACAGTATAATATTCTAATAATTTATTAAAACATATCCCATTAACACTTACCATTGCCCACGCCGAGAGGCTTGAAGGAGGCACTGGGCTGCACCGTGTTGGTGGAGTCAATGAAATTCAGCGAGGCACAGAAGATCCCTGAGAGGACGTTGGTCAGCTCCTTCCAGGCAATGTCCACACTACAAGACAACGGACGAAATGACATAATTCAATAGAATGTCAATGCTAATATAGTTTGGTAGAAATGGCAATGGGTAAAATGGCAGTATCTGCCACCAGTGACAAAAAGACATGGCTGTGAAATGTTGTGACACATTCCTGGTCAAAGACTCAATAGGCCAAATGAAAGTGGCGCAGGCTGTCACTACAAAATGGGTGAGACTGGCGCCACACATACGTATGGATATATTTGACTACCAACCATGATGACAGATGTATAGCTGCTATGTTATCTTCAACAGTAAGGAAAGTGAACATGTGTGGCTAAATATACAGTATATACACACTCACTCAGTTACAGTGTCCTGAAACCATACCCACAGTTCAGCACCAGGGGGAGACGGTAGGAAAGGCTGGCCCCACTGCATGGTCCTCCAGTAGCCCTGAGTGAAGGAGATGTGGAGCTCACTCAAAGAGAACTTCGAAATCACCTGGCCCAGAGACTTCGGGAAGAGTTGGTAGTGGGAGACTGAAAATATACATTTGGGGGAAAAACAGTGAGTTGCATATAACACTAGTATGTTGACTTGGACATAACTGTCGGGCAAATTAGGCATGGGGCCTAAGTACTGATGACAGTGAATGCACAGCACAGCAAGTTACTCAAGTTACATTTCAACTTACTCTACCGGTTGTCTGTGCTATTTGTTCTTCTGCTGCTCGAAAATTGATAGAAAAATATACACAGGATAGTATTGTTTACCCAACTTTAGTTAGCTATTAACGAGAGAACCTATTGAAACAAGCATTCCATGACAATGAACATGGTATATTCTGAATCAGGGGAGGACAGAGAACAATCCACATATTTTTTCATTTTTAAAAATTGAAATAGGAATTTAAAATGTCAAAAATAAAAATTAAAGTGTTGATTGTTCTCCGTCCTACCCTGATTCAGAATATACCATTGTCATGGCATGCTGGTTGCAATAGCTAACTAAAAAGTCAGGTAAACAAAATATTTTTGTATCAATTTTCGAGCAGCTGAAGGACAAATAGCACAGACAACCAAAAGAGTAAGTTTAAAACGTAATTTTATTCAACATTCTGGCTTGTAAGGAACATCTACACAATTTTGCAGGCATTAGTTTGACTGTATATATCAATTAATTGTGTATTACAAGTCTGATTAGTCAGACTAAGCAACAGTCAACATAGCCTACCAGCACTAACACCTTGTTCAACTATTCAACTCCTCAAGCCATTGATTGGTTGGTTCAATCAAATATGTTTAGTGCTGTGCTGGAACAAAAGCCTGCACGGAGGGTCTACACTACAGGACCTTGACTGAAGATGCACTGATGGCTAGTGTCCCAGTGTGGCTACTAGATAGATGACTAGAACATTATGTGATTGACCCAAATATAATTTCAAATCAAACTCTTTACCTTTATTTCCTCGCAAGAAGTCCGTATCCCACAAGGTTCGGAACTGGAAGCTGGCGTAAGTATCCCCAGAATGCAATAGTCTGATCACCAACTCTTCCTGAAACCGGTCTTTTTCGGGCGGTGGTGGAGGGTCGTCTAGGGTTTTCTTGGTGTCAGAGACATGGTCAACTTTGTCGCTTGGAACATCTACTATGTTCGTTTCGAGGGAGTCCCGCCTCTCCTCTTCCGCGGCCTCTTGGATTTAGTCTTTTGCGGGAGGTGGTGGGGGGATGTCATAGGTTTGAACATGGTCAGCTTCGTTGTCGCTTGGAGTATCTGTTAACGATAGATTCGTTTCGACCTCGGTAGCCTCCCATTGCCTCTCCTCTTCCACGGCATGGGTTTGGCCCTCGGCATCTTTCACCTGATTTGTTTCTTGTACGTCTGCTGTAACAAACACGTATACTAATCCACAAAGAACGAACGCCAGCATATAAACATTGCAGCTGTGCGCTTTCATTTTCCCGATTTGCTGAATGACGGCGCCTACTTCCTTAACGGCGTGTCATGTTGACCAATAGGATTAAATAATTGAGTCTATTATGGACAATCATCACTGCGCAAAAGATGCGCATAGTGACTGATCTAAACTTGCTTTGTTACCAGCAATATTTACATCGGATTCATTGTTTGATAAATTGAACATATCATATGTTGATGTAACAGAATATGATAAATTAATGTATCTGTGTTTTTCATAGCTACACAGTCAAGCCGAGCAGGATGCTTTATATTGTTGATTCTTAGGCCTTTAAACCAGTAGCCTGATATACTACATTTCCCTTCATTTCTGTTAGTATTCTCTCTACTTATAGACAATAGGCCTTGGCTACTGATTTCCTTTCAGCCAATAACACTAGGCCTATCCAGCTGTTTTTTCTTAAAGCTGCAGTCGGCAACTTTTTGTGTGACCCAACCAAATCCACATAGAACTGTAGTTATAGATCTGTCATTCTCATTGAAAGCAAGTTTAAGAAGCAGAACGTATGTAAGTTATTTCTCACTTGCTAGTTTCATTTTTGCGTCTTTTACTGGTATGGTACACCAGCTTCAAACAGCTGAAAATACAATATTTTTGGTTACGGAAAATATATTTCACAGCAGTTTAGATGGTACCATGTTTCTCTACACTATAATTGCTTGTTCTGTCACAAACTCTTAGAATTTTAGCAACAGGAAATGGTGGAGCAATTTCTACATAGTGCATTTTTAATCTCTTCAATGCCATTCATAATTACATTGAAATATTAGGATAAATTGCAATATTTACAATTTTTAAAAACATTTTCAAACTCATTGTAGTCCTGAGATGTCTTCTATGAACCAATTAACCACATCTTGATGTTCTGCTCTATTCACCCTCATCACCATCCATGCTCATAGTATGTGGATATTAGAATCATTCGAATTGGCCAAACCAGCTTCAGAAATCATGAATGCTTTGTTGACATTGATGTGGTGACAGAAAGTACATTAATAAATTCAGATGTTGTATGTAGGCCTAAATGTGTGGTGCTGGCTACAATGGCTGCATTCACACAGGAAGCCTAATTTTGATATTTGTTTCTCACTAATTGGTCTTTTGGCCAATCAGAGCTGAAAAAGACCTGATGTGATTGGTCAAAAGACCAATTAGCGGGGGGAAATATAAAAATGGGTCTGTCTGTATAAACCAGCGTATAAACGCAGCCGATGTTGCGAGCAAAACACTTTAATCCATCCAACTGATATTTACCACATTCCCACTTGGTTATGAACGCAGGAATATAGATGGGCACATCCGTATCACCGCTCCCACGTCCACACGCGCTCCAACATACTAGGAATTTCTGCTCAGCACCCATGGCCCCCCATTAGATGCTCAAAGCCGCTGTTGTCATAACGAATTATATCTGCACTACTGCTGTTTACTTCTGAAGTTGCCTGCCTCTGGTAGGGTTTTCAATATTTTATTCAGAATTCCTGTGCTCTATCCCTATGGCTACATCCGATGGAAATGGAATAGACGGCTGTCATTTGCAACGAGGCAAATCTCAAAGTGACCCAAACCTACTCACCGAATCCAGCATCGATCTAGTGCACAACACAGGTAAGATAGGCCTACATATTTTGTTGTCAGTATATTCTATAGGCTATGATATTGGAGTTTTATTATAAATCTAATTGCTTTGGTATTGCTAAATGGGATATGAGGACCACATCGGAATAATAAGCACTCCATGCTTCCATTTGACAGCAAAACATTTCATAAAAGTGATTCTCTGAGAATTGAGATAAGCGTTTGCCATTTTCATCCAGTACTATTTAAAATGAATGTATACTCTCCCAAAATACGCTATTTGTGCGTAATGTTTGGAGCCGTATACGCGCATAGCCCAACTGGTTTTGCAGTAAATGTGCTGATTAGAAATTAACTGTAGGCTAGCCTATACTATACTGCAAAGCCTATTTTACACAAACCCATAATATTTAGATCATAATTGAATGTATTGCTAAATGTATTTATTGGCCTAATAAGATTGGACGCGAAAATGACACAGCCTACAGTGAAGAAGAAAGCGCTTGTGGTGTGGTCAATCATTTTAGGCGAAATGTCTAGACGCTTTTTTTCGTCTCTAGGTTATATTTTGATTCGTTACATTGAGCGCACAGACACTCCCACTGTGCACAGATGTTAGTTCAACGTCTAGTTTTTATTTACATTTGGTTGAGTTGTCAACTAACGTGAAATCAACCAAACATGTGACCCAGTCATTGGATTTAGGTTAGATTTGGGTTAAAATTCCCTTATTGATGACTTTTTGCAAATCCGATCCGTTTTCCAAGTTGATTATACCAAACAGAATGTATGTGTTGGTTGAAATGATGTGGAAACACGGTTGATTAAACAATGTTTTACCCAGTAGGCAGACATTTTAATATGGAATTGGTCCACCCTTTGCTGCTATAACAGCCTCCACTTTTCAGGGGAAAGCTTTCCACTAGATGTTGGAACATTGCTGCAGGGACTTGCTTCCATTCAGCCACAAGAGCATTAGTGATGTCGGGGCCTGGCTCGCAGTCGGCGTTTCAATTCATCCCAAAGGTGTTTGATGGGGTTGAGGTCAGGGCTCTGTGCAGGCCAGTCAAGTTCTTCCACACTGATCTCAACAAACTATTTCTATATGGACCTTGCTTTGTGCACAGGGGCGTTGTCATACTGAAACAGTAAAGGGCCTCCCCCAAACTGTTACCACAAAGTTGGAAGCACAGAATTGTCTAGAATGTCATTGTATGCTGTAGCGTTAAGATTTCCCTTCACTGGAACTAAGGGGCCTAGCCCGAACCATGAAGAACAGCCCCAGAACAGTATTCCTCTTCCACCAAACTTTACAGCTGGCACTATGCATTCAGGCAGGTAGCGTTCTCTTGGCATCCGCCAATCCCAGATTAGTCCATCGAACTGCCAGATGGTGAAGTGTGATTCATCACTCCGGAGAACATGTTTCCACTGCTCCAGAGTCCAAAGGCGGCGTGCTGTACATCAGTTCAACCAACACATGGCATTGCGCAAGGTGATTTTAGGCTTGTGTGCGGTTGATCGGCCATTGAAACCCATTTCATTAAGCTCCTGACGAACAGGTTCTGGTGCAGACATTGCTTCCAAAGGCAGTTTGGAACTCAGCAGCGAGTGTTGCAACCGAGGACAGACGATTTTTATGCGCTACACACTTCAGCACTCGGTGCTCCCGTTCTGTGAGCTTGTGACCTACCACTTCGAGGCTGAGCTGTTGTTGCTCCTTAGACGTTTCAACTTCACAATAACAGCACTTACAGTTGACCGGGGCTGCTCTTGCAGGGGAGAAATTTGACTAACCGACTTGTTGGAAACGTGGCATCCTATGACGGTGCCACGTTGAAAGTCACTGAGCTCCTCAGTAAGGCCATTCTACTGCCAATGTTTGTCTATGGAGATTGCCTGTCGGTGTGCTCGATTTTGTACACCTGTCAGCAATGGGTGTGGCTGAAATAGCCAAATTCACTAATTTGAAGGGGTGTCCACATAATTTTGTGTATATATAGTGTATGTATTATGATTATTTGAACAATTTCCTTCAGCATAAGCCTGGGTTTCGGATCGTAGCCTATATTGGACGCTCATTCCATGGACCCTTGCCCATCCCAACTCAGCCATTGCGTTTGACAGCATCAATTGGTTCCCATGCTGAGCAGATCAAACAGTCCTATGATCAATGACCCTGCGTTCCACATGATGTATAGGATCAAAGACTTCCACATCTGTGCAGCCCTATAGAACATTGATTCACTGTGGCGTGGACCATGCAGGCGTGCACGGGGCACCTTGAGTAATCATTAGACTATTCCCCTTTCAGTTAACCTACCTCTCAGCTGTTTTCACCTCTATGGCTGTTTAATCACTTTCCCATCATAAACAGACATGCCCTCATTCTCTACAATGTTTATCAACCAATCGTTTTTATTCTCAAGTGCTTTTAGACAACGGCAACAGGCCTAATGGCATTTTGTTATGATGATGGGCCTATTTTTAACACGGTTGCATAAAATATTTTATTGGACAGTTTAGTGTTGGTGCCAGCCCGTGTCTGTTGATGAAGACAGTATGTTTATGGCATATTTATGGATTGAGTGGGTTCTTCTTCACCATTTACTGGTCTCACCAAAAGTACACACGGTCCGTCCTCAGTTTATCGTCACTATGTAAGCGTCGCAGAACTCTCGGCCCGCAGTCTTTGCCAAAGGATTACTAAGCCTTTTACGCAGTGGCCTTTGCAGCTGCAGAGACTGACACTGTCTTCATCCACTTCGTTAACGCCATAGAGAGAAGACAAAACACGAGGACAAAGACACCGCATTAGCTGTAGAACGTTCAAGGCAATTTGACCCTTCATCCTTGCTGAGGCAATGCACTGTACCACTACATTTGCGTTATTTTAAGGGCTTTTTATTTTATTTTAAGCACAATGGGTGATATGAACGGGTTTAAACAAATACTTACAGCCTGAGATGTTGTTGCCAGGCCAGGATGTTACTTTGAAAGGTTTTGCACCCAGTCTAAAGGCATTTGTGGAAAACACTACAGGGTCTTAAATACGCCACTTAGAATGTATATGTAATACCATGCATGGTTGACATGGTAATGGTTCCCTAAAGCCCCTACCGTTTGTTCAATCAGTTTGTTCAGGCACAAATCTTTTACCCACTCCTGCTAATACCAAGTCACTTTAGTGCAAAGTCTCACTTACTGTCGTCTCTTAGCAATCTGACCATTGAGGTAACGAAGCATGGGATGCGTTGCACCCTAGGAGAATACCGTGTAGGGGGTAAGGATGAACAAAAGCTCAGGTGGTGCGTTCAGTGCTCCAGTCGAATGGATCCCTACCTACATCCCCTACACTGTAATTAAGTCCTAGTACACTCAGATCTGGAAGGACTTGATTGGTGTAAGGTGAAGCTCAAATAAAATAAAATTGTATTTGTCATGTACACTTGGTTTACAGCAGGTTTAAAAGGTGCATTGACATGCTTATGTAACAATTGATAACACTATGGGCTACTTACTGTATGTTTAAGCTTAAACTCTATTGGACCAGTTTGGTTCACTACTGGAGCAGTAGGGAGAAATGAACCGCACAACTGAATAATTTAGGAAAATAATGCTGGCTTGTATTTTGGAAATAAAAATACTTACAAAAAATGAATCACCTTTAGTAAATAGTGAAATGTGTACATTGAGCTCAAAATGAATGCGATACATCAGTAGTACAATCGACTTATATTGGCCATATATCCTGCCTATAGTTTACTAGGGTGCACCCAACTCCATCTTAATCTGAGGGTCTCTCAGATTTCAATGTTCTGTAGCAATACAATAAACATGACTCTTCAGAAAAACACAACCCAATTCACAATACTGACTTATAAACCACTATGACATGGAATCAGATGCGAGTGACTATGCCTATCAATAAACACTACGGTGCTTATAACAACCCCACTGCAATGTATGATGCAATGATGTCTGTCAAGAAAAATTCAACCACACCTTAGTATGGCAGTTCAAATTCGGTGTTCTCCAAGGAAAATACATCTTTGCATGCAAATATTATTGATGTCCTGGGTTCGGGCAGCTCGCCATCCTTGGTGGAAATGAATCCATACTCAAAAAACCTGACCTGTTTTACAAACAGGATCACACTATATATATAGTCCTGTAAGAGATTAAAGCTAAGCACTATATTAATGGTTATATGAAATGTACTATATTAGTGGTTATATGAAAGTTAGTACCTTCCATATAACCACTAATATAGTAGATTTCATATAACCATTAATATAGTGCTTAGCTTTAATCTCTTACAGGACTAAGAAAATAAAACTTAGTCATAATGCTTTACACTTTAACTACAGCACTAGGCTCACGTGGACTGAACAATAGACTAGCCCGGGCAAATGAAAAGTACTAGTGCTTACACCTACATTTAATTTCTTATAAAGTAATCTAAAACATAAGTGTATCAAAATGGATTATGATACTAGCTAATCACATTTTATAAAAGTCTGAACTAAAATAGTTTGCCATGCATGATCAGTAACATTTGCTATTTAAATTGATTGATAGCTGAGCTAGCCTAAATGTTAACGGCTTGTGCGTATGCTTGGTTCAGTATGAGCACGCACAAAATGCTAGCAATAGCTTAGGTAGCCTAATCGCTAGCAGCTCGTTCTCCATACCAAATCCTAGCGTCAATCTTTCCCTCAATCCCTTCACAGCACATCCGTATAGATAAGTGAGTGTTAATATCCAGTTCTCTTTTTAGTTCAGTTTTATACAACTTTGCAACAATTTGAAACTTAGTTTGTTTTTCTTCTATGGAATGGCGGTAGCTCGTTCCGTTCTAGCTCTTTTTCAGCATGTTGGCCCCAACTGGTGTATATTGTGAGGTTAGGAGAGGGATTCAGAGAATATTGAGTTTTGATTGACTCAAAATAAACTGCTCGTCATGCAGCTTCTGACAGCTGATTTGTAATAGCTGTCAATTTAAACGATATGATTGGTTACTGGAATCTCACTATGACATTGCACAGGAAACCCTTTTAACTTCTGATTGATCAAATCCATTCAGTGAACTTGTGAGGGCTGCTCTAAACACTTGGAACAAGGACTGACGAACGAAGGTTAGGAGGTTTCCAAACTGAGACTACCTTACGGGTCTCGCTCACTGCCTGAAAGAATGCCGGACAGCGCTGTCCGTTTCCTCCTGCTGCTGTTTACTATTGTTTTTCTCCACAGAGAGAGTCAACTGGAGCATGATCAATGGGGACATTGTCCCTTGTGTTATGTCTCTTCAGCACTTTCAGACATGTCAGGGAGAACAGGTAATTCTTTGTCTATGATGAGAGAAACTTCTTCAAGGGGATCTGCAGAATGTTCAGGTAAGTTGTTTGTCTCACTGTCAGGTGTTTCAGGTTCTTCAGTTAAGTAGTCAGACTGATGTTCTAACTTCTTCTGCAAGGACTTCTTGGTCTGCTGTAATGACAAGGAAGGTTGCTCAACCTGTGAGTATCATAGACCTTGGTAAACCTAACAGGCTTTTGACTTTTTGCGTTTTCAATCCTGAAGTCAACATCAGAATCTGAATGTGTCTCATCTTCTTCAGTCACATCAGTACCTGGAAGAAGTCGTGTGCAAGGTTTTCAGATGTGCTGCGACGTGACAGGTTTTTCAGGTGTGGTCGCAAACAAGAAATCACAAGGCAGTAAAAGGTTCTGTGCAGTGGACCATCCTTGCTCTCAGGCTTGAATGTATATATATACACCTGAACATTTGGTGACTACATACATTTTGGTTTCCCACTTATCAGCCAACTTATGTTTCCCTCTCAGTTAACATTTCTCACAAGAACTCTGTCATCAACGTCAAGAGGGAACTCTGTGACATACCTGTCAAATCTGGCTGTTTCGAGAGCGTTCCGGGTGGCTATCCTGACTCTTCACATCTTGCACATACTGTGAATGCAATTTCTTGAAGGCTATGCCAACTGGTAGTCTAGGTTGTCTCTCGAACATTGGTTCATATGGAGTGTAGCTGATGACTTTATTCTTCATGCAGTTGAATGCATGTACAAGTGGTTTAACAGAGTTTTGTCATGCATGCTCCGAGTACCAAGCATCTGGAGTATCGTCCTGTTAAAACGCTTAACAGGATTTCTTCTTGGATGATACGGCATTGTTCTCACCTTCTTGATCAGCTCTTTGATTGTTCGTGATTCAAAATCAGGACCTTGGTTCCTGTGGAGGCGCTCAGGAAAGCCATAGTGCACAATGAAGTGGTCCCAGAGAGACTTTGCAATGGTGTGTGCTTTCTGGTTGGGAGTTGCTATGGCCACTGTGTACTTGGTAAAGTGATCTGTAATTACCAGTATATCCTTAGTTACTACGATCAGGCTCCAAAGAAAGGATGTCCATGCATACCAGCTCCAAAGGCCTGCAGGTCTTAATGCTAACTAGAGGCGCAGCTTTCTCTGGGAGGGTTTTACGTCGCACACAGCGGTCACGGGTATTAACTTTCTCCTCCACACACACAGACATCATCTTGGGACAATAGAACCGGGATCGTATGATATCCAATGTGCGCTCCATGCCCATATGGCCCATATCATCATGCAGACTTTTCAATGCAACTACTCTCAGCTCTTCTGGAAGCACTAACTGCAAAGTAGTGTTTACTCCTTGCTGCCTTCTCCTGTAAAGAACACCATTCTTTAGCTCAAACTGGTTCCACTCACGTAGCAACAGAGAGTTCTGGGAGCTTGGCTCTAACAGTGGGAGGACGTTTCTCCCCGGTTTCAAACTGAGTGACGACCTCTCTGATGCTGGCATCAGCTCTTTGTTTTTCCATCAGCTCCTTCTCTGACAAATGAGGAATGACTGGAAACCCATCTTGATGTTCCTCCTGGCAAGCTTGCCACTTTATGTAACAATTGCTTAACACGAAGGGCTACTGTATCTTTAAGCTTAAACTTTATTGGAGCAGTTTGGTTCACTACTGGAGCAGTAGGGAGAAATGAAACGCACAACTGAATAATTTAGTAAAATAATGCCGGCTTGTATTTTGTAAATAATAAAAATACTTACAAAAAATTAATTACCTTGAGTAAATATTGAAATGCTGAAATTTATACAATGAGCTCAAAATGAATTAAATACATCAGTAGTACAATCGACTTATTGGCCATATATCCTGCCTATAGAATGCACTGTATAGCGTAGCAAGCTGAGGAAGGCCCAGAAGATTGAAGTAAAAGCTGTCAACTTAAACATATCACAACAAATATTATTGGTTACTGGAATCTCACTAGTAACGATAAGTTTTCAACATTAGTTGTGACTGAAGTCCTTCACGATCTTTCTGGGCCTTCGTCAACTAGCTACGCTATGCAGGACATTCGGAAAGTATTCAGACAGACCCTTTGCATTTTTCTACATTTCTTATGTTACAGCCTTATTACCAAATGTATTTAAATACAATATTTTCCTCATCAATCTACACACAATACCCCATAATGACAAAGCGATAGAAAAGGTTTTTAGAACATTTAGCAAATGTATTACAAATTAAAAAACGTACCTTTTATTTACATGTGTATTCAGACTCTTTGTTATGGGACTCGAAATTGAGCTCATGTGCATCCTTGATGTACACCTGTGGTAAATTCAATTGATTGGACATGATTTGGAAAGACACACACCTGTCTATATAAGGTCCCACAGTTGACAGTGCATGTCAGAGCAAAAATCAATGGTCGACGGAATTGTCCGTAGAGCTCAGAGACAGGATTGTGTCGAGGCACAGATCTAGGGAAGAGTACCAAAACAATGCTGCTACATTGAAGGTCCCCAAGAACACAGTGGCTTCCATCATCCTTAAATGGAAGAAGTTTGGAACCACCAAGACTCTTACTAAAGCTGGCTGCCCGACCAAACTGAGCAATCAGGGGAGAAGGGCCTTGGTCAGGGAGGTGGCCAAGAACCCAATGGTCACTATGACAGAGCTCCAGAATTCCTCTGTGAAGATGGGAGAACCTTCCAAAAGAACAACTATCTCTGCAGCACACCACCAATCAGGCCTTTATAGTAGCGTGGCCAGGTGGAAGCCACTCCTTAGTAAAAGGCACATGAAAGCTCTCTTGGAGTTTGCCAAAAGGCACCTAATAAGACTCTCAGACCATGAGAAACAAAATTCTCTGGTCTGATGAAACCGAGATTAAACTCTTTGTCCTGAATGCTAAGCGTCACGTCTGGAGGAAACCTGGCACCATCCCTAAGGTGAATCATGGTAGTGGCAGCATCATGGTGTGGGGATGTTTTTCAGTAGCAGGGACTGGGAGACTAGTCAGGATCGATGGAAAGATGAACAGAGCAAAGTACAGAGAGATCCTTGATGAAAACCTGCTCCAGAGTGCCTGCTGGAGAGACCTGAAAATAGCTGTGCAGCAACGCTCCCCATCCAATCTGGCAGAGCTTGAGAGGATCTGAAGAGAAGAATGGGAAAAACTCCCCAAATACTTGTGTGTCAAGCTTGTAGCATCACACCAAAGAAGACTCAAGGCTGTAAGCCCTTTCAGCCACACCTTGACAGGTGTATAAAATCAAGAACACAGCCTTACAATCTCCATAGACAAACATTGGCAGAAGAATGGCCTTACTGAAGAGCTCAGTGACTTTCAATGTGGCACCTTCATAGGATGCCACCTTTCCAACAAGTCAGTTCATCAAATTTCTGCCCCGCTAAAGCTGCCCTAGTCAACTGTAAAGTGCTGTTATTGTGAAGTGAAAACGTCTAATAGCAACAACAGCTCAGCCGCAAAATGGTAGGCCACACAAGCTCACAGAATGGGAGAGCCAAGTGCTGACGCATGTAGTTTGGAAAATATGTCCTCTGTTGCAAAACTTACTACCGAGTTCCAAACTGTCTCTGGAAGCAACGTCAACTTAAGAACTGTTCGGCGGGAGCTTCATGAAATGGGTTTCAATGGCCGAGCATCTGCACACAAGCCTAAGATCACCATACGCAATGCCAAGTGTTGGTTTTAGTGGTGTAAGGTTTGCCGCTATTGAACTCTGGAGCAGTAGAAATTTGTTCTCTGGAGTGATGAATCACGCTTCACCATCTGGTAGTCCAACGGACTAATCTTGGTTGGGCGGATGCCAGGAGAACACTACCTGCCCAACTGCATAGTGCCAACTGTAAAGTTTGGAGGAGGAATAATGGTCTGGGGCTGTTCTTGATGGTTCGGGCTAGGCCCCTTAGTTCCAGTGAAGGGAAATCTTAGCGCTACGCATACAATGACATTATAGACAATTCTGTGCTTCCAACTTTGTGGCAACAGTTTGGGGAAGGCCCTTTCCTGTTTCAGCATGACAATGCCCATGTGCACAAAGCAAGGTCCATACAGAAATAGTTTGTTGAGATCGGTGTGGAAGAACTTGACTGGCCTACATGGAGCACTGACCTCAACCCCATCGAACACCTTTGGGATGAATTGGAACGCCGACTGCGAGCCAGGCCTAATCACCTAACATCAGTTCCTGACCTCACTAATGCTCTTGTTTCTGAATGGAAGCAAGTCCCTGCAGCAATGTTCCAACATCTAGTGGAAAGCCTTCCCCGAAAAGTGGAGGCTGTAATAGCAGGAAAGGGGGGACCAACTTCATATTAATGCCCATGATTTTGAAATGAGATGTTCGACAAGCAGGTGTCCACATACTTCTGGTCATGTAGTGTAAGAACTGCTGATAACTCACCAATTCTGAGTCGAGAGGGGCAGTTACTCTAAAAAGGTGCTTGAGACGAGGTGGAGTATCAGGAGTTACTCTTTTCAGATAACTCTTGGCAGTTGCAAAGCACTCTGGATAATGCCTCGAATACGCTTCCTCCATGTAGATCCTCTGTAGCTCAGTTGGTAGAGCATGGCACTTTGTTTAATTCCTGGGACCCCCATACTTAAAATGAATGTATGCATGATTGTAAGTTGCTTTGGCTAAAAGTATCCTCTCACTGGCATATATTATTATAATCTGATATTTTAAACTGCAATTTTCTGACTCAGATTCTTTTGCATACTTGCTCAGTTAACCAAGCGTGCTTTTATTATGAAGAAAAACAATTTGATTACTGATGTAAAAGGTTTGAGTCATGCTCACACATCATTATTCACTCTGAATGATGACGAAGTTTATCAGAAGCCTAAAATCATTTGCCCCCACACTATTAGTTTGACAGTATGCAAGACTCTACAGACTAGTAGTCAGTTGAACATCTAAAAACGTTCAATAAACCCTCTACTGTGGACTATCCAAATAAAGTGATACATAACCTTTCACTCATTCACACACACACACCTCACCATTCAAACCCTTCAGAATCTGCTCAAACACTCATTGATCAGCAAGTTCAGGTAGGCCTCAGCACTTAAATCAACAAAGGAAAGTAAGAGTGGTGCTCAACAACAAAGACTGGAATCCAAAAAATGCCTACCCATACAGGACAAATCTCCAATAGCGGACTATTTCATGATAAAATATATTGAAGCCCTCAAAATAACTCAAGGAGAGATTTATTTAATCTTAGAAGGCTCTCATTCTTTATTCCTTTAAATGGACAGAACAGGGTCATATTCACTAAAAGGTAGAAAACTGGGATTTACTTTCTGAAGTCATCCAATAAGAAACACACTTTCGGTTTCTGTTGCTCGACATTTTTGTACAGTGTGCCCTAATGAATACGACCCAGGTATACTGTTCAAAAAGCTGCCTGTCTGCCTCCTCTTCCCCCCCACCTGACTAAGTTCCCACTTCATGCATCTTTTCTCTGCGTCCTGCTCCTAAGAAACAGGGCACCAAATAAAGGAGATAAGGGGCCGTATGTATAACGTCTCAGAGTAGGACTGCTGATCTAAGATCAGGTCCCCCACCTGTCCATGTAATCTTATTTTTTTGTGATCTAAAAGGAAAAACTGAACCTAAATCAGCACTTCTACTCTGAGATGCTTGATACTAGTACTATTGATACTAGTCCGAAGTCCTATTTGCGGAAAAGCAAATGCCAGTAGTAAGAGGCAATAGGAAAATACCTCTGATCTGAGGCCCATGGTGAAGTCCTTACTGGAAAAGACAGGACGGCAGCTGTGAGAAAATGTCTCCCAGTAGGAAAGAAATCCTGACACCAGCCTGGCCCTGTAGTCAGGAGCACGGAACTAGAAGTAGTCCTGTTTGTCCTCAGTGCTGTCAGTCAAGTCATGCAGTCTATGGACTGAAAGTTACAGCAACGCGAGCAGCCTTGCACTTACGTCTTCATCTGTTTAAAAAAAAAGTTTGCTTTCAAGTGCAATTGTAAAGAGAAACCGGGCATTAAGACGAATAGGCATTTGTGGATAACTCCACTTATCTGTGACACTTGAAATACTGTCAGATTGTAGCTTAATTCTGCTTGTTCACACAGCACGTTTTGTGTTCAAAATATGTCTGAAATGTGGTAGCCTATTATAAATGTAAGTTGAATGAAACCAAATGCTTTGCTTCACTGCTCTCTCAATTGGACAATTTTTGTGAAAGTGACCTACATGCTACTGAGCAAAAATATAAACGCAACATGTATTTAAGCAGATATTCACACCTCAGTAGTTTTGTATATTTTTTGTATTATTTTTTTGCTAGGTATTACTGCACTGTTGGAGCTACAAACACAAATATTTTGCTGCACCTGCAAAATACATCTGCAAATCTGTGTACAGTCGTGGCCAAGGGTTTTGAGAATGACACAAATATGAATATAGATATTTTTGTCAGATGTTACTATGGATGTTTTTGTCAAAAGTTACTATGAAGTATAATTACAAGCATTTCATAAGTGTCAAAGGCTTTTATTGACAATTACATGAAGTTGATGCAAAGAGTCAATATTTGCAGTGTTGACCCTTCTTTTTCAAGACCTCTGCAATCCACCCTGACATGCTGTCAATTAATTTTTGGGCTACATCCTGACTGATGGCAGCCCATTCTTGCATAATCAATGCTTGGCCTTTGTCAGAATTTGTGGGGTTTAGTTTGTCCACCCGCCTCTTGAGGATTGACCACAAGTTCTCAATGGGATTAAGGTCTGGGGAGTTTCCTGGCCATGGACCCAAAATATTAATGTTTTGTTCCCCAAGCCACTTATTTATCACTTTTGCCTACTGGCAAGGTGCTCCATCATGCTGGAAAAGGCATTGTTCGTCACCAAACTGTTCCTGGATGGTTGGGAGAAGTTGATCTCGGAGAATGTGTTGGTACCATTCTTTATTCATGGCTGTGTTCTCAGGCAAAATTGTGAGTGAGCCCACTCCCTTGGCTGAGAAGCAACCCCACACATGAATGGCCTCATGATGCTTTACTGTTGGCATGACACAGGACTGATGGTAGCGCTCACCTTGTCTTCTCCGGACAAGCTTTTTCTCTGGGTGCCCCAAACAATCGGAACGGAGATTCATCAGAGAAAATGACTTTACAGCAGTCCAATCCCTGTACCTTTTGCAGAATATCATTCTGTCCCTGATGTTTTTCTTTGAGAGAAGTGGCTTGTTTGCTGCCCTTCTTGACACCAGGCCATCCTCCAAAAGTCTTTGCCTCACTGTGCTTGCAGATGCACTCACACCTGCCTGCTGCCATTCCTGAGCAAGCTCTGTACAGCTCTGTGGTGCCCCGGTCCCGCAGCTGAATCAACATTCGGAGACGTCCTGGCGCTTGCTGGACTTTGTTGAGCGCCCTGAAGCCTTCTTCACAACAATTGAACTACTCTCCTTGAAGTTCTTGATGATCCGATAAATGGTTGATTTAGGTGCAATCTTACTGGCAGCAATATCCTTGCCTGTGAAGCCCTTTTTGTGCAAAGCAATGATGACGGCATGTGTTTCCTTGCAGGTAACCATGCTTGACAGAGGAAGAACTATGATTCCAAGCACCACCCTCCTTTTGAAGCTTCCAGTCTGTTATTTGAACTCAATCAGCATGACAGAGTGATCTCAGCCTTGTCCTCGTCAACACTTGCACCTGTGTTAACGAGAGAATCACTGACATGATGTCAGCTGGTCCTTTTGTGGCAGGGCTGAAATGCAGTGGAAATGTTTTTTGGACATTCAGTTCAATAGCATGACAAAGAAGGACTTTGCAATTCATCTGATCACTCTTCATAACATTCTGGAGTATATGCAAATTGACATCATACAAACTGAGGCTGCAGACTTTGAAAATTAATATTTGTCATTCTCAAAACTTTTGCCCACGACTGTATGTGACCAATACATTTTCATTTGAATCCCTCAGTTTCACATTGACTTTCCATTACACCACGCTCTCTCTATTTACCACCTCCCCACGTCTCTATTTTTCTTATTCATTCCATCTCTCCCTTTGGCAACTATCTATCCTGCTGCTTCAGTGTGTCTCAGTAACCCTGATTGTGCCGTCTTCCTCTGCACCTAGCTCTGTTGGGTGACCCACACTCTCGCTGCATGCCATGTCAGGGTAATTGACGAGTCAGAAGCAGGATATGACTCATCCCTTGTGTTGCTAAGTGGCTGCTGAAAAGAGCACGGCCACTACAGGGTGGGAGGGAGGCCACTCTCTGACTCTCTTCCCACCTCATTTAGATCTAGCGGCTGTATCCTGGGACTCATTTAACTGGAGGACTTGGTGGGTTGTCAAACAGACAGATGGGCAGACAGACATGCAGACTGACAGACGGACAGGCAGATAGCTGTAGATACACTGACCAAAAATATAAACTCAACATACAGATCATATAAATAAATTAGACACTAATCTATGGATTTCACATGACTGGGAATACAGATATGCAACTGTTGGACACAGATACCTTAAGAAAAAGGTAGGGGCTTGGATCAGAAAACCAGTCAGTATCTGGTGGGACCACCATTTGCCTCATGCAGCGCGACACATCTCCTTCGCATGGAGTTGATCAGACTGTTGATTGTGGTCTGTGGAATGTTTTCCCACTCTTCAATTGATGTGTGAAGTTGCTGGATATTGGTGGGAGCTGGAACAGGCTGTCATACACATTGATCCAGAGCATCCCAAACATGCTCAATGGATGACATGTCTGGTGAGTATGGGAGCCATAGAAAAATTGACATTTTTTAGCTTTTCTGTATTGATCCTTGTGACATGGGGCCGTGCATTATCATGCTGAAACATGAGGTGATGGCGGTGGATGAAGGGCATGACAATGAGCCTCAGGAACTCATCACGGTATCTCTGTGCATTCAAATTGTCATCAATAAAATGGAATTGTGTTCATTGTCCGTAGCTTATGCCTGCCCATAACCCCACCGCCACCATGGGGCACTCTGTTCACAACATTGACATCAGCAAACCGCTCACTCACGTGACGCCATACATGTGGTTTGTGGTTGTGAGGCCGGTTGGACATACTGCCAACAGCTCTGGTGAACATTCCTGACATTCCTGCAGTCAGCACGCCAATTGCATGCTACCTCAACTTGAGACATATGTGGTGTTGTGACACAACTGCACATTTTAGAGGGGCATTTTATTCTCCCCAGCACAAGGTGCACCTGTGTAATGATCATGTGTTGGATGGATTATCTTGGCAAATGAGTAATGCTCACTAACAGGTATGTAAAAAAAGAAATGGGCAGAACATTTTGAGAGAAATAAGCTTGTGAATGTGAAACATTTCTGGGATATTTTATTTCAGCTCATGAAACATGGGACCAACACTTTACATGTTGTCTTATTTTTGTTGTAGATACATCTATCGACACACTGATTGATAGCCCATAGGCCGCCTATAGACTATTTCCAAGGTAACAAAACAATTCATCAATGATGGACTTTGGGTGAAATATTCCTTTAATCACATTTTTATTTTTTTATTTGACCTTTTATTTAACTAGGCAAGTCAGTTAAGAACACATTCTTATTTTCAATGACGGCCTAGGAACAGTGGGTTAACTGCCTGTTCAGGGGCAGAACAACAGTTAGTATCTTGTCAGCTCGGAGGTTTGAACTTGCAACCTTCCGGTTACTAGTCAAGGCCACCTGTTTGTTGCAGCAAAAAATCTCTTAATTTCCCTCTTGAGCCACTCATATTCTCCATAGAGGGAGGAGAAAGACTTACTAGAGGAACTCCTAAGGAATAACAAAAATGAATCCCTTGAAGGTTAAAACCTCATAAGGAACTGGTCCTTTTTTCTTTTTTTAAAATTTTTTGACTAAAATGACATTCAAATCTAACTGCCCGTAGCTCAGGCTCTGAAGCAAGGATATGCATTTTGTTGGTACCATTTGAAAGGAAACACTTTGAAGTTTATGGAAATGTGAAAGGAATGTAGGGGAATATCACATATTAGATCTGGTAAAAGATAATACAGAGGAAAAAAAAAAACTTTTTAAAATGTATTTTTGTACCATCTTTGAAATGCAAGAGAAATGCCATAATGTATTATTACAGTCCAGGTGCAATTTAGATATCGGCCACTAGATGGCAGCAGTGTGTGTGTGCAAAGTTTTAGACTGATCCAATGAACCATTGCATTTATGTTAAAAATGTTGTATTAAGACTGCCCAAATGTGCCATTTCATGTTCAAAACTGTGCACTCTACTCAAACAATATCATGCCATTATTTCACTGTAATAGCTACTGTAAATTGGATAGTGCAGTTAGATTAACAAGAATTTAAGCTTTCTGCCCATATCAGACATGTCTATGTCCTGGGAAATGTTCTTATGTACAACCTCATGTGAATCACATTAGCCTACGTTAGCTCAACTGTCCCGCAGGGGACCAATCAATCCTGAAGAAGTTTTAAATGTTTATTTTTAATGAGCGATCTGGGCAACAACTTGTACACTTTGTCCATGGACATACATGTCATCAGTTGGTTGTAAATGTAGCATCTACATTTACAGTTGATGTCTCTTCTCAGTTTGTCACAATGCCTGTGGTACAGATGGAGGATCTTCATTTGATCACCCTGTTGCAGGATAACTTTCCTGCAATATAAGGACATTTGTAATGCATGTATTTGAGGTTTAAGAAGGCTATGAAGTTTGTCATTTCCACTTTGAAATTTTAGCCTTGATTTTCTTTTATGACAAATGTATCAACACCTACAAAAATGTCCATTTAATTATAATTCACATTTCCTGTTGCTGCAGGATTATTTTCCTGCTGTGGCTAAAATTGATGATCCTACATATGTACAGCTCATCACAGCTTGGTCATTAAGAGTAAGTCCATAGGACCATCTACAGCATCTGTCACATGATTATCACCACCAATGTTCCCTCTAATTTTTGGGGGCCCTGGGCTAAATTTAGATATTGTGAGCGGAAACTTGAACGTTGTGAAAATGTTGTGCAACTTCCAGCGCTCGTTTACAGTGAACACTGAGGTTGTGAATTACATTGTGTTGTATGATGCAAGAAAACACTTTACACTTTACATTATTATTATTACTACCATACAGATAATTAGACAATGTAGGCAACCCCTCTTTTTGGCTTATTTGCATATTCAAGACTGTCAAAATACAACGCTCCTCCTTTAATCAGGAAGACGTAAGCTTTTTACATGACTTGCTTTTCTAAGACCGCTTGAAATGTAGCCTACACGTTTTGTGCTCTTGTAGAAAGCAGTAACTCCCAATTGCTGACATAATACTTATCTATAACTGAGCTAATAACTCGCTAACAAGCAAAGAATATCAACAAATGTGTACACACGCGGCTCTGGTCTCATCTGATCTGAAAAGCGCATTCACTCGCACGTGATTGAAAGACCGCTTGTGGTCTACACCGCCAATATAATTATACTCCTTTGCGCTCTGGCTCGAACTACAACAAAACCAAACTCAGTCTTGCAAATTTAGATTTGTTTCGTTGCATTGAAAAGGGTCTGGTATAATGTTGCTTCGATCACAGAAAAAAACGTAAGTCTATATTGTGCAAACTAATGGGTGAAGTTCAATCTCTTGAGTCTCTGCGTGGCATGGCTTTTCTTCTGCGCTGCAGTTGTGGTGGAGGTGCGAGCCCCGCAAGTGCAGCTACTATCATACTGTCCACACGGACACCATCTCACTCTGTTCTTAACTTTTCAACTTGTACTGTAACACCCCTGCATGTTGTACTGGGACATTGTAATTACAAGAACTGCAAGTGAAGTAAATGGGACAAACTGTTAGTGTATGCCTGTTCGAGCACAGCTCACTTTGGGATCGCTGTCTTTCTCCACACATGAAAATGAAACGGCAACAACAAGCCTTCGTGGTTAGCGCATTGGGCCAGTAACCAAAATGTTGTTGGCTCGAATCCCTGAGCTGAGAAGGTAAACATCTGTCGTTCTGCCCCTGAGCAAGGCAGTTAACCCACTGTTACCCAGGCGCCGAAGACTGGATGTCTATTAAAAAGGCAGCCCCCCAAACCTTTCTGATTCAGATGGTGTGGGTAAAATGCGGAAGACACATTTCAGCTGAAGGCATTTAGTTGTACGACCGCCTAGGTATCCCCCTTTCCTTATGCTTATGCCCTGAGGTTGTGGATGCAGATTAGGCATTTGACAGTGTGTGAACTGTGCTAAATGACAGGGAATAAGCATTGGCGTTTGCGCGCGTGGTCATAAATGTGTCTGTGCGTCTATACGTATACATGTGCTTGGGAACGTGTGTGTGTTGTGTGTGTGTGTGTGTTGGAGAACTAGCACGACTACCTGAGCTTGTGCAATACCGAAAAAAATCACAGCCGGAATCGGACTGAGTGGGAAAGCAGCCAGGCAGTTCAGCAGTAGCCCTGTGAGACTGTCTTGGAACTAGGACCCGGGCAAAGTGAAACACATGTCATGTGTTAAAGGGATAGTTCAACCAAATTACAAAATTAGACATTGGGTTTCTTGTCCATAGACTGCTTACAGGGTATGACAGCAATCAATGCTTTGGTTTAGTTTCCCCAGCACTGTTTCCACATGTTCATGTTTTAGTATTTGTGGCAGAAATCCAATTCAAATCATGGGACTGATATTAGGATATTTTGTGCATCATGTTCATCTGTAAGTGACTTGTTGACCTTCACAATCAATTAGAAAAATGCTAATATCGGTCTCATGATTTGAATGGGATTTCTGCCACAAATACTAAAACATTATTAACATGTGGAAACAGTCCCGGGGAAACTAAACCAAAGCATTGATTGCTGTCACACCTTGTCCATAGACTGCCAAACCAATATGTCATTTGGGTGAACTAAAGAAAGTTAGGTTAAGTGTAGTCAGGAGGCCATGCTACAGTAGAGCAGAGAGAAAATAGGAAAACTATAGTTTTGGCCCTTGCACAACAGAGGAGGAGACCACCTCTGCCTGTGTGAAAAGCCAGAGAGCTACTGTAGAATTGCCCTCCTGGTCTTTCTGGCCTACATTGAGGGATAGACTGTGAAGCTGTTGTAAATAGACACGTATTAAAAGTTACCTAAGGTCTATTGTATAGTTTCCGTATTCATCGACATCAACTTCTCAAACTTTGGGGGTTGCGTACCAATGCCATGCTCTGGTATTCTTCTATCGTTCTTTCCCCCCTTGTATCATTTCATTAGTCATTTTCTAATCCGAAACCAAATCTTGGTTTGGTGAAAACCATATGGTACAATTGAAGCCCACGGGAGGCTTGGTAGGAGGTTGCTTTTGTAACCGGTGTGAAATAGCTAGCTAGTTAGAGGTGCACGCTAGTAGTGTTTCAATCGCTGACGTCACTCGCTCTGAGAACCTTGAGGTAGTTGTTCCGCTTGCTCTGCAAGGGCTGCAGCTTTTGTGAAGCGTTAAGTAACGATACTCTGAGGGTGATTGTTTTTGATGTGTGCAGAGGGTCTCTGATTAAAGTTCGGGTGAGGAGAGAGATGGAAGCAACACTGTTACACTTTCACCTATCCAGGCCTTTCCAATCGATGAGGACAGTGAACATGTAGACTAATGAGCCCCCCCCCCACACACACACTTGGTTTTGGCTGGTATTACAGAGGCCAACCCTAACTCCCATTTATGTTGAAATTCCACTTCTAGCCTACCATTTGAAATGTATGCATGACTAAGTGAAAATTCCCCTTAAGTGGAAGTTAAGATTCACCCGCCCATGTATAGCCTGAGATTCCCACTCCGACGATGTGTGTGTGATTCTGTCAGAGATGGATGATCAAGGGAGAGGGAACTCCCCAGTCCCTTACTCAAATAAACAGTGTCTGGGCTGGGAACACAAGGCTATAGAGAGAAGGAGAGGGGGAGGACTGAAAAAGAACAATGAGCCCAAGGTGCGCTAGGTAGAAGAGGTAGACAGACTTCCCACTCAAGGGATGCCAACATCAAATCATTACACAGGGAGTGTAGAGGAAGCCCTTTCAGGGTAACTGTTAGCTTGATAAGCACTTACAGTAGAGCAGTATTGAACACAACGATCCTTACAGGCCCTCTCTTGAGATGGTAAATTAAATACATTGCTGTATCAGATGACAGTAATAGAAGGACTTTGGTTGTAAGGGAGATAGATTAATCTATCTATTCATTGTCTCACCGGACTGTTTGGAGTACGTGGGAGAATGCAGGGTAGTCGTGTGAGTGTGAGAGAGAGAGAGAGGTATGCCGGCATTGTAAGGATGGTGGGCATTCTGTATTCTTTCAGCACCATGGAGAGCGAAACACTCACATTGCAGTGGCACTTCTGGGACGGTATTCACAAAGCTTCTCTGAGTAGGAGTGCTGATTTAGGGTGAAGTCCCCCCCTGTCTTATTCATCATGGTATGAAGTGAAAAAATGGATCCTAGAGCTGTACACCTACTCTAAGACACTTAGTGAATACAGGCCCTGAACCCATAGGCCAGGCTTTAGACTGGAGTACATGGAATAATTACCCCTCAGTACAGGTTAGGTTTAGGCCTAATCGAACTTCGATCGAGTACAGGCTTAACTGAATGAACAACAAATACATAATGTAACATGACATTTTATTAAATAGGTTGGGTAATGGCCTCGTCTCTGAGAGAAGATCTTTGGAGCTAGATGATATGATGGCAGGTAGCCCTATGTGGGGCTGCTGACATCGAAACCCACCACTGTGGGAAAGGAGTTATAGCTGGTGGATGGTTTATCGAAAACTTTTGCTGAAAATCAGCAAATGAGAGAACAAGGGTTAGTTTACATATATCTACAGACCAAGATTTACGCCCATTGGGTGAGTGAGAATGTCCACCAGAGCTGTTGCCAGATAATTTATTGTTCATTTCTCTACCATAAGCCGCGTCCAACATCGTTTTGGAGAATTTGGCAGAATGTCCAACCGGCCTCACAACCACAGACCATGTGTAAACACATCAGCCCACGACCTCCACATCTGCCTTCGTCACCTGCGGGGACTGTCTGAGATGATCAACCCGGACCGACAGGTTTTACACAAAATAATTTCTGCAAACCTGTCAGAAACCATCTTAGGGAAACTCATCTGCACGCTCGTTGTCCCCATGAGGGTCTTGACTGCAGTTCGACGTTGTAACCGAATTCAGTGGGTAAATGTCATCTTCAATGGCCAATGGCATGTTGAAGTGTGCTCTCGGTTTCAACTGTACCAGACAGACAGCGTGTATGGTGTCGTGTGGGCTTAGTGGTTTGCTGATGTCAATGTTGTGAACAGAGTGCCCCATGGTGGCAGTGGGGTTATAGTATGGGCAGGCATAAACTACGGACAACAAACACAATTGCATTTTTATCTATGGCAATTTGAATGCACACGTGACAAGATCCCGAGGCACATTGTCGTGCCATTCATCTGCCGCCATCACCACCTTATGTTTCAGTATGATAATGCACAGCCCCACATTGCAATGATTTGTACACAATTTCCAGAAGCTGAACATGTGCAAGTTTTTCCATGGCCTTCATATTCACCACACATGTTATGTTTGGGATGCTCTGGATTGAGGTGTATGACAGCCTGCTCCAGTTCCCGCCAGTATCCAGCAACTTCGCCCAGCCATTGAAGAGGAGTGGGACAACATTCCACAGGCCACAATCAACAGTCTGATCAACTCTATGCGAAGGAGATGTGCAGCGATGCACGAGGCAAGTGGTGGTCACACCAGATACTGACTTTAAAAATAATATATATATATATATATACTTTAAGGTTTCAGTGATCAACAGATTCCTATCTGTATTCCCAGGTATGTGAAATCCATAGATTAGTGCATTATGAATTGATTTAAATTGACTGATTTCCTTATGAACTGTAATTCTGTAAAATCTTTGAAATTGTTGTATGTTGCGTTTTTTTTTAAATAGTTTTGTTCAGTGTAATATTATGTGGGCTAAATATACAAATGAAAAAACATATTCAATATTTTCTTTAAAATATACATTTTTAGAATACTAATGTTACGGTCCCCACTGAAACAAAAAAATATTTAATTTCATCATCGTTGAAACATTGAATTGAAACACTGTAGAATTCTGTTAATTCCTATTGAGAACTGCTGTTACTGGGGGGTGCCAAAATGGCTGACCGGTGGCTTCAAACCCTCTCAATCATAGGTTGGTGGCACCTTTAATTGAGGAGAACGGGCTCATGCTAATGGCTGGAGCGGAGTCCATGTGTTTGGTGCCATTCCATTCGCGCCGTTCCAGCCCTTATTAGAAGCCGTCCTCCCCTCAGCATCTTCCACTGCTTTCAATGGACAATTCATAGCATCAGCAATCTGGAGTTTATATACATTATTGGTTGTGACTGTGTTAGGAGAAGGAGGGAGAGAGATTTGAACTGTTGCCTGGGTTTATCGGTCTATATGTACAAACACATGGGTTTGTTCTCCCAACCCACTCAGTTCGTGTATCTGTCCTCTTATGGCAAACCAGACACGTTGCTGACACGCACATTCACCACACACAATGAACACACACCGCATGCACACGCACACTTGCCATTTGAATACAGTTTTGTACTTACTCTCTGTGAAAGCTAAGCATTTGCTCACTAACACTCACTAACCACTGCCTGCTGTATTCTGTCCAACTGAATGTGCCATGCTCTTATTTGGTGCATGTGTTTGTTGAGTTAAAACATTGCAATCCAGGTGTTTTTTTGTTTTTATACATTTTTATTCAGAGACACTTTAGCTCATAAGGTAGTACTGTACTTGCATATAGTGGAGTGACTTTGTCAATATATTATTTTTCACTGCTCAACATATTTCTTACGCTCTTCTTATTTGTGGATGTATGTGACTGTTAAACCAGTATGAATCAGAACCCTTCCACTTACAGTACCAGTCAAAAGTTTGGACACCTACTCATTCTGGGGTTTTCTTTATTTTTTACTATTCTCTGTATTGTAGAATAATAGTGAAGACATCAACACTATGAATTAACACCATATGGAATCATGTAGTAACCAAAAAAGTGTTTAAACTAATGAAAATATATTTGAGATTCTTCAAAATGGCCACCCTTTGCCTTGATGACAGCTTTGCACACTGAGCATTTTCTCAATCAACTTCATGAGGTAGTCACCTGGAATGCATTTCAATTAACAGGTGTGCCTTGTTAAAGTTCATTTGTGGAATTTCTCTCCTTTTTAATGCATTTGAGACCATTGGTTGTGTTGTGACAAGGTAGCAGTGGTATACAGAAGACAGCCCTATTTGGCAAAAGACCAAGTCCATATTATGGCAAGAACAGCTCAAAGAACCAAAGAGAAACGACAGTCCATTACTTTGACTGACATTTCATGTCATAATCTGGAAAATGTCAAGAATTTTGAAAGTTTCTACAAGTGCGGTTGCAAAAACCATCAAGCGCTATGATGAAATTGGCTCTCACGAGGACCACCACAGGAATGGCAGACCCAGAGTTACCTCTGCTGCAGAGGATAAGTTCATTTAGAGTTACCAGCCTCAGAAATGGCAGCCCAGATAAATGCTTCACGAAGTTCAAGTAACAGACGCATCTCAACATCAACTGTTCAGAGGAGACTTTGCGAATCAGGCCTTCATGGTCGAATTGCTATAAAGAAACCACTACTAATGTAACGCTCTTCTGACGAAGAGGACCAAAGCGCAGCGTGGTACGTGTTCATCATAATTTATTTAAACTGAACACAAACAAAATAACAAAGTGGAACAAAACGAAACAGTTCTCTGGTGCAGACACAAAACAGAAAACTACCCACAAAACACAGATGGGAAAAGGCTGCCTATAAGTAACGATAGACGGCTGTCCCTGATTGAGAACCATACCTGGCCAAAATATAGAAATCCGAACATAGAATGTCCACCCAAATCACACCCTGACCAAACCAAAATAGAGACATAAAAAGGCTCTCTAAGGTCAGGGCGTGACAACTAAAGGACACCAATAAGAAGAAGAGACTTGCTTGGGCTGAGAAACATGAGCAATGGACTTTAGACCAGTGGAAATCTGTCCTTTTGGTCTAATGATTCCAAATTAAAATTTTTGGAAATGTCTGTGAGACGCTCAGTAGGTGAATGGATGATCTTAACATGTTTGGGAGTGCAGATAAAGCAGCCAACAAGTGCTCAGCATATGCATATGTTTCAACTGCTACACAAATGTGCATAACACACACATACACCCAAACACTTCTGCATGCACACACATACACACACGTTTTCATTTTTCAGGCATTGACCTAAATCAGTGGAATAACTGCAATCAATTACACAAGAGCACACACCCACCTGAGCCTGCTAGTGTACAACTGCCAAGTAGACCGAAACCACCACCATTCACAAGAAATCTGAAAACCTAAAGTATGTGGTGCTGTATTCATTATACAGAGGCAATTACATTTTCAGGGGGCAGACTTGTCCATTAGTCAGTATTCGTTTTTCTTTTTAATGTCCTGCATCCTCTTTTTATATGTTTAGTCACAGTCATAAACAGACACTTGACTATTTGAAACCAGAGAGCTGAGGGTGCTCTCTCGATACAGATCTGTTCTTAGTGCCTGAGCCTATTGTGTGAGTGACACGAGTTGGGCACAAAATACATTTTTAGCATGACTAGCTACATCCAACTGGTTTAATCTGTTTGCTTTCAGGGAGATGCTGGATCCTTAAGGTGGTATGATCCGTGTGTGTTTTGCGTGCGTGCCTGTGTGAGAGAGAGAGTGTTACAAACACACTACAATTAGGAGTGTGCCTCTGTTTTTTGCCTGTTAGGCTCTGATCTTACTGTGTGTGAATTGATTTCCTTTCTATTTCCTTGTCAAAGACCAGCCATGGTCAGTGCTGTCCATATTAGGATAACTATTTTGGGTTCCTTGTACTGTAGAACCCTCTGTGGAAAGGGTTTTACAGGGAACCCAAAAGCGTTCTACCTGGAACCAAAAAGTGTTCTTCAAGGAGTTCTCCTATTGCGACAGCCAAAGAACCGTTTTAGGTTCTAGATGGCACCTTTTTTTAGTATACAGATGTAGGATCTTAATTTGAACCAGTTTGCTCCTGCAGGAAAATAATCCTGCAGCAACAGGAAATGTGGATTATCATTCATAGAAATGTTTGTAGGTGTTGATACATTTTTTTTTTGTTAGTGCAAATCAAGTCTGAAATTTCAAATTGGAATTACAAACTTTAGAAGCCTTTTTAACTCAAATACAGCAACGAAAAGAGTGACCAAATTAAGATTGTATGTTATGTGATTTAACCTTAAAGCAGCATGCCAGGTTCAGGCCATGAGACAAATTGTGGGTGCGTGTGCGTGCACATGTATTTGCGTGTATACATCAGTGTTTGTGTACAGCGTATGCATATGCCTTGTGTGTATCAAAACCAACGTAGTGCTTATCCTATGCAGATACAAGACAAAGGGCAGAAATAAGCCTCCTCAAAGTCATACAAACAGGACTTGATCCTAAGTGTTCTTTACTTGAAACGATGTAAAACAGGACTTGATCCTAAGTGTTTCTTTGTGAGACTGCCTGCAGTAGTCGGTCTATTTGTGTACTCCCCCACCAGTCCTCATTCTTAACTCAAACATATGGTAACAAACAAGGCCCTCGGGCACTTACTATTGGCTGCTCTCATTGCTGACATTGTTTCTTAAAGCTAGTAGCCCACACATCTGAGAATACACCACATAAGGCCGGGTTCTCAGACTCCGGAATAACTGAGTTATTCAGCTGATTTAGGTAAGTCTACTCCTGAACTGAAAAGCATATTCAATGCAGAATCTCTTTAAGTCCAGGCCGTATTCATAAAGCGTCTCAAAGTAGGATTGCCTTTAGATCAGTGCCTTTTTTTTAAATATCCTAATTAATTAAGATTACACAGACACCGGGGACCTGATCCTAGATCGACACTCATACTCTATGAATACGGGCCAAGGAGTAGAATACATGTAGTTGATATTTGTGATATTGCTCAATCTCACATGCAACATCCACTCACCCATTGACTTTGCATAATGATGCAACTCAAAATAGCTTTGTATGGAAGGGTCTACTGTTTAGTCATTTGTTTATTGGGAGTTTGATACATTTTTATTCCCTGTAACTATATTTGCCATTTATACAATGTTATCGTTCAGTGTTAAGCAATAGCAAAGATCTAAGTGATGCATTGACCAACCAGTTGCTAGTGTGGACACTCCACTCTTCATAGAGACCAGCTGGCTCTGAACTCTGCACCTTCTTTTTGTTGTAGGTGCTCTCTCGTCTCAATCAGATCACAGTCCCTCTTAAATCACTGTACGGCTGCTCACTAGGAAGCATAGACACAGTCAGTCTTTCTCTCTCTGTCTCTCTGTGTGCTCTGGTAGTTAGCTGTGTGCTCTGATTGTGGCCGCCCTGTAGGCGGTAGGCCATGGACAGATGGCAGCAAAGTTGCAGTGCCGTGTGTGTGTGTGTGTGTGTGTGTGTGTGTGTGTGTGTGTGTGTGTGTGTGTGTGTGTGTAACTGAGGAGGTTAGCTGGCATGGCAGTGGGTAAGGAGGTGGACTGTTCAAGGGCACATTGTTAGTCCCCTGGTGAAGGAAAAATGGGGTGATGGAAAGTAGCTTTGAACAGGAGTCAGGACTGAACTGAGAAGACTCTGAATCCCAAATCAACTGCTAGCCCCTACCCCCTATACACTTGGATATATCTGAGACAATTGGATAGGTGAAAGTGATATGGCGACAATTCCACCTGGCCTTATCAGAGGGCATGATGAAGCCATTGACACACATACATTTCTAGACACAGCCATATCCTGAGCTGTGAATAGATTTCTGGAATTCTTTTGATCCATTAGTTTTCCCTGTGGGATTGGAGCCATGTTACTCTACAAGTAGCCTCTGTCGAGTCCCCAACAGCCAGATGTTCCGGTTTTCAGGGGAAATGGAAAGATCCTGTGACACTCCATCTTAACTCCTCCGCATTTACTGGATTGGATGAACAGTGCAGAAGAGAACCTCCCCGACTATTTTTTTTCTTCTTCTCGACAAAGCCCAGTATGTAGGGGATCTAGGTTCAGGCATGTCTTTTACACCTGCTACGTTAGGTTACTCTACAAGGTGTGTGTGTGTGTGTGTGTGTGTGTGACCTCCACCGACTGTGACATTGCACCACAAAGTGCACTTCAACAATGCCCTTGTAATACGGACATACGGCTGTTTTATAATAGAATTGCACCTATAAACAGCCCACCTTTCAATTCCACCTTAGGACAGCAGACGTTAGGTACAACTGTGTCTGTCATACTATGTCAGTCATGTTTTATGTCTGACTTTTGTCATTAGATGGACAGTTGTAAATTCATTCCAATTATTTGTTGGAGATTTAGTGTTATGTATGAGTGTGTTATGGCAGGTTAAGTAGGACCAAATACAGAGCAGGGTCATGTTCATTGGGGCACACAACTGAGAACATTTTGATTTAATGATTTGCAAATTCAAGTAGTCCCTCCTGGTATTTGTCAGTTTTCTTCTGTTTGGTCTTCAAGTGTGTGAAAAGTGAGGGAGTTACCATTGTAACTAATTCCACAATTTGAAGAACCCTTACCACAGCATCCACACTAAAGGGTATTAATTACAACATAATAAGGCCTAATTCAAGTATTATTTTTTTATTGTGACGGTACAGCAGTAACCTCTCACAACACTGTCAGTCACGCATGAAAATATCTATTTTGCTCTATTATCTGACCGTCACACTTGATTGTGCATTTGGCCTTGAATCAAAAATACACTAAGTCACAGGAAAACAGAATGTATTATCATCAGATATTCAGCTAGCAATAAAGATAGCTACGTCTACCCCCCTAAAATACTAACATTTTAAATGTTAAAATATTTAGAATCTGTCCTCTCATATTTCCATGAGTGACTATCATTATGACATTTGCTTTGTTCTCCTTACTTCGTCAGCAAAAGACTACAGGATGAGTGGCTGGCTGTGGAGCTATACAGAGCAGGCTTGCTGGTTACAATTCCGGTTTTGAATTTGCTGACAGCATTGTTTAACAGGGTGGGGTTCCTCCCCAGTGACATGCAGAAGCACAGTGGTTTAGTAGAATTGGACTATTTATCGAATCCCTGAGTTTAGTAGTCTATGATTCTTTATTGAATCCTCAGTAACATGGCGACTGTCTACATAATATAAAACATCTAGCAAGTCTGAGAACTAGAATAATTTATGCACAATATACTATGAAAATCATTGGACTCATGCTGCAAACAATTAGAATTCCCCTTTTTCCCCCACAAAATGTATTTCATCTAAACTTTACAGTTGGGAGTGTTCCAGACTTCTCGTGCTTGTATGCTTGTATGTTAGTATGCTCACCTAATACACACTGTTGGACTGCAAAGAAAAGGTGTGCTGCCTAAACACGATACATGGATTTAATTAATCCAAAGTTTACGTCAGCATATTCATTTAAATAGTATTGTTCATCACGGACCTTTTCATGATGGAAATGTATCATTTTTAAAATATATATATATCTATCCATCCCCATCCTTTGGGGAAAAAAAGGCTGAGCTTTCTCCAAATTCAATGTTATGTGAATACATTTAAAACATACTTGATATACATTATGAATTGCTGGACTCTGATTGGCTGCTGGAGATTCTCCTTCCGTATGGCAACAGCCTGGAATCCCCCCCTCTACTCCTGTCCCCCCTCCCCTTTTCTACTCACAGACCTCCTCCACGCTGCTTACCCTCTTCCTTGGGTGCACTTGGACTGCTCTGCCTCCGAGGGGGCTCCTCTCCACCGACTGACTGCAGCATCTGGATGTGGTCACCATGGCAACAGCCATGGTCCAACCCCCCATTCTCCTCCTCCCCCCTTTTCTAAGCTCGCTGTGCTAATGCTCGCCGCTGCACGTCTTCAGGCTTGACCTGGATTCCGTGGTGTGCTGGTGTTTCCCCATTTATTTGGGGTCCAATGCCAGAGCCCGCTCCTCCCCCACATCCCATCCCCAGTCCATGAGTTTGTAAGAATAGAGAATATCGTGTCGCTTACAGCATCGGGGCTCTATCCACCCTCCCTCTCTCCCACTCTACTCACACAGAGCCTCAGTGAACTGAGGTCATTTCCCCGTTTTGATTAAACTGCCACCTCTGCTGAATAAAGAAACCAAAATGTCTGCCTCCTGTCTGTTCCTGTTGTAGTGGGTTTAGTCACACTTTTTCCGCTTGGATTTTTCTCTGGTCTATTTACTGTAAATTTTAATATATGCCCTCTGTTTCTTTGAGATTGAATGTTAATACAACATGACAGTCCGAACACTAGTAAGTCAGTGTAGCTGTTGTGTGGGCGCGTGGCCCTGTCTTTCATTGAAACCCATGTTCCCTTCTGATTTTGAGGAGCTCTTGATGTGGGAATGTCAAATCAGTCACCACAGCCAGTTCATCACATCGGACTAATCGATGGAGCAAGATTATCAGCGACGCAGTTTTCCTGTACATACTCTGCTTATGCCTTCATGAGAAACTTGTTTGGGATGATGCACCTGCTTTTTCTCTTGTGAGCTGTGGCTTTTCTATTTGGTTCTTGCTGTAGGGTTTCTCCGCTCAAGTCTCAAAGGGGAAAACCATATGAGACATAGGGATGGCACGTTCTCGATGTTCATAAACTATTCTCTCTTTTTTAAATTTCTATTGAATTGAAATACGTTTCATTTACTTAATGCATTGAGTGAACAAAGACACCATGGTATGATTTGCCAAACCATGAAATTCTCATATATGATGAGATTATTTGCATATTTAAATGTTAACACATTTCTTTCCTCCTACCCATGCCTCTCTTCACCCATCTCTCCACATCCCTGTCTCTACCCCTTCCTTCCTTACTCTGTTCCTCCTCTCTTTTTTTTCTCTCTCCTGTCTCTCCATCCTCCCTGTCTACCCCCACACCTCTCGCCCTGGTTGCAGTGGAGGTGATGGACCAGCAGAGGGTTCTGCATAGTGGCTGCCTGGTATCGGGGGTGCACACCCCGCCCATCCGCCGCAACAGCAAGCTGGCGAGCCTGGGGCGCATCTTCAAACCCTGGAAGTGGAGGAAAAAGAAAAACGAGAAGCTGAAGCAGAGCTCCACAGGTGAGAGACCATCGGTAAACTACACAAACACGCACACTCACCTCATCCTCTTCCCTACCAAATTAGGCCAGGCGTAGCATATTATGAGTAAAAGCACTTGGGTAATATCCCAACTATTTAAAATGGCTTTCTCGCTCTGTCAACTTATTATGACCCCAAATAGAACTTTTGCATATTGGTCTCAAGTTTTGTCAGATCAGTACATGGTTATGAAAGAAAGGAAATGAGGAAAGGAAGCCATTTTAGTATATATGGATATAATGTAGTCATGTCTCCTTAAACAGATGGGTTGCTAGCCACATTAACAATGTTCCAACATACACATGCCAGAACAGGCTGGTGGGAGGAGCTATATGAGGACGGTGCATTGTAATTGCTGGAATGGATTGAATGGTACGGTATCAAACATGTCAAACATATGGAAACCACATTTCAGTCATTAGAATGAGCCCGTCCTCCTATAGCTCCTCCCACCAGCCTCCTCTGACACACACAGCATACAGCATAGTGCTGTTGCCCTAGGACTGGGATTCCCAAGAATAGTAGTCATGCTATGGAGATGGTGAGTGTGAAATAGAGGGTAAACATGGTTGTAAAACTAAGCTGTGTATGTTGTCTCTCTATGTTCTCCATGCAGATGTGGCATTGTCCAGTGGGTGTCTCTCTCCAGAGCCCGGTTCCCCCTTGCAGGGCCCCTCAGATGGGACATGTATGTTGCGGGGGTTTGGAGGGTCGCTCAATGCCACTCTCACAGTCAGCAGTGTGGAATATTTGGGCCCCGAAGAGGAACTCCCCCCGCCAGGTAGGACAGCCCACCTCCATGGAAAACTAAGGCTTAATCCCAAATTGTTGCCTAGATCCTACGCTTTATGCACTTGTGGAGATCTAAGAAGATTTGATTGGTATAATGAAGCTTCTACCTCTTAGCCTACCATAGGGCAAGGTTGAGCTATAGTCCTCACCATATATTTGGACAGTGAAGCTAAATGTTTTAATTTGGCTCTATACTCCAGCATTTTGGATTCAAGATGACATTTTGAACATGAGGCAAAAGTATCGAATGTCACCTTTTCCAAGTCCTCCTTTCAAAGAAGATAGTGGCAAGAGAAAGTATGTGAACCCTTTGGAATTACCTGGATTTCTGCATAAATTGGTCATCAAATTTGATCTGATCTTCATCTAAGTCACAACAATAGACAAACAGTGTGCTTAAACTAATAGACAAATTATTGTATTTTTCTTGTCTATATTGAATACATAATTTAAACATTCACAGTGTAGGTTGGGAAAATTGTGAACCCCTAGGCTAATGACTTCTCCAAAAGCTAATTGGCATCGAGTCAGCTAACCTGGAGTCCAATCAATGAGACGAGATTGGAGTTGTTGGTTGGAGCTGCCTTGCCCTATAAAAAAAACCACACAAAATGTGAGTTTGCTATTCACAAGAAGCATTGCCTGATGTGAACCATGCCTCGAACAAAAGAGATCTCAGAAGACCTAAGATTAAGAAGTGTTGACTTGCATGAAGCTGGAAAGGGTTACAAAAGTATCTCTAAAAGCCTTGATGTTCATCAGTCCACGGTAAGACAAATTGTCTATAAATGGAGAAAGTTCAGCACTGTTGCTACTCTCCCTAGGAGTGGCCGTCCTGTAAAGATGACTGCAAGAGCACAGTGCAGAATGCCCAGTGAAGTAGTATTAGAGTGTCAGCTAAAGACTTGTCCTCTGAAACATGCTAACATCTCTGTTGACAAGTCTACGATACGTAAAACACTAAACAAGAATGGTATTCATGGTGGGCCACCACGGAAGAAGCCACAGCTGTCCAAAAAAACATTGCTGCACGTCTGAAGTTTGAAGATGTGCAACTGGATGTTCCACAGTGCTACTGGCAAAATATTCTGTGGACAGATGAAACTACAGTCAAGTTGTTTTGGAAGGAACACAAAAAACTGTGTGGAGAAAAAAGGCACAGCACACTAACATCAAAACCTCATCCCAACTGTAAAATATGGTGGAGGGAGCATCATGGTTTGGGGCTGCCTCTGGGCCTGGACAGCTTGCTATCATCGACAGAACTTGGGAATTCATTTTAGACTAACATTCTCCCGCAAAATGTCTTGATATCTGTTTGCCAATTGAAGCTCAACAGAAGTTTGGCGACGCGACAGGACAACGACCCAAAACACAGAAGTAAATCAACAACAGAATGGCTTCAACAGAAGAAAATACACATTCTGGAGTGGCCCAGTCAGAGACCTGACCTCAACCTGATTTGAGATACTTTGGCATGACCTCGAGCAGTTCACACCAGATATCCCAAGAATATTGCTGAACCGAAACAGTTTTGTAAAGAGGAATGGTCCAAAATTCCTCCTGACCGTTGTACAGCGTTGATCCGCAACTACAGAAAACGTTTGGTTAAGGTTATTGCTGTCAAAGGAGGGTCAACCAGTTATTAAATCCAAGGGTACATACTTTTCCCACCCTACACTGTGAATGTGTACACGGTGTGTTCAATAAAGACATGCAAGCGTATAATTGTTTATTAGTTTAAGCAGACTGTTTGTAAGTCGCTCTGGATAAGAGCGTCTGCTAAATGACTTAAATGTAAATGTAAATGTTTGTCTATTGTTGTGACCTAGATGAAGATCCGATCAAATTTGATGACCAATTTATGCAGAAATCCAGGTATTTCCAAAGGGTTCACATACTTGTTCTTGCCACTATAATGACACAGGATAGGGTAGTCGCAGAAGTATGATGAAGTCTAAAATCATCCGTATTGCTTTCGCCTATCCAGCTTAGAGGGCGACTGATGTTTTTTGGGGGGTCCGATTCCTCGACCCCCAAAAGAATTTGGGACCAAACTTAGCGATACCGATATCTGCCGAGATTCTATTTTATGCCAGAGAAATGAAAAAGTTCAATTTTACACATGGAATTCATATAAATTGCCATCCAAAACAGCAATTGTCCAAGAAATATGCGTACAATGTGGGTTTCTTACATTGTGTAATTAAAGACTCATCATGATAATGGCCACAAGTGTTCAAATCAGCATGAGATTCCCTTTTTTTGTCCTATTTATTGAAAGGCCGTTATCGGTGGAGTTATCTACTGATATCGCGGTAAAAGCAGTTCTTAACTTGATCTGAAATAGGTGCCGGTACTGTTTATATTTAGGTGCAGGAGCTACATAATACTTTTGAACAGGAGCTCAAGCAGTAGGAAATGTAAGGTGTCGGTACTCAGCTCCGGTGAGCTCCTGTCCAAGTCAAGCACTGGACACCAATAAGGACACCAATAAGAAGAAGAGACTTGTTTGGGCCAACAAACACGAGCAATGGACATTAGACCGGTGGAAATCTGTCATTTTGGTCTGAGTTAAAATTGGAGATTTTTGGTTCCAACCTCCATCTCTTAGGATGATCTCCGCATTTTTCTTTCCCACTGTGAAGCACGGTATGATGGTGTGTGGGTGCTTTGCTGGTGACATTGTCAGTGAACTCCTTCAAGACTGTTGGAAAAGAATTCCAGGTGAACTTGGTTGAGAGAATGCCAAGAGTGCAAAGCTGTCAAGGCAAAGGGTGACTACTTTGAAGAATCTCAAATATAAAAAAAGATTTTGATTTGTTGAACTACATGATTCCATGTGTTATTTCATAGTTTCGATGTCTTCACAATGTAGAAAATAGTAAAAATAAAGAAAAGCCATGGAATGAATAGGTGTCCAAACTTATTTTAATGGACAAAAAAAAAGCTTTTCTTTCAAAAACAAGGACATTTCTATGTGACCCCAAACTTTTGAACGGTAATATATAAGAAAAGCTTATTTTTTTGTCCATTTAAAATAGCATAAAATTGATCAGAAATACTGTGTAGACATTGTTAATGTTGTAAATGACTATTGTAGCTGGAAACGGCTTTTATTTTACTTTTTTAAATAGAATTACGTAAATGGGCATCTGGCAGCTTCATTAAATAGTACCTGTAAAACACCCGTCTCAACGTTAACAGTGAAGAGGCGACTCCGGGATGCTGGCCTTCTAGGCAGAGTTGCAAAGAAAAAGCCATATCTCAGACTGGCCAATGAAAAGGTTAAGATGGGCAAAAGAACACAAATGCTAGACAGAGGCACTCTGCCTAGAAGGCCAGCATCCCGGAGGCACCTCTTTACTGTTGACGTTGAGACTGTAATCAAACCCACAAATGCTGATGCTCCAGGTACTAAATTAGTCTAAAGAAAGCCAGTTTTAGTGTTTCTTTTAATCAGAACAACAGTTTTCAACTGTGCTAACATAATTGGAAAAGGGTTTTCTAATGATCAATTAGCCTTTTAAAATTATAAACTTGGATTAGCTAACACAACGTGCCATTGGAACACTGGAGTAATGGTTGCTGATAATTGGCCTCCGTACGCCTATGTAGATATTCCATAAAAAATCTGCCGTTTCCAGCTTCAATAGTCATGTACAACATTAACAATGTCTACACTGTATTTCTGATCAAGTTGATATTATTTTAATGGACAAAAAAATGTGCTTTTCTTTCAAAAACAAGGACATTTCTAAGTGACCCTAAACTTTTGATCGGTTGAGTGTGTTTCTTATAAATATGATTCACAGCGGCTATTTTAGATGTATAAAAGTCCCTCAAAATGAACCACATGATACTTCCATGACCCACTAGGGAGCAGTGGAGACATCTGAAAACAACCACCAGTGGTGATGAAATGGCATCATTCATCACTGACAACTGTCACTGTAAATGTTGTCCTGGCGTTACGAGATTAAACTTCGATTAAACTTAATTAATTAAACACGTCTTTCAGTGGCTGAACCTCCAGGGGACTGTGAGCCAGAGGGAAATAGCAGTCAAAATACAGAGGAGGAGGAAGAGGGAGAGGATGAGGCGCAGCCTGGTGCCGATGCTTCTGAGGAGGTCCTGGAGGGAGGAGAAAAGACGGAGAGGCAGGAAGAGGAAATGCCTCGAGGAACCACACCACCTCCAGTAGCGGCCAAACCGGTGATGCCACAGATGAGCAGTGGCGATGGTAAGAAGGCTAGTTAAGTGTACCAGGGTTGGGGTCAATTCGAATTGAAGAGAGTCCATTCAGGAAGTGAACAGACATTCCGATTCCAAGTTTTCCTAAATGAAAAGCATTGAGAAAATGTGGAATCAGAATTTCAGTTTACTTAATTAATTAATTGATTTGAAATGGAATTGACCCACAACCTGATGGTGTACTAAGAGAGGACCATAATGCCAAAACACTGCACTGCACACTCCGAGGAGTAGTGTGGACCCCACATGTACAAACACACACTCACAATACATACAGTGCCTTCAGTAATTATTCACACCACTTGAATTTTTCCTAATTTTGTGTTAGTCTGAAGTTTAAAAAAAATAGATTTTTGTCCTACAGACACAATACCCCATGTCAAAGTGGAATTATGTTTTTCACAGATGAATTAAAAATGAAAAGCTGAAATGTCTTGCGTCAAGTATTCAACCCCTTTGTTATGGCAAGCCTAAATAAGTTCAGTAGTAGAAAGTGCTTAAGTCTCATAAGTTGCATGGACTCACTCTGTGTGCAATAATAGTGTTTAACATGATTTTTGAATGACTACCTCATCTCTGTACCCCACACATACACTTAAGTAAGGTCTGTGACCTTCTGTAAGGTCCCTCAGTCGAGCAGTGACAGATTCAACCACAAAGATCAAATCAAATCAAATTTTATTTGTCACATACACATGGTTAGCAGATGTTAATGCGAGTGTAGCGAAATGCTTGTGCTTCTAGTTCCGACAATGCAGTTTGTAGACAAAGTAAACAAAGTGGCATTGTTAAAGTGGCTAGTGATACATGTATTACATAAGGATGCAGTCGATGATGTAGAGTACAGTATATACGTATGCATATGAGATGAATAATGTAGGGTAAGTAACATTATATAAGGTAGCATTGTTTAGTGGCTAGTGATATATTTACATTTCCCATCAATTCCCATTATTAAAGTAGCTGGAGTTGGGTCAATGACAGTGTGTTGGCAGCAGCCACTCAATGTTAGTGGTGGCTGTTTAACAGTCTGATGGCCTTGAGATAGAAGCTGTTTTTCAGTCTCTCGGTCCCAGCTTTGATGCACCTGTACTGACCTCGCCTTCTGGATGATAGCGGGGTGAACAGGCAGTGGTTCGGGTGGTTGATGTCCTTGATGATCTTTATGGCCTTCCTGTAACATCGGGTGGTGTAGGTTTCCTGGAGGGCAGGTAGTTTGCCCCCGGTGATGCGTTGTGCAGACCTCACTACCCTCTGGAGAGCCTTACGGTTGAGGGCGGAGCAGTTGCCGTACCAGGCGGTGATACAGCCCGCCAGGATGCTCTCGATTGTGCATCTGTAGAAGTTTGTGAGTGCTTTTGGTGACAAGCCGAATTTCTTCAGCCTCCTGAGGTTGAAGAGGCGCTGCTGCGCCTTCTTCACGACGCTGTCAGTGTGAGTGGACCAATTCAGTTTGTCTGTGATGTGTATGCCGAGGAACTTAACTTGCTACCCTCTCCACTACTGTTCCATCGATGTGGATAGGGGGGTGTTCCCTCTGCTGTTTCCTGAAGTCCACAATCATCTCCTTAGTTTTGTTGACGTTGAGTGTGAGGTTATTTTCCTGACACCACACTCCGAGGGCCCTCACCTCCTCCCTGTAGGCCGTCTCGTCGTTGTTGGTAATCAAGCCTACCACTGTTGTGTCGTCCGCAAACTTGATGATTGAGTTGGAGGCGTGCATGGCCACGCAGTCGTGAGTGAACAGGGAGTACAGGAGAGGGCTCAGAACGCACCCTTGTGGGGCCCCTGTGTTGAGGATCAGCGGGGAGGAAATGTTGTTGCCGCCTACCCTCACCACCTGGGGGCGGCCCGTCAGGAAGTCCAGTACCCAGTTGCACAGGGCGGGGTCGAGACGAGCTTGGAGGGTACTATGGTGTTGAATGCCGAGCTGTAGTCGATGAACAGCATTCTCACATAGGTATTCCTCTTGTCCAGGTGGGTTAGGGCAGTGTGCAGTGTGGTTGAGATTGCATCGTCTGTGGACCTATTTGGGCGGTAAGCAAATTGGAGTGGGTCTAGGGTGTCAGGTAGGGTGGAGGTGATATGGTCCTTGACTAGTCTCTCAAAGCACTTCATGATGACGGAAGTGAGTGCTACGGGGCGGTAGTCCAGGCATGTTTTCCAATGCTTCGCAAAGAAGGGCACCTATTGGTAGATGGGTAAAAAGCAGTGCTTGAAGAATTTCAAAAGGAAAAATGGGCAAATGTTGCACAATCCAGGTGTGGAAATCTCTTAAAGACTTACCCATAAAGACTCACAGCTGTCATCGCTGCCAAAGGTGCCTCTACAAAGTATTGGCTCGGGTGTGAAAACTTATGTAAATTAGATATTTCATGTTCAATACATTTGCAAACAATTCTAAAAACATGTTTTCACTTTGTCATTATGGGGTATTGTTTGTAGATGGGTGAGAAATTGATTTAATCCATTTTGAATTCAGGCTGTAACACAAAATGTGGAATAAGTCGAGGGGTATGAATACTTTCTGATGGATCATACCTGTACGGCCAACAAGGTTCGAGCTCACGTTAACAATGACAATTCGTATTCCAAAAACTAGCATACTTACTACCATTACCTGGTTTAGGTTGGCAAAGGCGACACTACTTCAAGTCTCAGGCCAGGTGGCAATGTCACCACAGGATGGCTAGCAGCTTATTATCTTTGTAGCTCAGTTGGTAGAGCGTGGCGCTTGTAACGCCAAGGTAGTGGGTTAGATTCCTGGGACCACCATGCATAAAATGGGCTCCCGAATGGTGCAACGGTCTAAGGCACTGCATCTCAGTGCAAGAGGCGTCACTACAGTCCCTAGTTCGAATCCAGGCTGTATCACATCCGGCCGTGATTGGGAGTACCATAGGGCAGCGCACAATTGGCCCAGCGTCATACCGGTTTGGCCAGGGTAGGCCGTCATTGTAAATAAGAAATTGTTCTCAACTGACTTGCCTAGTTAAATAAATTAAATGAAAATGTATGCATGCATGACTGTAAATAACATGCAATTCCTGACATTTAATCCTAGTAAAAATTCCCCGTCTTAGGTCAGTTAGGATCACCACTTTATTTTAAGAATGTGAAATGTCAGAATAATAGTAGAGTGATTTATTTCTTTCATCACATTCCCAGTGGGTCAGAAGTTTACATACACTCAAGTAGTACTTGGTAGCATTGCCTTTAAATTGTTTAACTTGGGTCAAACATTTCAGGTAGCCTTCAACAAGCTTCCCACAACAATAAATTGGGTGAATTTTGGCCCATTCCTCCTGACAGAACTGGTGTAACTGAGTCAGGTTTGTATAGGCCTCCTTGCTCGCACACGCTTTTTCAGTTCTGCCCACAATTTTTCTATGGGATTGAGGTCAGGGCTTTGTGATGATGACTCCAATACCTTGCCTTTGTTGTCCTTAAGCCATTTTAAGCCACAACTTTGGAAGTATGCTTGGGGTCATTGTCCATTTGGAAGACCCATTTGCGACCTAGCTTTAATTTCCCGACTGATGTCTTGCTTCAATATATCCACATCATTTTCCTTTCCTCATGATGCCATCTATTTTGTGAAGTGCACCAGTCCCTCCTGCAGCAAAGCAACCCCACAACATGATGCTGCAACCCCTGTGCTTCACGGTTGGGATGGTGTTCGGCTTGCAAGCCTCCTCCTTTTTCCTCCAAGATAATGATAGTCATTATGGCCAAAAAGTTATATTTTTGTTTCATCAGACCAGAGGACATTTCTCCAAAAAGTATGATCTTTGTCCCCATGTGCGGTTGCAAACCGTAGTCTGGCTTTTTTATGGAGGTTTTGGAGCAGTGGCTTCTTCCTTGCTGAGCGACCTTTCAGGTTATGTTGATATAGGACTCGTTTTACTGTGGATATACATACTTTTGTACCCGTTTCCTCCAGCGTCTTCATAAGGTCCTTTTGCTGTTCTGGGATTCATTTGCACATTTTGCACCAAAGTGTTCCATCTCCTAGAGATGAATGTACGTCTCCTTCCTGAGCGGTATGACGGCTGCGTGGTTCCATGGTGTTTATATTTGCGTACTACTGTTTGTACAGATGAACGTGGTACCTTCAGGCGTTTGGAAATTGTTCCCAAGGATGAACTAGACTTGTGGAGGTCCACCACTTTTTTTTTTTTTTCAGAGGTCTTGGATTTTGTTTGATTTTCCCATGATGTCATGGGAAAGGCACTGAGATTGAAGGTAGGCCTTGAAATACATCCACAGGTACACCTCCAATTGACTTAAATGAGGTCAGAAGCTTCTAAAGCCATAGCATTATTTTCTGGAATTTTCCAAGCTGTTTAAAGGCATAGTCAACTTAGTGTGTGTAAACGTCTGACCCATTGGAATTGTGATACAGTGAAATAATCTGTCTAAACAATTGCTGGAAAAATGACTTGTCATGCACAAAGTAGATGTCCTAACTGACTTGCCAAAACTATAGTTTGTTAACAAGAAATGTGTGGAGTAGTTGGAAAAACAAGTTTTAATGACTCCAACCTAAGTGTATGTAAACTTCCAACTTATTGGAAGTTGCATATTGTACATAAACAACATATTAAAGGACCACACATCCATACACAAAGAGGATATGGACCACACACACACACCTCTACTTAACTCAAATCTTTGTCTTTCTCTGCCTCTCAGACCCATCCACTGTGCCCTCACACTTGGTCAACTCTCTCCTGCCTAAAGAGCCGCCTAGGACTCCCGAGAGCCTGGCCCCCATGGTGGCCCTGCGAGGGCCTGTCTCCAACCCCTCAGGGTCTCCTCACCTCACCAATATTATGCACCTTCCCATGCCCCCTAGCTGTATCATGGAGGAGCTACAACGAGCCTTTGCCTCAAAGGCGAACCGGCAGGAAAGGTGAGCAGCACAGCCCATTCACTGCAAACAGACACATAACCTCACCATTATGTGACAGGGAGTTCATGTTGTCTCTCATGTTCTGGAACTTAAAGACTGTAGGTATAAAGCTTTATAACTTGTTATAAGCATGTATGAGCCTTTATAATCTCTTTATAATAGGGCTTATATTATGTCTCTCTATGTATTCATGCTCATGGCAAGTCTTTACAATGCATTATAACTGGATAATAATAGGCATGGGAAGGTGCATAATATTGGCGACGTGAGGAGACCCTGAGGGGTTGGAGACGGGCCTTCTCAAGGCCACCATGGCCGCCAGCTTTTAACGAAAGCGTTATTTAATCCCTCATTGATGTTATAGTCGATTTCAGCGGACATCTGCCATGTTGCATGTTCACTCCCCCATTGAAGAATCCGGTGTTCACTCCAATGGTATATTTACCTAAATGTTCATCTCCATGTTAACTCCTACCTGTATGTTACCTTTCAAATGGACCTGCACCGCCATGCTCACCCATCCATAAACTCCCTCTTGTGCTGTTAACCCTCATGCTCCCTCCTCCCTCCTGTGTTCCCTCAGTGTGCATGGGCCTGCTGAGCCGGGCTCAACCCCGTGGCGGCGCTCTGATGGGCGACTCTCTCGCTCCTCCAGCTCGGAGAATCCATCGATGGCGAGCGGCGGCATTGTCGACTGGCTACACCAAGCAGAGAGGAAGAAGGAGGCGGAAGAGAACAAGGAGAACATGCGGCTGGACCAGTGCTTCTCCGACGCCTCGGGCCTCCCCCATGATCAGGATGACTGGAACGACTCCGTCATCTCTGGTGGGTCTTTTCTTAAAGGAAAGATTGCATTCAACGATATCCACCAAATAAACAACATGAATTATATCCCCCTTCCCAAGCGATATATAACAATTCAAAAGTATACTTTAATTTTTAAACTCCTGGGCTCAACATCGGGGGGAAACCAGACGAAGGGTTGAGACGGTTGAACGGCAGTTACAGCAATTTTAAGACATTGTTTTTGGGCATTATGGACTCTCCTAAACTTGAGACCTGCAAGTGATTTGAGGTTTGAGTTGAATGTGCACATTTTAGGTTCGGTTTCTGCCCTGTGAGAGCAATCTCGAAGTGATCGCTGACGTCCTTTGTGTGTATGCAGGTACACTACCTCGCAGGCTAAGGAAAGAGCTCTTGGCTGTGAAGCTTCGGAATCGACCCAGCAAAGAGGAGCTTGAAGACCGGAATATCTTCCCAGCGCGGACCGAACAGGAACGTCAGGAAATACGCCAGCAGATCGAGATGAAACTCACCAAGTAAGTGGTGTCATCTTCATCCACCCCTTTCTCAATGAATCTTTCCTTAATTCCTCACATCTTCTCGCCGCCGCCTCTAAAGGCGCTGGAGAAGAAGGTCCAAGGAAAGGGACCTTGGAGCTTCTTCTCCAATATGGTTCGGAATCACGCAAGAAGATAGGATTCAAGGAATAGTGGAATTGATAAAAAGCCCATCTAGATCAATTCCATTAGGCCTACTGCAAGGACCCCCTTCATTTTCTACATATTTCCTACCCTTTAGTGCCCTCAAACTCAACTCTAGACCTTGAAGCCAGTTCCACTGCTTGTTTTCATTGTTCCCCTCTAATCAGGGACTGATTTAGACCTGGCACATCAGGTGGGTGTAATTAATTATCAGGTAGACGAGAGAACCAGCAGGCTCAGGACCTCGTAGGGTAATTCATTCATACCCCTGCTATAATGGATGGATGCAAACCTGGGTTCAAATACTATTTTAAATATTTCAAATACCTGCCAGATGGGAAGGGTTTGCAGTTTCGGAACTATTCTACTGGTCCATTTTTAGCACTGATAAAGTATCTGAAATGATTTAAAATAGGACTATTATACTGGTCCATTAAGCACAGAAGGTATTTGAAATGATTTCAAATAGTACTTGAACTCGGGTCTGGATGGACAACATGAACCTGAAGGCTCTTTTGGGACATAAGACCACACTATTGATATTGATTGTATATAAAATGTCAATGTAAATACAGATAGAAATCTGTGAATGTCCACGAGAGAAGAGTCTGAACAGTGATAGAGGATGAAACTATACGCTTACTGGTAGTGGCAATGTTGGAGTCTGTGGGGGGTTTAGAGTGGAGGTGAGAAAGACAATCTGATTGAGGAGAATTATCCTCTCGCCTTGCATTGACTTGATTTGCGTCGCCCCGTGTTAATCTGGCATTGTTCTGTACATCCTTTGGAATCAACGCTTGGACTTGGCCAATCCTAAATAGTGTCTCTATTGTGTTGGAGGGATTTTAAAGCAACCAAGTGCTAAACCTGCTGATTGACCAAATCAAGGTTTTGACAAAACCAATCCTTAGTTGAGGGAGTGAGATGAGTAATTACACGGAGTGGTTTCATGGCCAATTGGAGTAAAATCCTGCAAACTCTAAACTTAATTGTTGATGTGGTTATACAAGTAGAATGTGGCGCACTGTGATAAAATACCCAGATTCATTCTCAAGAGCAAAAACTATGTATGATTTCAAGAATGCTACTGGAGGGTTAGAGATAAGGAATAGTGCATTTCCATTTTTCTATTGACTCCTTTTGTTGGTGTACTGTTTAAGACATTCAATCACAGGAAGTTATTAGAATTTGAACACAACCTCCAGTAACAGTCTTCGCTATGTACAGGCCAGGGGGGCACTGTAGATATTAGCATATGGACACGAGACTTCCAGAATAGTAATGGAACAAAACGCTTCTCTAAACCAATAGTTCTTGTACTGTACTGTTTCACATTAGCGGCGCCGACAGAGATGGCCGCCTCGCTTCGCGTTCCTAGGAAACTATGCAGTTTTTTTTTTTACGTGTTATTTCTTACATTAGTACCCCAGGTCATCTTAGGTTTCATTACATACAGTCGAAGAACTACTGAATATAAGATCAGCGTCAACTCACCATCAGTACGACCAAGAATATGATTTTCGCGACGCGGATCCTGTGTTCTGCCTTTCAACCAGGACAACGGAATGGATCCCATGCGGCGACTAAAAAAAAACGACTCTGTAAAAGAGGGAAACGAGGCGGTCTTCTGGTCAGACTCCGGAGACGGGCACATCGTGCACCACTCCCTAGCATTCTTCTCGCCAATGTCCAGTCTCTTGACAACAAGGTTGATGAAATCGGAGCACGGGTAGCATTCCAGAGGGACATCAGAGACTGTAACGTTCTTTGCTTCACGGAAACATGGCTCACTGGAGAGACTCTATCGGAGGCGGTGCAGCCAGCGGGTTTCTCCACGCATCGCGCCGACAGAAACAAACATCTTTCTGGTAAGAAGAGGGGCGGGGGCGTATGCCTTATGGCTAACGAGACATGGTGTGATGAAAGAAACATACAGGAACTCAAATCCTTCTGTTCACCTGATTCAGAATTCCTCACAATCAAATGTCGACCGCATTATCTACCAAGAGAATTCTCTTCGATTATAATCACAGCCGTATATATTCCCCCCCCCAAGCACACATCGATGGCTCTGAACAAACTTTATTTGACTCTTTGCAAACTGGAATCCAATTATCCGGAGGCTGCATTCATTGTAGCTGGGGATTTTAACAAGGCTAATCTGAAAACAAGACTCCCTAAATTTTATCAGCATATCGATTGCGCAACCAGGGGTGGAAAAACCTTGGATCATTGTTACTCTAACTTCTGCGACGCATATAAGGCCCTGCCCCGCCCTCCTTTCGGAAAAGCTGACCACGACTCCCATTTTGTTGATCCCTGCCTACAGACATAAACTAAAACAAGAAGCTCCCACGCTGAGGTCTGTCCAACGCTGGTCCGACCAAGCTGACTCCACACTCCAAGACTGCTTCCATCACGTGGACTGGGATATGTTTCGTATTGCGTCAGATAACAACATTGACGAATACGCTGATTCGGTGAGAGAGTTCATTAGAACGTGCGTTGAAGATGTCGTTCCCATAGCAACGATTAAAACATTCCCTAACCAGAAACCGTGGATTGATGGCAGTATTCGCATGAAACTGAAAGCGCGAACCACTGCTTTTAATCAGGGCAAGGTGACTGGTAACATGACCGAATACAAACAGTGCAGCTATTCCCTCCTCAAGGCAGTATAGAGACAAAGTAGAATCTCAATTCAACGGCTCAGACACAAGAGGTATGTGGCAGGTCTACAGTCAATCACGGACTACAAGAAGAAAACCAGCCCAGTCACGGACCAGGATGTCTTGCTCCCAGGCAGACTAAATAACTTTTTTGCCCGCTTTGAGGACAATACAGTGCCACTGACACGGCCTGCAACGAAAACATGCGGACTCTCCTTCACTGCAGCCGAGGTGAGTAAGACATTTAAACGTGTTAACCCTCGCAAGGCTGCAGGCCCAGACGGCATCCCCATCCGCGCCCTCAGAGCATGCGCAGACCAGCTGGCCGGTGTGTTTACGGACATATTCAATCAATCCCTGTACCAGTCTGCTGTTCCCACATGCTTCAAGAGGGCCACCATTGTTCCTGTTCCCAAGAAAGCTAAGGTAACTGAGCTAAACGACTACCGCCCCGTAGCACTCACTTCCGTCATCATGAAGTGCTTTGAGAGACTAGTCAAGGACCATATCACCTCCACCCTACCTGACACCCTAGACCCACTCCAATTAGCTTTCCGCCCAAATAGGTCCACAGACGATGCAATCTCAACCACACTGCACACTGCCCTAACCCATCTGGACAAGAGGAATACCTATGTGGGAATGCTGTTCCATCGACTACAGCTTGGCATTCAACACCATAGTACCCCCCAAGCTCATCATCAAGCTGACCCGGCCCTGTGCAACTGGGTACTGGACTTCCTGACGGGCCGCCCCCAGGTGGTGAGGGTAGGCAACAACATCTCCACCCCGCTGATCCTCAACACTGGGGCCCCACAAGGGTGCGTTCTGAGCCCTCTCCTGTACTCCCTGTTCACCCACGACTGCGTGGCCACGCACGCCTCCAACTCAATCATCAAGTTTGCGGACGACACAACAGTGGTAGGCTTGAGTACCAACAACGACGAGACGGCCTACAGGGAGGAGGTGAGGGCTCTCGGAGTGTGGTGTCAGGAAAATAACCTCACACTCAACGTCAACAAAACTAAGGAGATGATTGTGGACTTCAGGAAACAGCAGAGGGAACACCCCCCTATCCACATCGATGGAACAATAGTGGAGAGGGTAGTAAGTTTTAAGTTCCTCGGCGTACACATCACAGACGAACTGAATTGGTCCACTCACACAGACAGCATTGTGAAGAAGGCGCAGCAGCGCCTCTTCAACCTCAGGAGGCTGAAGAAATTCGGCTTCTCACCAAAAGCACACAAACTTCTACAGATGCACAATCGAGAGCATCCTGGCGGGCTGTATCACCGCCTGGTACGGCAACTGCTCCGCCCACAACCGTAAGGCTCTCCAGAGGGTAGTGAGGTCTGCACAACGCATCACCGGGGGCAAACTACCTGCCCTCCAGGACACCTACACCACCTGATGGTTACAGGAAGGCCATAAAGATCATCAAGGACAACAACCACCCGAGCCACTGCCTGTTCACCCCACTATCATCCAGAAGGCGAGGTCAGTACAGGTGCATCAAAGCTGGGACCGAGAGACTGAAAAACAGCTTCTATCTCAAGGCCATCAGACTGTCAAACAGCCACCACTAACATTGAGTGGCTGCTGCCAACACACTGACACTGACTCAACTCCAGCCACTTTAATAATGGGAATTGATGGGAAATGATGTCAAATATATATAGCCACTTTAAACAATGCTACCTAATATAATGTTACATACCCTACATTATTTATCTCATATGCATACGTATATACTGTACTCTATATCATCTACTGCATCCTTACGTAATACATCTATCACTAGCCACTTTAACTATGTCACTTTGTTTACATACTCATCTCATATGTATATACTGTACTCGATACCATCTACTGTATCTTGCCTATGCTGCTCTGTACCATCACTCATTCATATATCTTTATGTACATATTCTTTATCCCCTTACACTGTGTATAAGACGGTAGTTTTGGAATTGTTAGTTAGATTACTTGTTGGTTATTACTGCATTGTCGGAACTAGAAGCACAAGCATTTCGCTGCATTAACATCTGCTAACCATGTGTATGTGACAAATAAAATTTGATTTGATTTGAAACCACAACAGTTCAGAATGAAGGCATTTCAGGACTATTCCTTCACACCAATGTGTCAAGCTGGGGTACACCACTGTGTTATGTAACCAGCCACATATTATTAATATATTTTTTAAAATCTTTATTTTAACATGGCAAACTTGAGACCTAGGTCTCTTTTACAAATGTGCCCTGTAATAACGCAGTTGAGTGCTACTCGTCTTCAGAGAAAGCGATTTGACAGTAGGAGACTCCCAGGAAAACAATCACCCTCGGGCTATTTTTAGTTCCGCTCAAACTAACAGGATACTCAAATTTTAATTTTTGTCATAGGACAACAAGAGGATGTATTCACTACCAGCTGCAAACAAACACCTTATGTAAAAGGCCACGTCAGAGCAGCAGTGGCAGCATGACTTGTAAGAGGCTTGCGTAAGAGCCCCAGGGTCAGGCAGTGTGCTTTGTGAAGACGAAATTCCTCTTGCATGGGAGTGAGCTGTGGAGCTGTCTGAGGAAGGTCGCATTGAGGTCGCCATTGTAGGCTTGTCACACAAGAGCATGGATGCAAAAACTAGCATCAAACATAATAATTTGCTGTGTGATTTCATTGAAAGGGGTGCACACAATGCAATTGCGAGTTCTATTTGTAACTGAATAATATGCCTTCCATTCTATCTGAAATATGATAGTTATTTTGCTCACTGCTCAATGGTCTCTGCCATTTTGCTTGTGCAAAATGCTGTCCTAAGTGTGTAAAGAACTGCATCCCAATCGGGATCTTGGAAACAAACTGTGTGTTCTATAGGCTATGTGTACTGAATTAGACCCCATTTGAGATGAACTGGTAAACATATTTCAGGGGGACCACTATAACTAACATTTCTCCCCCTAAATGTCTGAGTTCTGATCTGAGGCCTACAGATCAGAGATTTTCAGATCTGTACAGTGGAAGCGATATGATGGAAGCAGCACTACATTGCTCCTACCTATCCAGACCCTTCAGATCAGCAAACATTGAAGGGTTAGGACCAAGGGGTAGCGGTAGGGAGTGATTTCGGACCGGCTGTAGGGACTCTTATCTCAGTATACTATCATTTGTGCTCCCATCGTCTAGTCTGTTAGGGCTGTGGCGGTCAGTCAGGGCTGTGGCGGTCAGTCAGGGCTGTGGCGGTCAGTCAGGGCTGTGGCGGTCAGTCAGGGCTGTGGCGGTCAGTCAGGGCTGTGGCGGTCACAAACGTTTAGTCAGCCGGTGATTGTCAAGCAACTAACTGTTGGTCTCATGGTAATTGACCGTTAATTAACACAAATATTTAGTATATCCTGGCGTCCACTACAAGCCACTGATGTTGACCTTTTAAAAAGTCTAATAAATCCATGTAATATAGCCTGCACCTTCACAATAAATCCATTATTTATTTTAGACAGGTCTAAAGAAGCATGATATGAAGAAATATAGTCTATTTCAGAAGAACAGAATAGTATGCTATGCCAAATGGCTGTGGGCTACACTAGTTAATTTAGCAGACAAGATTTTCTTAGAATTCCGTGGCATTATTTTATAGTTTGAAGAATTGAATAAAATGGGAAGGATATTTTCTCCAAATGATTTGAGAGAGTGCGCACATGTGGTTATTCTGTTTTGAGAGTTTAACAAAGAAATCTGTAGTCCTTTATGCTTCATTTTAGAGGTATTAATGTAACTTTAGTTGTTCTACAATCGTTGGGCGATTTAAGTTTTGAATTTTAATACATTGTTAGGCTGCATGTTGTGACTAATGAAAAAAGTTGCATGAAAGGCGTGAGCTCTACTTTGTCTTTTGTACAGGCTGTAACACTACATAAGTCACTCAGTCACAATTTGACAAGCACTTGATAATGCCTCGAATTTCACGGCGGCACCCCCTTTGTGTGGCATAATGCACCCTAAAAAAATCCATGCCTTTTCAGGCCAGTGACTGTTGTGCCCTTCACGCTCCATCACGTGATCGGGTCTTTCTCACAGGCTACAAGTGAAGATGGCAGGTGTGGGGCGACAGGTAGCCTAGTGGTTAGAGCGTTGGACTAGTAACCGAAAGGCTGATCGAATCCCTGAGCTGACAAGGTAAAAATCGGTCGTTCTGCCCCTGAGCAAGGCAGTTAACCCACTGTTCCTAGGCCGTCATTGAAAATAAGAATTTGTTCTTAACTGACTTGCCTAGTAAAATAAAGGTAAAATAAAAAAAGACATCAGGGACGCAACTGCGCACGTTCTTATCCAATTCCGAGGTGCATTTTGAAGATATTGGAAGAACTGTCCGCATTTACTTTTCGTCAGCCAACAAGATGAGTAGGCTTAACATACAGCAAAAGCATTAGCCTATGTCAATTTTCTATCCCCCATAGTACAACGGTCGATGTGTTCTATTCTGTGCGAGAATAAATAAATATTCTAAACTAGTTTAAAAAGCTTAAAATAGTCTGGGATAGTTGTGGGATGCGATAGATCCCAAATTAATACAACCACTAGCATCAACTTTTTTGCTTAAAATGTTGATAAATGATTAGGCTATATTATTCACCTTAAGCGCAGCAATGCGCATATGGTAGTAGGCTATAAGCACGAATGATCCATTAGCGGAAAACATTTAGAATGGACAATTATCATGCACCTATTTCAAAATGGGCAGCTGGAAAAATTAATGTCATCTATGCACTTAAATAGCGAATGGAGGACGCTTTTCCCCGTGGTTTATTTTCATGCCAGCCATGTAGGCTATACTCCTGTTGTAAATATAAGCAATGTGCTTAATATTAGGAAAGTTGAAAAATTAAACATAGTAGGTGTCACACCTGATCCTGCTCCCGCTCCCTGGCGCTCGAGGGCGCCAGGCTCCCCAGCATTACACACTCCTGCCACCATCATTACGCAAACATGCATTCCACCCCCGTCATACGCATCAGCAATTATTGGACTCACCTGGAATCAATTACCTCTCATTACCTCCCCTATCTCTGTCTGGTTCCCCTCTCTGTTCCCTGCTTCTGCATTAATTGCCGTTTTGTACCAGTGTGTTGATGCTGTTCTTGTCTTGGTCTTTGTCTGTTTCCTGATTTAAATGTTGACACCCCGTCCCTGCTTCTCATCTCCGGTGTTGGTCCTTACAATCGCTCTAGCCTAAGGAAAGCTGATCCTCTTTTTAGTAGAGGCCATCACTCTGTTTTCTTGCGCAATTGCATAGCCTATTGAAATGTTGCACAACATGACCTCATGGGCTCTCATGAAGTTTTTGATTACATTGTCTAAAACATTTGCATTGATGTCAGAGTGATTAGAGGGACAATAGAGTGCTGAGTACCAGGCAGTTAGCAAGTTTGGTAGGCTACTGATGACCATCAGCAGCATCAGAGCTTGGAAAAGCATAACTATCATGACTAAACGGTCACGTGGAATTTGACTGCCTTTGACTGCCGGTATGGCAGTAATTCAGTCATCGCAACAGCCCTAGTCACAGTTACCTCCAGACAAAACAGAGACCACATGAAAAGGTCCACTGCAAATATTGAGACTTGCAAACATTTTGATTCGCACACTAGAGTAGACATTTATTTGAGATGCTTATTCCTTCTTTAAGTGGTAACACTAGTAGTATACACTGCATTCGGAAAGTGTTCAGACCCCTTCCCCTTTTTCCATATTTTACATTACAGCCTTAGTCTAAAATTGATGTAAATAAAAAAAACTCCTCAATCGACAAACAATACCCCATAATTACAAATCGAAAACCGTTTTTCAAAGATTTTTTTTATTACAAATAAAAATACCTTATTGTATTTAGTATTCAGACCCTTTGCTATGAGACTCGAAATTAAACTCATGTGCATCCTGTTTCCATTGATCATCCTTACAACTTGATTGGAGTCCACCTGTGGTAAATTTAATTGATTGGACATCATTTGGAAAGGCACACACCTGTCTATATAAGGTCCCACAGTTGACAGTGCATGTCAGTGCAAAAACCAAGCCATGAGGTCGAAGGAATTGTCTGTAGAGCTCCGAGACAGGATTGTGTTGAGGCACAGAGCTGGAGAAGAGTACCAAAAAAATTCTGCAGCATTGAAGATCCCCAAGAACACAGTGGCCTCAATCATTCTTAAATGGAAGAAGTTTGAAACCGCCAAGATTCTTCATAGAGCTGGCCGCCCGGCCAAACTGAACAATCGGGGGAGAAGGGCCTTGGTCAGGGAGGTGGCCAAGAACCCGATAGTCACTCTGACAGAGCTCCAGAGCTCCTCTGTGGAGATGGGAGAAGCTTCCAGAAGGACAACCAACTCTGCAGCACTCCACCAGACGGAAGCCAAACAGGATTCTCTGGTCTGATGAAACCAAGATCGAAAATCTCTGGAGAGACCTGAAAATAGCTGTGTAGCGAGCCTCCCCATCTAACCTGACAGAGCTGGAGAGGATCTACAGAGAAGAATGGGAGAAACTCCCCAAGTGCAGGTGTGCCTAGCTTGTAGCGTCATACCCAAGAAGACTTGAGGCTGTAATCACTGCCAAAGGTGCTTTAAAAAAGTACTGAATAAAGGGTCTGAATACTGATGTACATGTGATATTTAAATGTAAAATGTTTAATACATTTGCAAAAATGTCATTATGGGGTATTGTGTGTAGATTGATGGGAAAAAAACAATTCAATACATTTTCGAATAAGGCTGTAACGTAACAAAATGTAGAAAGGTCCAGGGGTCTGGACTGTATGTGCCAGTTTGCTGTGTATGCTCCATATTTTGGTGACACTGCACTTTTTTAGAGAAGGGAAAGCCCAACTATATTTAGCCCAACTATATTTAGCCCTGAAGATGGTGGAGAAGAGGGAAGCTTAGCAGAGGAGTAAAGCATATTTCCCCAGAGTACCCTTACTGAAAGGCAAAAACGGTCCATCACTCCCGGCTTAGATCTCCCTAACGGCTCCGAGCTTAGATTTAATTTAAAACATTTCCTAGTCTCTCCAGATAAGAGAAACTGCCAGTTGTGGTGGGAGCAGAAAAAAAGATGCTGTCCTAACTTATCACTGGGATAATGACACATTCTGTCAGGTTATTTCACACTGTGATAACGGTCTATCAATAGTGCTCTCTGCCATCCACTTCTGCTGCTACGGCGGGGCTATTCTTAGCTCAGATACTATTGAATAATGCATCCCGGTGCACCTCTCTCTCTCTGTGTTGTTGGGGAGAAATGGTGGGGAAAGTGCAATATACAGTAGGCCAGAATGCATATGTTTTTTTTATTTTGAAGGAGAGTGGAATTCCAAACTCATTCCTATTTTTATGACAGGATGGGAGAGAAGCAGGGCAGAAATGAGTAGCGTTTATGCCGGGATAGAACCGGGATTCCCGCTGCAGGGGAATCGGGCCTATATGGTTAGAGAAGCGAGAGCCTTACACGCTTGACCAGACTCCGGGCCAGTAAAAGATGTGTTTTGCGGAGAGCTGGGTTACTGTGACTGCTCACTGCAGTCTGGCTGTCAATTTGTGGTTGAAGGATAAGAGACCTAATGCCTGCTTTAACCGCCTACTCAAAGTTGACTTTTCTTTCCGGGCACGACTAGCATGGCTTTATATTTATCCTAGTACTGTTTTATAGGCTATATGTTATACTACTAAGGATTCAATCCAAACGGTTACAGGACAGCTCACTATGGACCTTTTTAATGGTAACTTACGCTTCAGTGCGTAAATGAATGCCATCTGAGTGTTTGGGGAAAAAAGGCCTTTAAAAGGGGTCATCACTAGTCATAAACCCACGTATTACTACAATCTGATCTTAAAATCTTTTTATTTTTACGGTATAGCCAATTTTGGCTGTGGCTTATCTAATGGGAACCTTTTTTAAAAGGTACTTTGGCAGCTGTGCAGTAGGCACTAGTTAAAGGTAATTTAGGCTTAAGCCAACATGCGTAGCATTTACCATGCGATCTCTGCGAACATCTGTGAAAAATGCTCAATTGAATCCAGGCCACAGTGTTTGTAAACTCGTGATGACACAAATTCTGTCATTGTAGGACAAGTGGGTAGGCTACCTTATACACCTGCAGCATATACTGGGTATTCATCTCATGTTCTATGTTCAAGAAAAACAGAATATCTAAACTGTGTTGTATTTTACAGTTGTCCTTCAGTCAATATAGGCCTATATAATTATAGGGTAAGAAACATCAAAACAAATATTTGTATGAGCCCTCTGTCTCTTGACTTTACCTTTCCAAATCCCCCAAGTTAAGATATTATTTGTTGCCAAGAAAAGTAAATGTTGTAATCTACACATACACACAGCTATGATTAGGCAGACCTACATTGCAATATAATACCCACTGGTGGGTTGCTGAGGTGTACTGTAGTAAGGGTTCCCTGGGAAGAATCCATTGTATTAGATTTCCATGAGAAATGTGTTGCTAAGCAACCCATCGACCAGGTCAATATCATGGTGATATAGCATCCATTGGGGCTTTGAGAGTGGTTCTCCATTTCATCTGTTGAAAAATGTTATGCCACCACATCTGTTGGAATGCCTTTCTCATTCACTCGCACTGGACTGGCAGATGTGGGATATAGATGATGGCTCTTGTTATTGTGAAGTGCCTTTTTTGGTGATTGGAAAGTAGACCGACATGTTAAAAAATAAATGTCTTCGACAAAACAAGCTTGATATGAAGTGGGAAGATCCGTGACAAAACTTTACATACATGAATGTAGGCTACAATACAATACAATTTATTGAATACATAGTAGCCCTAGATATTAAACACAGGCACTTTGTAACTTGTGCATTCTGAGCATGATCTCAAAAAATACACATAACATGGGCTAATATTATTTTTCCTTGGAAAATGTATCTATCGGACAAAGGGAATCTTGTTTCAAATTAATGAATTATTCTGCAGTTATTACTCGTCGCAAGTAAGATTTCCTGCTGTTTTAAATGTAATTGCAATTATTGATATACCTATTGATTCTCAGAAATGTATTAATGCTGTAGGTCTATAAATGCACAACTGACTTAGCCTACCTCATAACCCAAACTCAATAATCTAGCATATAGATTTCATAACCTACATTTCATCATCTTGTAATGATCCTATTAACCACGTTTGTCATTTTCTTGAATAAAAGCATGATCACTCTGTATATTTGCATTGCATTATTAGCATTCATCATTAGCATATTTTGCTTATAAATGTTAAGGTTCCAGCACCTTCATCTTTTCAGAGGTAGTGAGCAGCACGTGGCGAGGTCAACGCGTGCCGCTTCAGGGTACGTGACCTGACTTTGGTCCTCACTCAGAGCGTTGGACTTTTGAAGGTGATCTGGGGCAAGGCGTGCTGTGAGGTGCCCTCTGTCTTGATACCTTCATCTTTCGGGCAGTGGGTTTGACCCATGCTGTGTGGAGCTGACCCCTATCTATTATTGATATTAAAGTCTTTGAAATGTTCCCTTGCACAGGTGACTCCAAAGCCATTTTGGTTTATGTGGATTGTTTGAAGCGTTGATAGTGAGGTATACGCAAACGTGAATTAGTCATTAATGAGCCTGTATGATCTTATTAATATGCAATCATTATTAAATAAAATAATTGGATTGTTTAATTACCAGTTTGTGATATAGATGTGTAGCTACCAATGTCAGAAGTACATTTTGATAGGTTACAATTACCCTATCTTGACTCGCCTATTTTACTGTAGGGTAATTGTAACCTGTTTTACTGTAGGGTAATTGTAACCTATTTTACTGTAGGGTAATTGTAACCTGTTTTACTGTAGGGTAATTGTAACCTATTTTACTGTAGGGTAATTGTAACCTATTTTACTGTAGGGTAATTGTAACCTATTTTACTGTAGGGTAATTGTAACCTATTTTACTGTAGGGTAATTGTAACCTGTTTTACTGTAGGGTAATTGTAACCTATTTTACTGTAGGGTAATTGTAAAAAAGAAGCAGCTTTGTGATAATGAGAAATGTAATTGTCTGAATAGCTATGGGGGATACCTTAAGCGGAAATCTCGTCTGCACCTCCTCCTGACAACAAATTATGCATGCAGTCGGAAAAAGGAGGCAGTCTGAGTAGCACATCACGACCCAGTTCAAAAAGGTTGCTGCGTGTGTGTGTCGCGTAGACTGCAAGGGATGACAGTGAAGCGAGCAGCTGCACAGGCAACAGCAGCTGACAGTAGCGCTAGTGTTTGTTCCTAGTCTCTCTATAATTTCAAGATTTGAGACAATAGTATAAGGCAGCCAGAGCTCAACAGTAGTATAACGGAAAATACCAAAAATTGCACGTCTGTGGGTATTCCAGATGTGGGGAGTGTCTCTACCAAAGCATCATAGTCGGGGTCTAGACGCGAGATGGAAAGACAGGGAGTTCCCCGATAGAACAACTACATTGAGAAGAATTGATCCGGCGGACTTGGTTTAAAAGTTACTTCTTGGATGTTGACGAAGCTTGAATCGAAAATGGTTCAGAACGTGGTTCTGGTGTTTTTTCGCAGGAGACTCAGCCAGAGACCAAATGTGGAAGAGTTGGAGAGTCGGAATATCCTAAAACGTGAGTTGTAAAATTATTTTAATATATATATATATTTTTTTTTTCATTAAGCTATGTGAAATTCATGCACAATTTCTGAATAAATCTACCAAGGTAGACAATAAGCCTACATAAATGTATTATGATAAATACATTCACTCATGTAAAATTCAGGAGGCGGAACAGATACATTGTCTTCCAACACATTGTCTTCCAACATACATAACCCAACTTGATGTTGGCCAAAATGTTGGTGATGGCATTCTCAGGAGACCATTTTATTAGGATCTGGATCTGACCCTCAGTGGAACAAGATTCACACTCCTGTAAGGAATTATGTTTTAAACTTTCAAATATATACCCATGGATTAGACTTCATTCGTAATGTCTGAAGCCTAATCTGTGTCTCTACAGTCACAGAGTGGAACACAGTGGGACACTCTTTCACCAATAGATAAGGTTTAGGGTCAAACAGTGATATCACTTATGTGGATTAGAGGGAAAACAGTGATGAAAACAAGTGACATCATTCTTGGGAAATGTGTTTTCCAACCTCTCAAGTGTTCTTATCAGTGTCTTTGTCATATCACTAATTATTTTCTTCTCCTTGGTTTAGAGAGAAATGACCAGACAGAACAAGAAGAGAGGAGGGAGATCAAACAGCGGCTCAACAGAAAGGTATGTTACACCATTATTATACTAATGAATAACTCTAGTATTATTAGTGTAATATTACAGTAATGCAACCTGCTGACATCAGATTTATTTATTCTGCCTAGTACTTGTTCTGTTTGTATATTTTGTGTTAATCTCATGCTGTGCACTAGATAAATATTTATTTTGCTCTGGATAAGAACATAAAAATATGTACATTGGTCCTAAAAGACCTTGTATGGCAAAGTCGTTACTTTTCTGGGAGCAATATTTTGATGCAAAATCACGAATGAATACAGGAAAAAGTCAAACATGGGTAGCTAATGTAGTCCTTATTGAACCAAACACGTGCCTGTCAAATGACTGTACTCATTCATACCAATGCCTCTCTGTTCCCATGGTGTATTTCAGCTCAATCAGCGGCCCACAGTTGACGAGCTACGGGACCGAAAGATTCTCATCCGTTTCAGTGACTATGTAGAGGTGGCCAAAGCTCAGGATTACGACCGAAGAGCAGACAAGCCCTGGACCAGGCTCTCTGCAGCCGATAAGGTGCGTGTCATTGGTGTCAAAAACAAGGAACCCTCCTGCAGCATCTCTACCATTTCACATTCACCACTTAAAGTGACTGGCACATACCCTTATCAGAACATGTTGTGATGTAGGGCCTATTTATTAAAGGCCAAAAAGCATTGAGTTCTGGAACTGTGAAAACATACTGTTGTCCTTGCTACCACCTCCATAGCGCCAGCATGTCTCACTGTTATGCCTAAGACCTTTTCGTATTTTTTTTTTTTTACTACTCTCTCAAGCTACGTGACAATTTCCGTGGGTCAATGTGCGATGTCAGTCTCCGCTTAAAGGATGCTCTCTAGTCTAACGCTCGTTGTATTCCTCCACAGGCGGCTATCCGAAAGGAGTTGAACGAATTCAAAAGCACCGAGATGGAGGTGCACGCCTCGAGCAAGCACCTCACAAGGTAAGTGGGTGTGATTGCTTCTATTCTCTGCTGCAGCTGCCTCTATTTTTAGCTCCCCAGAAAAGATCCACAGAGCTAAAGATCGATGTGCATGCTTAAAAGGGGGAGGAGGGGAGTCAGTCCTTGCTTACCTTCCCGGGGGCCTGATATTGGCAAGAAAAATGACAAATGCTGTCTGTCCCCAATTAAGCATGTGCGGTAAACGAAGATCCTCTAGTCAATTTGTGAGTGACCTAGGGAGACAGCGGCCCCACTCACCCGGCACACAAAGCTGTGCTAAAAATAGCCCAAGATTGATGAATAGCTGTAATCATAACTGGAGTGATTACAAAGGCACCTTCTGTGCTCACGATCACCCCCCCCCCTCACTCTTTCACCTCCCTCTCCTTTTGTAGGTTCCACAGGCCGTGAATACGAAGGGGAGTTTCTTCTGTGAAGAAATAATGCTGAGCCTAGAATTTTCGGTTGCTGCGTCGGTAGCGGTTAGAAACTGCCGGAGCCCGGAGGACATTCTTCCAGAGCCCATTCCTTTGTCTGCAGGGTGTCCTCAATTCCTCCAGCGCGCCCCTAGGTTTCGTCGAGGGGAGGTAGACAGACGGTGATGTTTGGGGGTGTGACAGTGAATCCCGGAGGCTGTGTCTCCAACGTGGGAGCTGACTGGAGGAAGAAGACTAAAGACAGAACCTCGAACTCGGACTCCGTCTATCTGCCCATCGGTTAAGATGGAGCTGAGGGAAGAACAATGCCTGTGTGTGCGGGTTTTTTCAAACGGACTCCTTTGAGAATGTGGTTGAATGCGTACAGGGAAGATGACGTTGTGCATGTGACCAGCTTCACCTTTTTTTTTTTTTTTTTTTGAATAACGTGTCACTTGAGGGGGGAGGGGGGGACTGTGTGGTCGGCCGTGGGTGAATTTCGTACCAACTGTATCTGTCAATCTGAACCGGACTGTCAATGTTTTCACTCAAGAGAGAACCTTTGTAAGCACTACTTGTTTTCAAAATACAAGGTCTTCAAAAAAAATGTATGCATCTTATTTTTGGTAATCACCATTTTTTAAAAGTATTAATAAACAGATTGCTAGGTAGCTGAACAGGTAAAAGCCTCAATCCAGCCTTCCCCTTTGTATTGCTCAAAGTAGCAAGATACCGTAGTAAGCAGAGTGAATGTGAGATTCATGGGTCTGACAGGCAACATGAGATAATATACAGCAGGGCTCTCCAACCCTTTTCCTGGAGAGCTACCATCCTGTGAGTTTTCACTCCAACCCTAATAATTACCGAGTTGGTAAGGGTCTTTCTAGAAATATAGGGGCCAATATGTGACATCAGGGTAAAAATGTCAATGGTTTGATATACGATTTTCTTGCAGCTTCACGGGTAGTTACAGGAATAAATGTCTAGGTAGGCACAAAACAATAACTTCACCTAGCAACAACAAAACATCTACATGTCACAAGAAACATGGACACTGATTGTTTCTTTGTCATGCCTAGTTGCCAGCTCTTTTTGTGCTTTAGTCAACTTCTATCATTTATAGCCATGCTAAACATTCCTGAAGAATTAAAAAGATAAACAGCATTTTTATGTTTTAGTAGTTGATATAATATCATATGGGTTCTGTCAAATCATTGACAATAATGAAATCCTAATCAGTAAAGCCTTCAAGCATTGTGTGTGTGTTTTGAAAACTAGCTGTCAAATTATTGCTTCCTTTGTCCTTGTTTCCTCCACTGCTTGTCTCGCCTTGAAAGTGCATTGTAGCCTATGGGGAGGAACCTTCACTCCTCTCCCCCAATGTGCTGTGAGAGGGAGGTGAGGAATGGGCGAAACAAGGGGAGAATCTCAATTGCATTTCCTTGATTCCTCACGTCCTCTATCCTCGACTGTCTCAAAACCCATTGGATAAGAAGGTGAGCGTGGAAGGACTGCTGACCATCTCATCCAATGGGTTGACAACGGATGCGACGAATCAATTAAATGTGATTGCGCTGGAGGGAAGGCTGCCGTCTTATTGGCTCTTAACCAACAATGCTATTTTTTAAAACTTCTATTTATTTTTTGCATTGCTCGTAACTTGTTTTGTACATAATGTCGCTGCTACTGTCTCTTATGACCGAAAAGAGCTTCTGGACATCTGAACTGCGATTGCTCACCTCAAACTGGACGAAGTGTTCTTCAATGAGTCGGACGGGAGGGATATAATACAGAAACCCGACCAGGCCCAGATCCCCGTTATTCGTAGGAGAAGGAAGAAGAGTAGGAGAAGATTTCGCAGAGAGCGATCAGTGCCTTGTGAGGATCAGGCGACGAGTGGCTAATCTGCCCTTGCCTTCCGTCCTGCTAGCTAACGTTCAATCACTGGAAAATAAATGGGACGAACGGACACATTGACTATGTACCAGTACCACCTGTATATAGCCTGTATCATTTGTTATTCTCATCTCATTTAAAAAATATATATTTTCTTAACACTGAATTTTTCATTAAAAACTTCTTAGGGCTGCAATCCCGTTAACGGGATCGATATGACAACAGCCAGTGAAAACAGATCTCATAATAAAATTCCTTAAGCATACAAGTATTTTATACAATTTTAAAGGTAATCTAGTTGTTAATCCCACAAGTGTCCGATTTCATATTGGCTTTACAGCGAAAGCACCACAAAATATTATGTTAGGTCAGAGCCAAGCCACAAAAAACACAGCCATTTTTCCAGCCAAAGAGAGGAGTCACAAAAAGCACAAATAGAGAAAATGAATCACTAACCTTTTGATCTTCATCAGATGACACTCATGGGACTTCATGTTACACAATACATGTATGTTTTGTTTGGTAAAGTTGATATTTATATAAAATATCTCAGTATACATTGGGCGCGTTATGTTCAGTATTTCCAAAAACATCGGGTGAATTTGCAGAGCGCAACAACAATTTACAGAAATACTCATAAACGTTGATGAAAATACAAGTGTTCTACATGGAATTAAAGATATACTTCTCTTTAATGCAACCTCTGTGTCAGATTTCAAAAAAGCTTTACTGAAAAAGCAAACCATGCTATAATCTGAGAACAGCGCTCAGAGAACAAATACATATATCCGCCATGTTGGAGTCAACAGAAGTCAGAAATAGCATAAATATTCACTTAACATTTGATCTTCATCAGAATGGAATCCTAGGTCCACAAATGTTTGATTTATTCGATAATGTGCATAATTTGTCCAAATAGCTTCTTTTGTTGGCGCGTTTGGTAGACATCAAAACTCACGAAGCGCGTTCAGTAGTTGCAGACAATGTCAAAAAGTTCCGTTTGACAGTGATGAGGGGTGGTCGTTTGACTGCGGCTCCGTGGCGGATACAGGCAATGAGGCAGTGATCGCTGAGATCCTGGTTGAAGACAGCGGAGGTGTATTTGGAGGGCCAGTTGGTCAGGATGACGTCTATGAGGGTACCCTTGTTTACTGAGTTAGGGTTGTACCTGGTGGGTTCCTTGATGATTTGTGTGAGATTGAGGGCATCTAGCTTAGATTGTAGGACTGCCGGGGTGTTAAGCATATCCCAGTTTAGGTTGCCTAACAGAACAAACTCTGAAGCTAGATTGGGGGCGATCAATTCACAAATGGTGTCCAGGGCACAGCTGGGAGCTGAGGGGGGTCGGTAGCAGGCGGCAACAGTGAGAGACTTATTTCTGGAGAGTAATTTTCAAAATTAGTAGTTCGAACTGTTTGGGTATGGACCTGGAAAGTATGACATTACTTTGCAGGCCATCTCTGCAGTAGACTGCAACTCCTCCCCCTTTGGCAGTTCTATCTTGACGGAAGATGTTATAGTTGGGAATGGAAATCTCTGAATTTTTGGTGGCCTTCCTGAGCCAGGATTCAGACACGGCAAGGACATCAGGGTTAGCAGAGTGTGCTAGAGCAGTGAGTAAAACAAACTTAGGGAGGAGGCTTCTGATGTTGACATGCCTGAAACCAAGGCTTTTTCGATCACAGAAGTCAACAAATGAGGGTGCCTGGGGACCTGCAGGGCCTGGGTTTACCTCCACATCACCCGCGGAGCAGAGAAGGAGTAGTATGAGGGTGCGGCTGAAGGCTATCAAAACTGGTCGCCTAGAGCGTTGGGGACAGAGAATAAGAGGAGCAGGTTTCTGGGCATGGTAGAATATATTCAGGGCATAATGCGCAGACAGGGGTATGGTGGGGTGCGGGTACACCGGAGGTAAGCCCAGGCACTGGGTGATGATGAGAGAGGTTGTATCTCTGGACATGCTGGTTGTAATGGGTGAGGTCACCGCATGTGTGGGAGGTGGGACGAAGGAGGTAACAGGGGTATGAAGAGTGGAACTAGGGGCTCCATTGTGAACTAAAACAATGATCACTAACCTGAACAACAGTATACAAGGCATATTGACATATGAGACATACAGCGAGGCATACAGTAATCACTTCACTGTACACCTGTTGTATTCAGCGCATGTGACAAATACAATTTGATTTGATATGCAATTTATATTTTCCCAAGGACAGAGGAAGTAAGTATTTGACAGCTATTGAAGCCCCCATGCAGTCTTTGTTATTTTATTTTTTAAATCATCACTGTATGTCTAATAAATCACTGTTTTATATAATGAAAATAAATAATCAAAACAAATATTTGAGTAATTTCCCTGAGACTCCTTTGGCTCTTGAAATGCTCAGTCTGATCATGTGCGTATTAGGAAACACATTTTAAGATATTTACATACACAGCCCTGATTGGCTGATAGGATGGTCTAGAGCCCACCCCCTTACACAAATGAACAGTCATTGGTCTATTATAATCAGATCACATTGTTGTGACACCATGTGGGCCAAAAATTCCATACCACCTGAACATTATAATTTTCTCAATTTCAGTGTTATTTTGACCTTATAGTAGGGCCGGAACGATACCAGTATCGCGATACTCGTTTGTATCGTGTCAAGGAAACAAAACACTTAGCGGATTTAACTTCTTTAGGAAAACAGCCCTGATGTTGGAAACAAACATTATGTTGTCATCCAGAGTCACATTTATTTATTTTGCTAGCAATAGCACACTATTTTACATACAGCAGATTTTTTTTTTTTTTGGCACTGTAGCTCGATTAATTAATAGATTCATAGAATGGAGTTAGAAGGGTGAACTCCTACTTTGAAAGGACAGAAAGTGTTGGCTGTGCACTTAACCAATGACATGTATTCCACATTTAACCCCACCCACGTGACAATCTAAATATCAAGTTGTTTTTGGGGTTTTATACAGAAACAAAAAACAAGCCTTTAATATTTCAATTAAAAAATGAATAAAGAAGCTGTTTTCATGTTCCGATTGCTCCATTTTAATTTGGAAAACAAAATCTAAATTTACATGAACCGTAATCTTACCTCAGGAATCTTGACAATGTTGTCCACGACATAGGCTAATTATCTTGACTACCGTAACAGACACAAATGTTTTGTTAATTCTCCAGATCAACATGAATTCCCGCACTTTGGTTGCTGTTCAATCGTGTGCAGTATCACACCTGCTGCTCTTGACTGTCATTCAGAAAATCCTTTCTCCACGTAACTAAATAGCTAAACATCTAATGCGCATCAAACAACTATTATGCATTATTTGATTCATCTGGTTAAAGTTGGTCTTTCTGTTAGAAGCATTAGATTTTGCAATCCATACATTTGGGATATGTGTGCCCATAAACTGTTTTCACACCGTAACATAGGGAGATACGAAACATTACGAGGTTAGTGCACTTCCAAGATCTCCATACAAGAGTCCAACAGCAATATTCAGTTATTTTACAGGATCAAATTCAATGTGTAAATTAAATTGATAAATGCTTAGTATATGATATGACAAACAGCAGTATCATAAATCTAAGTAAAGAAAGGTAGTGTTTTATGAAGACTCCAAGCATGAGAAAGGGTTTAAACATGGGTGATTCAACTCATTAATTATGTTGAATGTATCTATGTCCCCTCTTTTATATCCTAAATGTATTCACATGAAAAAAAGGCTAATTATTATTAATGACTTTAACAGCTCCAAACAGATGTTCACTACAAGAAATTCTCACTGGTACCCTAGTTTATAGAAATACCCATAAGCTGAATCAGGTTAGTTACAACTGTGGTTGGGTAGCTCTCCAGGAACAGGTTTGGTGAGCCCTAACATACAGCGCATTCGGAAAGTATTCAGACCACTTGAATTTTTCCACATTGTTACAGCCTTATTCTAAAATGGATTAAATGTTTGTTTTCCCTCATCAATCTACACACAATACCTCAGTGACAAAGCAAAAACAGGCTTTTAGACATGTTTGAAAATGTATAAAAAAAACTGAAATATCACATTTACATAAGTATTCAGACCCTTTACTCAGTACTTTGTTGAAGCACCTTTGGCAACGATTACAGCCTTGCGTCTTCTTGGATATGACGTTACAAGCTTGGCACAGTTGTATTTGGGTAGTTTATCCACTTCTCTGCAGATCTTCTCAAGCTCTGTCAGGTTGGAAGGGGAGGCTCGCTGCACAGCTATTTTCAGGTCTCTCTAGAGATGTTTGATAAAGTTCAAGTCCGGGCTCTGGCTGGGCCACTCAAGGACATTCGGAGACTGTCCCGAAGCCACTCCTGTGTTGTCTTGGCTGTGTGCTTAGGGTCGTTGTCATGTTGGAAGGTGAATTTACGCCCCAGTCTGAGGTCCTGAGCACTCTGGTGCAGGTTTTCATCAAGTATCTCTCTGTGCTCTGCTCTGTTAATCTTTCCCTTAATCCTGACTAGTCTCCAAGTCCCTGCCGCTGAAAAACATCCCCACAGCACGAAGCTGCCCCCACCATGCTTCGACGTAGGGATGGTGCAAGGTTTCCTCCAGACATGAAAATCGGCGACCTTGGTTTCATCAGACCAGAGAATCTTGTTTCTCATGGTCTGAGAGTACTTTAAGTGCATTTTTGGCAAATTCCAAGTGGGCTGTCATGTCTTTTACCGCCTGGCCAGTCTACCATGAAGGACTGATTTGTTGGGAGTGCTGCAGAAATGGTTGTCCTTCTGGAAGGTTCTTACATATCCACAGAGGAACTCTGGAGCTCTGTCCGAGTGACCATTGGTTCTTGGTCACCTCCCTGAACCAAGGCCCTTCTCCCCCGCTCAGTTTGGCCGGGCGGCCAGCTCTAGGAAGTCTTGGTGGTTCCAAACATTTTCCATTTAAGAATGATGGAGGCCACTGTGTTCTTGGGGACCTTCAATGCTGCATAATTCTTGCCTCGGAGATCTACGGCCAATTAATTTGAGCTCGTGGCTTCGATTTTGCTCTGACATGCACTCCCAACTGTGGAACCTTATATAGACAGGTGTGTGCCTTTACAAATCATGTCCAATCAATTGAATTTACCACAGGTGGACTCCAATCAAGTTGTAGAAACATCTCAAGGATGATCAATAGAAACAGGATGCACCTGAGCTCAATTTCGAGTCTCATAGCAAAGAGTTTTAGTGCTTATGTAAATGAGGTATCTGTTTTTTTATTTGTAATGTGCAAAAAAATCTAAAAATAAGTTTTTGCTTTGTCATTATGGGCGATTGTGTGTAGATTGGGGACTTTTTAATTTGATTTAATCAATTTTAGAATAAGGCTGTAACGTAACAAAATTTGGAAAAAGTCAAGGGGTCTGATTACTTTCCAAATGCACTGTAAAGCATAATAGCTGATTCTGAAATTGATATTTGTGCATAAGAATAACTTGAATATGTTGACATACTGCTTTCATCTTTCCATGCCAAGTAAGGTACATTATGGTTTCTCTGAATACACGTTTTTGTTTTAAAAAGTTTAATAAACTTAGGCAACCTTAACAGCAAACAAATAGCAGGCAACCGTGTACAGATAAAATGCCATTCAAACAATGTTCACAGAAATGCATTATTTATATTGAAAATACTACTCTTATGGAGAGACAGTTAAAACTATAAAGTTATTAGTGTCAAACATCACTGCAAAAATACAAAAATGATCTGATAAAAAAATATGTTAATATAAATTCACATTTGATAATTTTTTAAATAAGGCATGTATATATATTTCTTTAACTTATGCTTAATATATTCAATTTGATTACAGCTAACGTAGAATGACGGGCAAACGTCACAGAACACAAACATATCTTATAAATGTGCAGAGGTACTTGATTTGGGTTTAAAATCTTGGTCCCTCTGGCAGGAAAAGAGCCTGTAGTCCTCTCCTCACACTCATTATCTCCTCGTCTTGCTGAGGAGAGACACACAAAAACACAGCCCTCAAATACACTTGCAACACCTCAGGGGATGCAGTCTCAGTCTGCACTTATAAAGCTAGCACTTGAGTAGGACTTTCAAAAGAGGGACCTCTTTAATATCCAATAAATCTAAGCCGGGGGGGGGGTTCTACTAAACTATATGTAATTGAAGGACATAATTTAGCTAATTGATTTTTAATTCTAAGACCCCTAGAAGTATATAAAAAAGTATATTTTATTTTAAAAAATATTTTTGGCCTTACTGCTATTAGCCCATACAAACGGATTGAATAACAGATTGTCCCCCCCAAAAAATCTGAAGGAAGTTTGTTCTGAAGTGTATATATAATTTATTTTTATTTTTTTTACATGTATTTAACCCCTTATTTGTGACACTAAACAGTCTCCAGATTTTCTTTCATTCATTTTTTCAACTGGTGCCGGGTAACCTTCAGACGAGTCTTGTGAGGCCTGTGGGCATCCTAGAGCAAAACAATCGACGTGTTCGTGAGAGTCTCACCTTTCCACATAGGGGTCACATTAGTGTGTAACCCAAACTGTTTGGACGCTACAGACAGAAGTTTTAAACCCAAATCAAGTACCAGCTGTACCGACTTCAGACGAGTCCCAAGACTCTTGTGGGGGTCGTAAGAGCCTCATCTTTCCATAGGGGTCATAATAGTTTGTGGGCTGAACCTGTTCGGACACTACAGAAAATTTTAGGGATGTCTCATGGTCTGACAAACATGTTGTGAACTGAGATGCATCCATTACAAAAAAAACATATCTCTGGCTTAAACGGACAGATTTTTTTTTAGGGGGATTTAATGCCGTACGGTGGAAAGAGACATGGGTCTAATTGTTTTTTAGTGCCTTGCCTAGTCACAACTGTCATTTCCACTCACCATTTCCTTGAAGAGTCTGTCCTGAACTGACTTCATGTCTTTCCTCATCAGGCACATCTGAAAACAGTGGGTGACAACAAATATTTGTTAAGGTTTGAACTCTTCACAGTCGCACACGGCAGAGAAAATGGGGATAAGCATAATGCCCTACTGCACAACACAGGACTGAAATCCTATTGCTTAAAACTGAGCTCAGATGAGCTGAGTTTCTGGTAAAAAACAACATTGTAACAGGTACGCCTGTGAGACATAAGGAATGCATGTTGATCAAAACACAAGGTGACATGTACTTTAGATTTAGTGGGTCGGCTGTTCCTCTTTCCCTATTCTCTGTACTTGTGCTGTATGGAATTGTTGTGTTTATGATCAACATAGTGGGCTACAGTTTATATGAAGCGGGAGGCTACAGTGTAGATGAAGTCTAGCGCTAAAGTTTGGATGATCCACACCTGAGAGGTGAAGATTCTCTCCTCGTACTCCAGGCTGTGACACACATCGGTCTGGAAGGTACTCTTGAGGCTCTGCAGTCTGAGGAGGGCAAAGAACGAAAAGGTGAAGAAGAGCACACGAAAGAGCAAATGAGCCATGGGTGAGAGAGAGCGTGCGAGCGGGAGAGAGAGGGAGGGGAAAATGAAATATAAAAATACTAAACCTTTACCACTATCACATTTGTGTGTTTTTGTTGTATTGTAAATAAAAAAACACCAGTTGTTCATAAATAATAAAAAACAATGAGGGACATGAATGTATCAGGGACATGACCTCACAATGGTGTTGCATTGTTTATAGAGAAGTCAGGTTAGAACTAGGACAATAAACTGAAAATGATTGACACTGACCATATCGATCACTTATTGCAGGAATTTTGCTGATATCGTTCATTACGATAAGTAGCATATACTAGAGAACTGTAAAGTTTGAAATGAAATAAGTTTGATAATATGGGGCGATTGTTACAACCATCAAACTTGTAAATCATATCAAATTGCACTTGTCACATGCACCGAATACAACAACCTCACCGGGAAATGCTTATTTACAAGCCCTTAACCAACAATGCAGTTCAAGAAAAAGAGTTAAGAACATATTTACTGAATAAACTAAAGTAAAAAAATAATCAAAAAAAGTAACAAGAAAATTACATAACAATGAGGCTATATACAGGGGGTAAAGGTTAGTCGAGGTCATTTGTAAAGTGACTATGGATAGATAATAAACAGAGTAGCAGCAGTGTAAAAACAAAGGGGGGGTCAATGTAAATGTTCGGGTGGCCATTTGATTAATTGTTCAGCAGCAGTCTTATGGCTTGGGGGTAGAAGCTGTTAAGGAGCCATTTGAACATAGACTTGGCGCTCCGGTACCGCTTGCCATACAGTAGCAGAGAAAAGTCTATGACTTGGGTGACTGGAGTCTGACAATTTTTGGGGCCTTCCTCTGACACTGCCTAGTATGTAAGTCCTGGATGCCAGGAAGCTTGGCCCCAGTGATGTTCTGGGCCGTACGCCCTACCCTCTGTAGCGCATTACGGTTAGATGCTGTGCAGTTGCCATACCAGGCGATGATGCAACCGGTCAGGATGATCCTGATAGTGCAGCTGTAGAACCCTTTGACGATCTGGGGACCCGTGCTAAATCTTTCAGTCTCCTGAGGGGGAAAAGGTGTTGTCGTGCCCTCTTCACAACTGTCTTGGTTGATTTGGACCATGATAGTTCATTGGTGATGTGGACACCAAGGAATTTGAAACTCTTGACCCGCTCCACTTCAGCCCTTTCGATGTTAATGGGGGCCTGTTCTGGCTCCACTTCAGCCCTGTCGATGTTAATTGGAGCCTGTTCCGCCCTCCTTTTCCTATAGTCCACGATCAGCTCCTTTAGTCTTGCTCACATTGAGGGAGAGGTTGTTGTCCTGGCACCACACTGCCAGGTCTCTGACCTCCTCCCTATAGGCTGTCTCATCGTTGTCGGTGATCAGGCCTACCACTGTTGTCGTCAGCAAACTTAATGATGGTGTTGGAGTCATGCTTGGCCACTCAGTCATGGGTGAACAGGTAGTGCAGGAGGGTGACTAAGCCAGACTACGGTTTGCAACTACACATGGGGACAAAGATTGGACTTTTTGGAGAAATGTCCTCTGGTCTGATGAAACAAAAATAGAACTGTTTGGCTATAATGACCAATGTTATGTTTAGAGGAAAAGGGGAACACTTGCAAGCTGAAGAACACCATCCCAAGCACGGGGCAGTATCATGTTGCTTTGCTGCAGGAGGGACTGGTGCACTTCACAAAATAGATGGCTTCATGAGGAAAGGAAAATTTTGGTGGATATATTGAAGCAACATCTCAAGACATCAGTCAGGAAGTTAAAGCTTGGTCGCAAATGGGTCTTCCAAATGGACAATGACCCCAAGCATACTTCCAAAGTTGTGGAAAAACGGCTTAAGGACAACAAAGTCAAGGTATTGGAGTGGCCATCACAAATCCCTGACCTCAATCCCATAGAAAAATTGTGGGCAGAACTGAAAACGCGTGTGCGAGCAAGGAGGCCTACAAACCTGACTCAGCTACACCAGCTCTGTCAGGAGGAATGGGCCAAAATTCACCCAACTTATTGTGGGAAGCTTGTGGAAGGCTCCCTGAAATGTTTGACCCAAGTTAAACAATTTAAAGGCAATGCTACCAAATACTAATTGAGTGCATGTAAACTGACCCACTGGGAATGTGATGAAAGAAATAAAAGCTAAAATAAATAATTCTCTCTACTATTATTGTGACATTTCACATTCTTAAAATAAAGTGGTGATCCTAACTGACCTAAAACAGGGAATTCTTACTAGGATTAAATGTTAGGAATTGTGAAAAACTGAGTTTAAATGTATTTGGGTAAGGTGTATGTAAACTTCTGACTTCAACTGTAAATACACCCTTATTCAGTACCAGTCAAAAGTGTAGACACACCTACTCATTCCAGGGTTTTTCTTTATTTTTTAAAACAATTTTCTACATTGTATAATAAATACAAAATTACATCAAAATTATGAAATAACACATATGGAATAATGTAGTAACCAAAAGTGTTAAACAAATCAAAATATATTCAGAATATATATATTCTTCTTGCCTTGATGACAGCTTTGCAAACTCTTGGCATTCTCTCAACCAGCTTCATGAGGTAGTCTCCTGGAATGCATATCATTTAACAGTAGTGCCTTCTTAAAAGTTATCTGTGGAATTTCTTTCCTTCTTAATGCATTTGAGCCAATCAGTTGCAATGTGACAAGGTAGGGGTGGTATACAGAAGACAGCCCTATTTGGTAAAAGACCAAGTCCGTAATATGGCAAGAACAGCAGTCCATCATAACTTTAAGACATGAGGATCAGTCAATCTGGAAAATTTCAAGAACTTTTAAAGTTTCTTCAAGTGCAGTCACTAAAACCATCAAGTGCTATGATGAACCTGGCTCTCATGAGGACCGCCACATGAGAGCTGCAGAGGATAAGTTAGAGTTAGAGTTAATTGTACCTCAGATTGCAGCCCAAATAAATGCTTCACAGAGTTCATGTAACAGACACATCTCAACATTAACTGTTCAGAGGAGACTGCTTGAATAAGACCTTCATGGTCAAATTGCTGCAAAGAAACCACTACTAAAGGACATCAATAAGAAGAGACTTGCTTGGGCCAAGAAACACGAGCAATGGACATTAGACCTGTGAAAATGTGTCCTTTGGTCTGATGAGTCCAAATTTGAGATTTTTGGTTCCAACCTCCATGTCTTTGTGAAACACAAAGTAGGTGACGGATGATCTCCGCATGTGTTGTTCCAACTGTGAAGCATGGAGTGGGAGGTATGATGGTGCTTTGCTGGTGACATTGTGATTTATTTTGAATTCAAGGCAAACTTAATGAGCACCACTACCACAGCATTCTGCAGCGATAAGCCATCTCATCTGGTTTGCGCTTAGTGGAACTATCATTTGTTTATCAACAGGACAATGACTCAACACACCTCCATGCTGTGTAAGGGCTATTTGATCAAGAAGGAGAGTGATGGAGTGTGACATCAGATGACCTGGCCTCCACAATCACCCGACCTCAACCCAATTGAGTTGGACCGCAGAGTGAAGGAAAATCAGCCAAAAAGTGCTCAGCATATGTGAGAACTCCTTCAAGACAATTGGAAAAGTATTCCAGGTGAAGCTGGTTGAGAGAATGACAAGTGTGTGTAAAAATGTCATCAAGGCAAAGGGTGGCTACTTTGAAGAATCTCAAATATAAAATATATTTTGATTTGTTTAACACTTTTTTTGGTTACTACATGATTCCATATGTGTTATTCATAGTTTCGATGTCTTCACTATTACTCTACAACGAAGAAAATTGCAATTAGCACCATTTTTAAGAACTTTGACCCAGTTTGAGATACTTTTGTTTAGTTCTAAACAGTCAGGTGAATAGTCATGCTATGACCACATCCCGGAGAAACAAATAACTCAGTTCTTTTGAGACAGAGATCCGGCCTCATTCACAACAGAGATACTTGTATTTTTGGTCACAGTTAATTTCACCCAGGTTAAAAAAATGATACAATGTGTTATGTGGTCCATACACACACACACACACACACACACACACACACACACACACACACACACACACACACACACACACACACACACACACACACACACACACACACACACACACACACACACACACACACACACACACACACACACACACACACACACTTTCTAGTCACACACCTTCTAGTCTCTTTCTCCTGGTAGGAATGGAAAGCCACAGACTGCTTCCTCCAGTATGTCTAAGGAGAGAGAAGTGAACTGATAATACTGATTAAATCAACATACAGTCAACTAAAGCATGGGAGGATTTCCCATAGACAATCCAAACCTGAAAGGGTTGGAATACCGGTATACTGCATTGTCAGGGAGGCCTCTTACTATTAAATACTGTTAATGTAGGAGTATAACAATGTTAAATTTGTTGTGCTAGGTTGATTTACCATTTTAAAAGGAACTCAGATATCCATATTATAAGGGCCCTGGTCAGTTTCCACCACATACATGCGACCAACTGAGCGTCTGCTAAATGACCACAATGTGAATGTAATGTAAGTAATCCTACAGTCAGTTCCTTCTCCATGTTCTTTAGAGTGGATTCGTCCTCCTCCAAGTTGTTGATCTCCTTCAGCAGAACACCCCTGACCTGTTCCAGCTTCTGAGACCTACACACAGACAGGGGGAAGAGGAAGGGGAGAGATATTGAGGAGACCAAGAGAGATTGCATGTCCACAATCTGTCAGAGATTGACATATTCTTGTATACTACACAATGCAATTTTTATTGGTCGATTATACAGAGACAATGGACATTTGGTAATTTTTGCTGTCACAGTATCCAGCCCCACCACACACAACAGGCTGGGAGCAGCACAGGATCAGCCGCAGAGCAGCGCCCCTGGGGCAGGTAAAGGGTTAAAGGTGCCTTGCTCAAGGTTACATAGGCAGTCAGTGGCACCTGAGATACTGATGTCAGCAAGCCTGCTGTTGCCAGTTCACTATTTAGTGTACACTTACTGACCTGTAGTTTTTAACTCTCATGCTGATGGAAGAGACGTGCTGCTGGACGGTCTTCAGAGACTGCTTGGTGTACAGCTCCATACGTCTGGAGCGATTCTGACGCACGTAACAGAGGTAAGTAGAACATATTTAGGGTCTCCCATAGAATACAAAATCCTATTCACAAAGGCCAAATCACCTTTAAGTGACATCAAACCAAATATGGAGATTTTGAAAAGGCCAGGAAATTTCAACAACTGAACACACTTCCATTGATTGTTAGCTAGTGGTGGCTAAAGTTAGCTGAAGATTGTAGTGGCTGGATTACAGTTTCTCCTGCCTCAGAGACTACTTTCAAGGTAAGGAATAATCTAACATTAAGTTGTGAAATCCTGGATTTCCCCTTTAAAGGCCTACGGAACTTTTGCAGGGGAGCTACACCGGGGCATCAACAAAACAGTACGTTTTTAAAAAGGCAGTGGCTGCGGATCCTGACTTTTTCCTCCGGAGTAAAGATCCCGATGCTTCTGTGCATATCACGTTCTGACCATGTGTTTCCTTACCTCTACTTCATGCACACATTTCTCACTCTCAAACGTGAATGACAATTCTTCAAGTTTTACCTGTGAAACGTTCATGAAGCATCTGCATACCAACCATTTGATCTCAATCAGTTTATGGGGATATGCATTTAGATCTCCTTGAGTTATACAATGTTGTTTCGAAAGTAGCCTACAGCAATGTTTCCTCTGAAAACTTTTGTAGCAGAGGGGGAAAAGGTCTCGGAGGGGGATGGTTGGAGGGGGTCCCTCCTCACCTTGTTTTGGGGGCCTGTGGTCCACCCTGGATCATTTTTTATGTAGACGGTCTGAGAAGCTCAGTTCCAGTTACTTTTTAAAAGGACTTTCTCATCCAAAATGAATTAAAATAAAATGATGCCGACACAATTTCCACAATTAGCTGTGTTGTCAAGTGTTGTTGCCATGCTATGTTGTTGTCTTAGGTCTCTCTTTATGTAGTGTTGTGTTTTGTCTAATATATATATATATTTTTTATCCCAGCCTCCGTCCTCACAGGAGGCCTTTTGCCTTTTGGTAGGCCGTCAGTGTAAATAAGAATTTGTTCTTAACTGACTTGCCAAGTTAAATAAAATAAAACATTTAAAAGCCCAAAAACATATTGGTAAAACATTTTGTTAAAATGATTCCTTAGCTAGATCCCAAATGTGATCCTTTAGAGGGTCCAATGTAGCCGTTTTAATCCATTTTATTTTATAATTTCTGGGTACAAATTAAGTACCTTACTGTGATTGTTTTCAAATAAGATGGTCAAAAAGAAAGAAAGAAAAAACTTCTTAGCAAAGAGCAATTTCTCAAGCTAAAATGTTGCTAGGACTGTCTGGGAGTGGGTGGAAAACTGAAAATGTGCTGTTATTGGCAGAAAGGTTTATAATTCTATTTCTTATTGATCTATTAATTAATTTACTGCATGCTGATGCCACCATGGAAGGCCAAAACTCCCTCCCAACAAACAGTTCTTACACTAAAAGGGCATTATCATCAATGTCTTGGAGGTGATATTTGTGCATCTGTAACTTTCTCACTCATTATTATTCACAAATCATTCAGGACTATCCGTAATCATAGTAGTATCCACATGAATGTAAAAACATTTAGAAACATATCCCCCTGTGAGTTTGTGTCCAACCAAATAAATAGATATCCTTCCCATTGAAGTCAATGGGTCAGTGATGTGTGGACCAGCAGCCATATTAAGTGTACCCATAGCAGTAAAGCGGGAAATTAAAAAAGCATTCTATTTTCTATGGGTGCAACCTGGAATTTCCTCTGGAGCTCGGAGCTGAACTGGCGACACATGTTGCCCATGTCGTGAGGGGAGCGACCCAGCTCACCCTCCACCTCGGCCTCCATGTCGGCCTCCCAGCTGGATGATGTCACCATGTGGGACGACACCACCCGGCTCAGGTCCCCCTCCGGAGAAACGTCCATGACTAGGGACAACACACAAATGTAGGCATATACAGTTACGAATACACACACATGCAGTCATGAACAAACACATAAAGAGGAATAGTATGCTAACAATAGCACCCACCCCATCTCACACACATATCTACTGGATGTGCAAGTACATCCTTCTCCAAACTGCTCAGAGTTAAAGCTGCAATATGTAACTCTTTGGGCAACCTGATCAAATTCACCTAGAAATCTGAGTTATAGACCTGTCATTCTAATTGAAAGCAAGTCTAAGAAGCAGTATATCTGTCCTACGTGCTCCATTTCTATGCTTCCCATTCTTAAGTTTAGTTTTTGTGTCTTTTACTTTCGGTTTTGTACACCAGTTTCAAACACATGAAAATACAATATTTTTGGTTATTGAAAACATATTTTAGTGGTTTAGATGCTACAATGATTATCTATGCTTGCTTGTTTTGTCACAAACTGAAATTAGCCAAACTATTAGAATTTTAGCAACCAGGAAATGACAGTGCGATTTTTGAATATTGCACCTTGAAGATAAATATAGCTGTTGGTTTGACTAATCATTACTATAACTATGAATTCAAAAGCAGTGCCTTTTGTGAGACCTAGAGTTTGTTCTGGAAAACCATGGGGGCAGGTGGAGCTGTTTGTCCTAAGGTTTTGTAGATCGCCGTACCCATAGAAATGCATCACATTTAAGTGTTCTATTCGGCTGTACCTGTGTCACGAGCGCTCTTGCTGCTCTGGATGTGGTGATATATTTTCGTGGTTGCCAGCGAGGCCCTGTCCTTTGTTCCATTTCCTTTCTTCTCCTCTTCGTCAGAGCTGCTCTGTTCCTCCCATGCCTGGGCCTGAGCGTGGAGGTTGGGCTTGGCTGCTGAAGTGGAGGGAAAGAATTGAATGAAAGAGAAATTAGTTGAATAAAGGGCTATTTTGTGAAGTGAGAACTGGTTCTCCAATTATGTGAACATGAAAACCATATATTGTTGAAAGAATATATATATATTAAATGTCGTTCTCACTGGGTTTAAACAGTTTCCTAGGCCTCATCTTGACCGCCTGCCTCCCTCTTCGTGTGCCGCTCTTTCCCTCCTCCTCCGAGTTACTGGACGAGGGGCGGGAGTTGAGGCGCTTGCGCCCGGTGCAGGGACCTATGAGAGGGGAATCAAACGATTGAACCAGACCAAACCAGTTGAGCCTGACCAATAAACTGGTGAACTGATATTATCTGCCAATTATAATGGTTGCCTGAAGAGGGCGCTCTACGGCTGCTCATAGAACATCATTCAGCCCTAGGTCACGACGTGAGAGGAAGTGGTTTGGGGGAGTGGTTTGACGGTGAGTAGATCTCAACAGCCAGCGACAGCGTACTTGAATAAGTCAATTATCAAAAGTACACTTCACCAACCAAGAACCCCAGGGGTGTAATCATTAGCCAAACAGTTGCAAAACTAAAACGAGAGTTTCTATTGGACAAATGCAGGAAGGTCCTTCCCCGTTTCATTAGGTTTAAGAAACTTTTTTTCAACAGAATAAACATAATGAAGATGCCCCTGTACTCATCACATTTACACTTAATTAACGTTAGCTGGCCAGCAATGTAGTTATGCTCTATCTAGCCAGTAAGATACTGTAGTTAGCCTAGCTCAGGGGCCTCCAACAGGTTGATCACGAGCTACCAGTAGCTCGCAGTGCACCGCCAATAATTTTTGAAAGTACATGCAATTCTATGTTCCACTGCAAACTGTCATAAAGAAATTTCACAAGTATCAGACTGCGCAAGCTCCCAGCTACTATCTTATCCAGTGTTTCCCAAACTTTTTATAGTCCCGTACCCCTTCAAATATTCAACCTCCAGCTGCATACCCCCTTAGCACCAGGGTCAGCGCACTCTCAAATGTTGTTTTTTGCCATCACTGTAAGCCTGCCACACACACACACTATACGATACATTTATTAAACATAAGAATGAGTGTGAGTCTTTGTCACAACCCGGCTCATGGGAAGTGACAAAGAGATCTTATAGGACAAGGGCACAAATAATAATCAACAATTTTGGTTTGAGTTCATTTGCACACACAAAAAATCATACAATGATGGAAAGACCAGTGTGTTGTCCTTGTTAATGCAGACAGAGAAAAGCTCCAACTTGTCCTGCACATTGAATATAGTTGTGGAGAGTCCCTGTAATCCTAGATTCAGATCATTCAGGTGAGAAAAAATATCACCCAGATAGGCCAGTTGTGTGAAAAATTGATCAACATGCGAGCGGTCAGACAAGTGAAAATTATGGTCAGTAAAGAAAACTTTAAGCTCGTCTCTCAATTTAAAAAAACATGTCAATACTTTGCACCTTGATAACCAGCGCACTGCTGTATGTTGTAAAAGCATTACATGGTCGCTGCCCATTCCAATGCATAGTGCAGAAAATACTGAGAGTTCAGGGGCCTTGCTTTAACAAAGTTAACCACTTTCACTGTAGTGTACAGTGAAATGTCTTTCAAGCGGCCAGGCATTCCCTTGGCAGCAAGAGCCTCTCGGTGGATGCTGCAGTGTACCCAAGTGGTATCGGGAGCAAATGCTTGCAAGCGCGTTACCACTACACTATATCTCCCTGTCATGGCTTTTGCGCCATCAATACAAATACCAACACATCTTGAGCACCAAAGTCCATTTGATGTCACAAAGCTGTCCAGTACTTTAAAAATATCCTCTCCTGTTGTAATGGTTTCCAGTGGTTTGCAGAAGAGGATGTCTTTGTTAATTGACCCCTTGCAAGAGCCGAAGAACACCTTTTCTTGCTGCAGGAGGGACTGGTGCACTTCACAAAATAGATGGCTTCATGAGGAAAGGAAAATTATGTTGATATATTGAAGCAACATCTCAAGACATCAGTTAGGAAGTTAAAGCTTGGTTGCAAATGGGTCTTTCAAATGGACAATGACCACAAGCATACTTCCAAATTTGTGGCAAAATGGCTTAAGCACAACAAAGTCAAGGTATTGGAGTGGCCATCACAAAGCCCTGACCTCAATCCCATAGAAAAGTTGTGGGCAGAACTGAAAAAGCGTGTGCGAGCAAGGAGGCCTACAAACTTGACTCAGTTACAAAATTCACCCAACTTATTGTGGGAAACTTGTGGAAGGCTACCCAAAATGTTTGACCCAAGTTACACAATTTAAAGGCAATGCTACCAAATACTAACTAACATTCCCCACTGGGAATGTGATGAAAGAAATAAAAGCTGAAATAAATCAATCTCTCTACAATTATTGTGACATTTCACATTCTTCATTTAAAGTGGTGATCCTAACTGACATAAAATAGGGAATGTTTCCTTGGATTAAATGTCAGGAATTGTGAAAAACTGAGTTTAAAGTTATTTGGCTACGGTGTATGTAAACTTCCGACTTCAACTGTATACCAGGAGCTGTGCCAGGCCAGCCAAGTCTGTTGACTCATCCAGCTGTGACGCATAGAATTCACTGGCTTTTATGCAAAGTAGTAATTATTTCAAAACATCTCCTTCCATGTCACTGATGCGTTGGGAAACAGTGTTGTTTGATGAAGACATTGTCTGTGTAGTTTTTGGGGCCTTTTCCCCCAGCATTGTCCCAGCCATATCCGCGGCAGTAGGAAGAATGAAGTCCTCCACAATAGCATGGGGCTTGCCTGTCCTAGTCACTCGGTAGCACACAATACAAGACGCTTCTAGCCCCTTCTTATTAAATGGTATCTGTTGCCTTTATACATGTCTTACTACTTGAAAGTCGTCTTAATTCTCGCTCAAAAAACTCCTGAACAACTGTTCCTAGGCCGTCATTGAAAATAATAATTTGTTCTTAACTGACTTGCTTAGTTAAATAAAGGTTAAATGGTCCAACGTCCCTGTCTGTTGTTCAGTGCTTTCCCGGGTAAGGGGGCAGTAGCTCTTTGGCTGCATCAGATTCACAACTGTCAGTGTCCATGCTAGCTGAGAGAACAACAAATGTAGATTTACTGACTTGTGGAAGCAGCACATCTAATGCTAGCATCAGTAAATCTACATTTGTTGTTCGCCCAGCCAGCATGGACACTGACATGTCGTTGACAACCAATATGTATGTGTCTCTATTAATTTTTTAACCATTTGTTTCCCGATTCAGGACGCAAGTCATGACTTCACAGGAGAGCCTTTTGAACATACTTTTAAATTAAAAATTAAAAAGTGTTTTTGGCAGAAATGCCTTCTCGAACATGTGAACTTTTATGTGCCTTAATATCAAACTTGTATGTCATCTGTAAATACGAATACATTTGTTAAATTACGAGCCTAGTTGGCTTAGCCACAGAGAAAGACAGCAACCTTCCTGCTAGCGATGATTGGCTGAGATAATCAGTGAGCTGGACATGCCGAGAGATGAGTTTGGATTGGTCTGCAGTTGTTGCATCTTGTGTCTATAAAATGAGCTGCTCGTAATGCGTAGATAAATCCTTTCTACTGCATTTAAAAAAAAGATATACTGTTAGCCATGGAGAACTGCAAATATGTTGCTACTGCTCTCAATAACAATGTTGCCCTGAATTTATCAGGCATTATTGACAAAGGTCACTATGAAAAAGTTGCGATGGACTACTTTCTGGACGACGAATGCTGACTCTCTCTCACTCTGAAAATAACATGTTTTGAAATCAGTGGAACACAACGGGCCAAACAAGTTATGCAAACTAAACGGAAACAACACAGGATGTCTTATAAAAGGGGTTGCAGTCTGCCGTAAAGCTTTCATCCATGTATACAGGTAAGAATCTAACTACAGATTCAGATATTATACGTTTCTAATTTTGTCAGAAAGTTGTTTTCATTGCAAGCTAAAGCTTGCTGTTAGCTAGCCAGCTGGAGATCAATGGCTGGCTTGCTAACTAATAACATTAAACCTAACGTTATTTGGTTAACTTTAGCTTGCTATTCCAATCGGTTTGTATTGCTAGTAACGTTACTCTATGGATTGGGATAATAGTTAATTCATTAGCTAGCTAACGTTAACGTGACATGTCTAAACAAAATATCCAAAGTTAAAGCTTGCTGTTAGCTAGCTAACATTAGTGGAGGTTAGGTGGCTGGCTTGCTAGCTAACATTAACTTGTGTGTGTAACGTTAATTATATTTTCACAGAATGCCATTTTGCATTGCTAGTTATAGCCTGTTAGCTAGCTAACTAGCTAACATTGAACCTATTGGTTAACTTCAGCTAGCTATGACAATTGGTTTGTATTGCTAGTTAAAGCTTGCTGTTAGCTAGCCAGCTGACATTAGATGGCTGGCAAGCTACAGTAGCTAACGTTTACCTGTATGAACCGTGTGTAGTGATGTTATCTCAGAATGCCATTTCGCAACTATTGTATAATAATGCTAAAATATTTGTATCTGGAATCTGTCTTTCAGCATCAATCACTAATCATCATAATCCACCAGTCATACAGTCATCAAAAAGAAAGCTAGCACAAGCAAGCAAAGGCAGCAGCGCAGTCATCAACTACATGCACCATTTCCTCACCAACTACGGAGTTGGGATAATTCGTGTGGACCTGTTTTGTGATAACTGCAGTGGCCAAAACAAGAACAGGTTTGTGCCTGGTGGACCATGCCCAAGCTCCACTACAATCTGGACCTTCACTTCCTGATCACAGGCCAGACCAAGTTTTCCCCCGACTGCTGCTTCGGCCTCATCAAGCAGCGCTTCAGAAAGACCAGAGTGAACACTATCTGAGATTGCTGATGTTGTGAAGGACAGCACTGTGACAGAGGTCAACATCGCACAGCTGGTTGGACTGGAGGATGGTACGGTGCTGGTGGAAAGCTATGGCTGGCAACAACACCTGACTCTGTACTTCAGGCCGCTGCCACAGATCAAGCAGTACCAGCACTTCAGGTTAAAAAAAAATATTTTCACTGTATTAGGTTATTCTTATCTAAACTGGGGAGGTGAATTGATGTTGTAAAGGGTTGTAATGTCTTCTGATTTTTTGTTGATATTCCCTCTTTTACAGCTTCAATGCTCTGGAGCCTGGTGTCGTTGCCAGGGAGCGTTCGGACTGTCGGGACCAGGTTTCAGCTGCTGCGCAACGCTAACATCCTGCCCTTAAAAGCACCACCTGGAATGGACACAGCTAGACAAACTATATTTTTGACAAGATCAGGGAGTTTTCCGATGAAGAGGCTATGGACATCACATGCCCTGCACCAAAGTCAAGGACAGGAAAGAAACAGGCTCTCCGAATAGATTCCCTTGTTCATGCGTGGTTTGGACGGACCAGTCATCAGCACTATCTGCAGTGTCTCTATTCACATGGCTCTCTCCTAACACACACACCATAAGTTGCTGCTACTATTTTTTTGTTTATCTCACTGCTCAGCCACTTTACCGCGGATTGCATGCATATCTCATCTATCACTGATATCATTATTGATATTGTTCTTGTACATACTGTATATTTTATTTATATTGACACTATCTTTTTCTGATATTGCTACAATGCAAGTAACCATTTGGCTGTACCTTTTACACCTTCTGAAGAGACCATCCAGTTAGCAAGACTGAGCAAAATATTGATAGATAAAATTAATATTGATGTGTGGTCGTGGCAATTTGCAGTGTATAAATTTGTAATTATGTTCTGGCCTCGAGGCCATCGCTCAAGAGAAAATCGGCTTGTGGCTTAATCTAGTTGATGATCCCTGCTTTAGAGCACAATTTGTGCCTAAAAAAAAAAGTTTTTCATTCCAACTCTAAAATAACAATATATTGGCAGATATATAGGTAATTGTTAACTTTTGCCTCCCTAAAATCATTATCGGACCCAAAAATCCCAAATTGATCGGGCTGTACTAAACCAGCCCAGACGATGCTAGATTACAAGATCAGCTGAATGAACAATTTCTCTCCACATTATTACCACCCATCTTTCTCTTTGTGGACACTGGTGTTAATAAGATAATTTTCTTTCAGAGCATTACAGCTGTGGTCTTTTACCTGACAGGTGAAAGCTGCGTTGATCCAGCTTGTGCCTTCGCTCAGAGTATGGGGTTTTCTAGGGGAAACACAGTCATACGTTAACCCAGAAGTTTGCGTTAGAAATATCTCACCCCCCCCCTTAAAAGATTTAGATGCACTATTGTAAAGTGGCTGTTCCACTGGATGTCATAAGGTGAATGCACCAATTTGTAAGTCGCTCAGGATAAGAGCGTCTGCTAAATGACTTAAATGTAATGTAAATGTAAATATGGTGTTGGTCCTTTTGACCAGATCCCTATGGTCATAAATTGTGCACTACATAGGGAAAAGGGTGCTATTTCAGACACAGCCCTACAGTTATTTCCTGGTTATGAAGTGCTCGGGCAGACACTGCAAATTAGTGCCTACTACCCATAAACCCTGTTTCCCGGACACAGATTAAGCCTAGGTCTGGGCGACAATGCATGCTCAATGTAGAATTTACATTGAAATAACTTTTTATTCTGGGACTAGGCTTAATTCTCGCAAACTGGCCCTTAGTATCCGTACCTCCAGTGCGGTTGTCAGGGCTGCCGGGTTGACCACCTCCACTCGGGTCGATGACATCTCTGACCTGGACGAGGACTGGCTCAACTTCACTCTGGAGACAAGTGACTCCTTGTCGAAGGACTCGGTCAGGCCCAGCTGGCCCAGGGAGCCAAAATGGAGGGCGAATTGATCAGTCTCTCCTGGAGAAGGCTGTGATTGGAGTAGAGGGGAGGGCAGCACTGACTTCTGGAAGGCCGTGGAGGTCAAGAGGAGCTGGGAGGGAGGGCAGAGGGGAGACTGGGCCGGGGAGAGAGCAGGCTGGATTGGGCTCAGCTGGGGTGGCAGAAAGGAAGAGAGAGAGTGAGATATGTAGAGTATGTGGGAAGCCAATTGAGTTGGTCCTACAAATCATACATTTAAAAAAATAATATTGATAACTTAAGGATTGTACAGTTTCTTTCATTTTTTGCCTGAAATGACATACTCAAATCTAACTGCCTGTGGCTCAGGACCTAAAGCAAGGATATGCATATTATTGATACCATTTTAAAGGAAACACTTTGAAGTTTGTGAAAATTTGAAATTAATGTAGGAGAATATAACACATTAGATGAAGTTTACATACACCTTAGCCAAATACATTTAAACTCCGTTTCTCAAAATTCCTGACATTTAATCTTAGTAAAAATTCCCTGTCTTAGGTCAGTTAGGATCACCACTTTATTTTAAGAATGTGAAATCTCAGAATAATAGTAGAGAATAATTTCTTTCAGCTTTTATTTCTTTCATCACATTCCCAATGGGTCAGACGTTTACATACACTCAATTAGTATTCGGTAGCATTGCCTTTAAATTGTTTAACTTGAGTCAAACGTTTCAGGTAGCCTTCCACAAGCTCCCCATAATAAGCTGGGTGAATTTTGGCCCATTCCTCCTGACAGAGCTGATGTAGCTGAGTCAGGTTTGTACGGCCTCCTTGCGCACACACGCTTTTTCAATTTTCTATATGCTTGAGGTTAGGGCTTTGTGATGGCCACTCCAATACCTTGACTTTGTTGTCCTTAAACCTGTTAATCCTACCCCCTACCTTTTCGAACATTCTGTTAAAAATCGCGCAACATTTCAGCGTCCTGCTACTCATGCCAGGAATAGAGTATATGCATATGATTAGTATGTGTGGATAGAAAACACTCTGACATTTCTAAAACTGGTTAAATCACGGCTGTGACTATAACAGAGCCTGTGTTTCATCGAAAAGCGCAAGAAAAACTGATCACTGAAAACTGGAAAAAGTATCAATGCGCCACTTGCATGTATTGTTTATGGGAAACCAAATTACATGGGGCCGAGATTGCAAGTCCTACAGCTTCCACACGATGTCGCCAGTCTTGTCAATTGCCTGGGCTTTGTTTCTTGGTCAAACGAGTAAGAGAGAGCCCATTCCTTCCGGTCTCCGACAGGATGTTTTGAATGAGAAATTTTCGACCATGAGTTCAAGACGTGGAGCTATTGAATACACATCGCCCCGTGATCAATTTGACAGATTATTAACGTTTACTAATACCTAAAGTTGGACGCTGTTTTTTCCTGGATCACACACTCTTCATAGATTGATATTTAGGGTATATATGGACCGATTTAATTGAAAATTAGACCCAATTGTGATGTTTATGGGACATCTAGGAGTGCCAACAAAGAACATCGTCAAAGGTAATGAATATTTTATATTTTATTTCTGCGTTTTGTGTAGCGCCAGCTATGCTAATTATTTTGTTTACGTCCCCTTCAGGTATTTCGGGGTGTTGCATGCTATCAGATAATAGCTTCTCATGCTTTCGCCGAAAATAATTTTAAAAATCTGACTTGTTGGCTGGATTCACAATGAGTGTAGCTTTAATTCAGTACCCTGCATGTGTGTTTTAATGAACGTTTGAGTTTTAACGAGTACTATTAGCATTTAGCGTAGCACATTTGCATTTCCAGATGGCGAGATGGGACGCCTGCGTGTCGCGTGGTGTTAAGAGGTTAAACCCATTTGCAACCAAGCTTTAACTCGCTGACTGATTTCTTGATGTTGCTTCAATATATCCACATAATTTTCCTTTCCTCACGAGCCATCTATTTTGTGAAGTGCACCAGTCCCTCCTGCAGCAAAGCACCCCCAAAACATGATGCTGCCACCCCCGTGCTTCACGATTAGGATGGTGTTCTTTGGCTTGCAAGCCTCCCCCTTTTCCCTCCAAACACAACGATGGTCATTATGGCCAAAGAGTTCTATTTTTGTTTCATTAGACTAGAGGACATCTTTGTCCCCATGTGCAGTTGCAAACCGAAGTCTGGCTTTTTTATGGCGGTTTTGGAGCAGTGGCTTCTTCCTTGCTGAGCGGCCTTTCAGATTATGTCGATATAGAACTTGTTTAACTGTGGATATAGATACTTTTGTACATGTTTCCTCTAGCATCTTTACAAGGTACTTTGCTGTTGTTCTGGGATTGATTTGCACTTTTCACACCAAAGTACGTTCATCTCTATGAGACAGAACGCGTCTCCTTCCTGAGCGGTATGATGGCTGCGTGGTCCCATGGTGTTTATACTTGTGTGCTATTGTTTGTACAGATGAGTGGTGTCTTCAGGCGTTTGGAAATTGCTCCCAAGGATGAACCAGACTTGTGGAGGTCTACAATTTTTTTTCTGAGGTCTTGGCTGATTTCTTTTGATTTTTCCATGATGTCAAGCAAAGAGGCACTGAGTTTGATGGTAGGCCTTGAAATACATCCACAGGTACACCTCCGATTGACTCATGATGTCAATTAGCCCATGAGAAGCTTCTAAAGCCATGACATAATTTTTTGGCATTTTCCAAGCTGTTTAAAGGAACGGTCAACTTAGTGTATGTAAACTTCTGACCCACTGGAATTGTGATACAGTGAAATAATCAATTGTTGGAAAAATTACTTGTCATGCACAAAGTTGATGTCCTAATCGACTTGCCAAAACTATAGCTTGTTAATTAACAAGACATTTGTGGAGTAGTTGAAAAACAAGTTTTAATGACTCCAACCTAAGTGTATGGCAACTTCCGACTTCAAATGTAAGTACATTATTTTCCTTCAGAGGTGAATGTATTAAACCAGTTGCCGTGATAAGTTTTTTGTTGTGCATACTCCTCAAACAAGTGTGGTATTTTTTTCACTGTAATAGCTACTGTAAATTGGACAGTGCAGTTTAGATTAACACACATTTAAGCTTTCTGCCCATATAAGACATGCCTATGTCCTGGAAAGTTTGCTGTTACTTACAACTGTCATGCTAATCACATTAGCACACGTTAGCTCAACCGTCCCGGTATAGGGACACCGATCCCGAAGAGGTTTTAAAAAAGGTAATGAAAGATTATCACACCTACTTACAGCAAAATTGTAAAAAAAATAATTCTTAAGGTTTCACGAGAAAATTATAAATGATGGTGTTCAATCAATTCATCCCAAATGATGAGGAATAGCCCATCGCTACAGTAGAATCACATCTGTCACAACAGTAGTAGACATTCTCATTAAATGTGACTTGTATCGGGTGAATAGAAAAATATCTTCGGCAGCGAGAAAGAATCACAGCCATAGCCTACAGTTCGATCTACAGTTTTCAAAACATTTCAATACTATCGTGCAACATGCAGGAGTAGGCTACGTTCAGTTCGTACCAATACCAGCTACACACACAGCACACAATAGGGATGGGGGGAATTGACATGTGAATTGTTTCCGCGGGCTACGGTCACACTTCCTCAATTCAACAACTATCAAATAAAAAATACACCTATAAATTCCACCTCAAAGTTTTTTCCTTCACTATTTGACTGAATAATTCAACTTCTGTCGATTGTGGGAAGAAAATCTATCCATTTCTTCAACTGTTTATTTTTGTAGACAAACAGAAATCCCAATGAACAGAATATATTTATTTTGTGGTATCCCGGGAGGTCTGCCCTGGGGTTTGGTGACAGAGGGGAGGTACGTGCAGCAATGTTGCCTCCCGCTGCTGGAAGTACACGGGCTGCCTGGGCACCCTGACACTGATGGCCCAATGTAGAGGGAATTAGTTGAGAGTGCCAACCAGTTGTGCAGGCCACATAAAGGGAGCACCATGGCACACCGCAAAGAAAACCGAGAGAGAGGCAAGGAGTGAGCCTACGGACGGGAAGGACTGAGCCAAACCTAAGTTATTTTGTTGTTGACTAGTAAAGTTGTGTTTTCTGACTAGAACCTCCCCGTCTCTGTGTTCATCTCTGCACGCTCAACCCAAACACCCCGCGGTTTACCAGATACGGTGGAGAATGCGGGCAACTCCGTAGCTTTGGGCGCCGTGGGGTTGTGGTAGCGCAACTCATGACTCCAATATTAGCAGGCAGTGTTTAGACTGTCCACTTTGAAGAGCTGAGACAAAATGGCTATATAAGGAATGGAACATATAGGACCAGGTCCCCGCTACCATTATAACCTATAGCGCCCACATTTGACAGCTTTAACAAGCAAGAACTGAGATGGAAAGATAATGGTGGAGAAAGGTCAAGGGAAGCTATTTTCATATAGAGGGAGGGGACTCTATACGTTACGCAAAGACAGAATACTATAAAGGCAGGACTCTGTAATATGAACATTTTGTCTTTTCCATGGAAGGGCTTGGCTATGTTACATCTGTAATAAAGTCTAAATTGAATTCACAAGTTCCGGTATCTGTGCAAATATTTGACTAAAGATATTCCATAACAGGGTCAAGCGTACCGAGATTACCATGGAGGAACTGGTGGCTCAGTTTATCCCTCAGCCAGCAGAAGCAACAGGCGCTAGAGGAGCAGCGACAACAAAACCTCAGACTGGTAACGGAGGTAGCCCAGTTGAAGGGTGGGATGGCTCAGGAGTCTAGAGGAAGATGACGTGAAGATGTATTTGTGCACCTTCAAGAGGATGGAGCAGAGGGAAGGATGGCCCAAGCGGGCCAGCCTTTTGGCACACTGTCTCTCCGGGAAGGCCCAAAAGGCCTACATCGACTTGAACGCCGACCAGACAGCAAATTATGAGGGACTCAAACGTGAGATCCTGAGCCGTTATAGATTCAGCCACGCACGCCGTGCACAACTGGTCCAACACTGGGACTTTGACTCCACTATCTCCCCCCGTGCCCAGATGAGCAACCTGGTGCGCCTTGCCAAGGGCTGGCTACTGATCAAAGTACCATCCAGCCCAATAATCGATAAGGTTGCCCTGGATAGTTATCTTCGGGCCCTCCCCTACAAGATAAGGAAATTGCTGACGGTGGAAACCCACCAGAACACCCAGGACCTGCTAAAAGAGGCCCGGATGAAGAGAGTGGACTCGGGAGGAGGAAGAAAAGCACAGAGAGGAGAGGGGCTGAAGGGGGCCCGGATAGAACCGGCCGTGAAGCGGGAGGGTGACCCAAACCGACGACAACATCCACTGCTGGACCTAGATCTGAGGTGCTGCTATGAGTGCGGTGAGCCAGGACACCTTGCATATTGTTGCCCTGGCTACGAATCAATGGCGTCGACACCAGCGCTCTGCTGGACTCCGGCAGCATGGTGACCCTGGCCCAACCGCAGTGGCTCACACGAGAGGGAAAAGACGAACCGGGTGACGAGGAGATGACAGTGTCATGTGTACATGACGAGGTACCCAACCGTGCCGGTGCGGATAACCACCCCAAGCGGGGAGTGCTAGATGCGAGTGGGGGCTGTTCCTAACCTGCCTAGTCCATTTCTCCTCAGTAGAGATTGACCTCTCTTCCAGGCACTGTGGAGGAGGGACCCTGGGGAGGCACGTGAGCGAGGTAGGGAGGAAAAAGGACGGTCGCCTGCGCAACCCACTCCCTGCTGCTCGAGTTCACTGGGGTTGAGGGAGACAACCCCGCGCCGGGAAACGAGCCATCGTCCAAGGAGGACCTCAGGCTCCCCTTTATGGAGATGGAGGCACCAGACGGACCACCCGACACGGGAATCCTCACGTGCCATTTCGGGATTGCCCAGTTAGAAGACCCCAGCCTCCAGAATGAAAGTGACCAGGTTGTCACGGTGGACAGCGCACTATCAACCAGGGCAAATGAGTGGCGCAACCCCCACTTCACCATCAAGCATAATTTATTTGATCAGGTCGTAAAGTACAATGGGGAGACGAAAGACTTGTTACTCATACCCACCCAGTATGTTAGAACTGTCTTGCAGCTCACCCACACCCACCTGCTCAGGGCACACTTGGAGGGCGCACCGTGGAGGACTACTGCCGTACCTGCCTGGAGTGCCAGATCACTGCCCCGAGGGCACATTATAGAAACCGTTTGGTTCCCTTGCCCATTATAGGGGTGCCATTTTGAGCAGGTGGCGATGGATCTGGTATCTGGAGGTGATCCTGCTACGCATGGCGGCAGCGCAAGGTATCGCACAGGAGCTCATTTATTCAGCCGGGTGGGTATTCCGCGGGAAATCCTGACGGACCAGGGCACTGCGTTCATGTCTCATGTAGTGAAAGATGTCTGCAATCTTTTACGAATCAAACAGGTGAGGACCAGTGTGTATCATCCACAAACAGACAGGCTAGTTGAACACTTCAATAAGACCCTAAAGCAGATGCTGAAGAAGGTCACGAGAGAAACGGAAGGAACTGGGACCAGCTGCTGCCCCAGTTGATGTTCGCAAGGTACCCCATGTGTCCACTGGGTTCTCCCCCTTTGAGCTTCTGTATGGCCGCGGACTGCTGGGCCTAGCCAAGGAGGAACGTGTATACAACCGGGGGGCCCAACCACGAGAGTTCCACCTGGGTGAGAAGGTCTTGGTGCTGATCCCCACAAAGGAGAGCAAATTCCTGACTACGTGGCATCATTGAGCGGGTAGGCGACGTCAATTATAAGGTCCGCCGGGCGGGAGGAAACCCCTCCGCTTTACCATGTGAACCTACTGAAGTGGCACGCATGAGAAGCGCTGTGAGCAACATGGACCTGGCCACAACAGAACCCACCCTCTGTCGAATATTCAATGGGGCAAGACCTCAGCCCGCCCCAACGACAAGCGCTCTTGAGAGTTGGTCCAGCAGAATACGGCCGTGTTTTCTGAGGTGTCGGCGTGCACAGATCTCGCGGAACATCATATCCACACACGTCCTGGAGAACAAGTGCGTAAAGAGACATACCAGAAGCCCAGAGGGCGGCGGTCCAGCAGGAACAGGGCTCCAGCAACCTTTCAGCGACTCATGGACCGCGTCCTGCGCCCGCACTGTGAGTACGCTGCTGCTTATTGGGATGATATAATCGTGCACAGTGACAGTTGGGAGTCCCATCTCTGTAGGTTACAGGCGGTGGATGTGCTAAGGGATGCAGGGCTAATCGCGAACCCCCAAAGGTGCAAGCTGGACTACGCCGAGGTGGAGTACCTGGGCTATCGAATAGGGCGAGGTAATGTGAAAATTGCCGCCATTAGGGAATGGCCAGTCCCCCGAACCCAGAGGCAGGTGAAGTCGTTCCTGGGATTACCAGGCTACTACAGTCGATTTGTACCTAACCTTGCCCCAGTAACTTCTCCCCTCACTGACATAACGAAGGCACGCCTACCCCAGAGGGTGCGATGGACGGATGACACAGAGGCAGCTTTATAGGCCCTGAAGGATGCGTGTTGTTAGCACCTGGTACTCGTCGCCGAAGACTTCTCAAAAAAACTCCTGGTCCAGACAGACGCGTCTGACACGGGTAGGGGCCGTCTTGTCCCAAGAGCAGGGAGGCGAGGAGTTTACCCATCATGTATGTCAGCAGGAAGCTCCTCCCAAGGGAGAACTACTCCATTGTCAAGGAGTGCCTCACTGTGAAGTGGGCGCTGGACACCCTCAAGTATTACCACCTCAGGAGGAAGTTCACCCTAAACACTGACCATGCCGCCCTTGTGTAGACGGTAAGAGGTAAGGGCACAAATGACCGCGTCACAAGCTGGTTTCTGTCATTACAGCAATTTTCTTTCGGTCATCCACAGGTTGGGGGCCCAGCACAGCAATACTGCCACCCTCTACAGAGATAGGCAAGGAGTGAGCCTATGGAAGGGAACGAAGCTCCCAGAGGCATCGAGCCGAATCTAGGAAGGACAGAGCCAAACTTAAGTTATTTGGTTATGTTTATTTTGTTGCCAAAAAAAGTCATGTTTTCTGACTAGAACCTCCCTGTCTCTGTGGTCATCTCTGCAAGCTCACGCAACACTGCACGGTTAACCACAATATATATATATATATATATATACAGTCGTGGCCAAAAGATTTGAGAATGACACATTCATTTCCACAAAGTTTGCTGCTTCAGTGTCTTTAGATATTTTTGTCAGATGTTACTATGGAATACTGAAGTATAATTACAAGCATTTCATCAGTGTCAAAGGCTTTTATTGACAATGATATGAAGTTGATGCAAAGAGTCAATATTTGCAGTGTTGACCCTTCTTTTTCTAGACCTCTGCAATCCGCCCTGGTATGCTGTCAATTAACTTCTGGGCCACATCCTGACTGATGGCAGCCCATTCTTGCATAATCAATGTTTGGAGTTTGTCAGAATTTGTGGGTTTTTGTTTGTCCACCCACCCGGAGTTTCCTGGCCATGGACCAAAATTATCGATGTTTTGTTCCCCGAGCCACTTAGTTATCACTTTTGCCTTATGGCAAGGTGCTCCATCATGCTGGAAAAGGCATTGTTCGTCACCAAACTGTTCCTGGATGGTTGGGACAAGTTGCTTTCAGAGGATGTGTTGGACCATTCTTTAAACATGGCTGTGTTTTTAGGCAAAATTGTAAGTGAGCCCACTCCCTTGGCTGAGAAGCAACCCCACACACGAATGGTCTCAGGATGCTTTACTGTTGACATGACACAGGACTGATGGTAGCGCTCACCTTGTCTTCTCCGGACAAGCTTTTTTCCGGATGCCCCAAACAATCGGAAAGGGGATACATCAGAGAAAATTACTTTTCCCCAGTCCTCTGCAGTCCAATCCCTGTACCTTTTGCAGATTATCAGTCTGTCCCTGGTGTTTTTCCTAGAGAGTAGTGTCTTCTTTGCTGCCCTTCTTGACACCAGGCCATCCTCCAAAAGTCTTCGCCTCCCTGTGCGTGCAGATGCACTCACACCTGCCTGCTGCCATTCCTGATCAAGCTCTGTACTGGTGGTGCCCCGATCCCGCAGCTGAATCAACTTTAGGAGACGGTCCTGGAGCTTGCTGGACTTTCTTGGGTGCCCTGAAGCCTTCTTCACAACAATTGAACCGCTCTCCTTGAAGTTCTTGATGTCCCAATAAATGGTTGATTTAGCTGCAATCTTACTGGCATCAATATCCTTGCCTGTGAAGCTCTTTTTGTGCAAAGCAATGATGACGGCACGTGTTTCCTTGCAGGTAACCATGGTTGGCAGAGGAAGAACAATGATTCCAAGCACCACCCTCCTTTTGAAGCTTCCAGTTTGTGATTCAAACTCAATCAGCCTGACCGAGTGATCTCCAGCCTTGTCCTCGTCAACACTTACACCTGTGTTAACAAGAGAATCACTGACATGATCATGGTCAGCTGGTCTTTTGTGGCAGGGCTGAAATGCAGTGGAAATGTTTTTTGGGGCTTCAGTTCATTTGCATGGCAAAGAAAGACTTTGCAATTAATTACAATCACTCTTCATAACATTCTAGAGTACATGCAAATTGTCATCATACAAACTGAGGCAGCAGACTTTGAAAATTAATATTTTTGTGTAATTCTCAAAACTTTTGGCCACGACTGTACAGTACCAGCCAAATGTTTAGACACACTTCATTCAATAGTTTTTCTTTATTTAAAAAATGTAATACATTGTAGAATAATAGTGAAGACATCAAAACAATGAAATAACACATATGGAATCATGTTTTGATTTGTTAAAGAAGGCACCCTTTGCCTTGACAGCTTTGCACATTCTTGGCATTCTCTCAACCAGCTTCATGAGGTAGTCACCTCGAACGCATTTCAATTAACAGGTGTGCCTTGTCAAGTTAATTTGTGGAATTTATTTCCTTCTTAATGCGTTTGAGCCAATCAGTTGTGTTGTAACAAGGTAGGCGTGGTATACAGAAGATTTGGTAAAAGACCAAGTCCATATTATGGCAAGAACAGCTCAAATAAGCAAAGAAAAACTCTGAAAATTTCAAGAACTTTGAAAGTTTCTTCAAGTGCCGTCGCAAAAACCATCAAACACTATGAAACTGGCCCTCACGAGGACCGCCACAGGAAAGGAAGACCCAGAGTTACCTCTGCCCGAGAGGATAGGTTCATTAGAGTTACCAGCTTCAGAAATCTTCAATTAACTGCACTTCCGATTGCAGGCCAAATAAATGCTTCACAGAGTTCAAGTAACAGACACATCTCAACATCAACTGTTCAGAGGAGACTGCGTGAATCAGGCCTCCATGGTCGAATTCCTGCAAAGAAACTACTACTAAAGGACACCAATAAGAAGTGACTTGCTTGGGCCAAGAAACACGAGCAATGGACATTAAACCGGTGGAGATTTGTCCTACGGTCTGATGAGTCCAAATTTGAGATTTGTGGTTGCAACCGCCGTGTCTTCGAAATGCAGACTAAGTGAAAGGATGATCTCCGCATGTGTGGTTCCCACCGTGAAGCATGGAGGAGGAGGTGTGATGGTGCTTTGCTGGTGACACTGTCAGTGATTTATTTAGAATTCAAGGCACACTTAACCAGCATGGCTACCACAGCATTCTGCAGCGATACGCCATCCCATCTGTTTTTTGTGCTTAGTGGAACTATCATTTGTTTACAGGACAATAACCCAACACACCTCCAGGCTGTGTAAGGACTATTTCACCAAGAAGGAGAGTAATGGGAGTGATGCATCAGATGACCTGGCCTCCACAATCACCTAACCTCAACCCAATTGAGATGGTTATGAATGAGTTGGGGCACAGAGTGAAGAAAAGCAGCCAACAAGTGCTCAGCATACATGGAAACTCCTTCAACACTGTTGGAAATGCATTCCAGGTGAAGCTGAGAGAATGTCAATAGTATGCAAAGCTGTCCATCAAGGCAAAGGGTGCCTACTTTGAAGAATCTCAAATAGAAAATATATTTAACACTTTTTTTTGGTCACTAAATGATTCCATTTGTTATTTCACAGTTTTGATGTCTTCACTATTATTCTGCAATGTCAATTATTATTCTACCATTTTTTTTTTTTTTTTTACAAATAAAGACAAACCTTGGAATGAGTAGCTTTGTCCAAACTTCTGACTGGTACTGTATATATTATTTTTTGAAAATGTGTCAGAAGGCCCATTGGTGCAGTATCAGCCTTGAATCTTACCTCTAAGGCACTGGGTCTCTGGGCGCGGAGGCCAGGAGGCTTGCCAGTGGGAGTAAGGGATGGGAGAGAGGGGAGGGATGGGGGAGAGGGAGCCTTAGCTTTGCGGTCACTCTTCCTCCCAGGGGCGCTGTAGAAGGAGGAGGGCTGGAAGCCCGCGCTGCTGCGAGTGTGTTCGGGGGGCAGCTCCAGGGCAAGGGGTGAAGAGGGGCCGCTGGCAGGGGAGGCGGACAGGGAGCCCAGCGGGGTGAGGAGCGACCGGGGTAAGGCTATCAGCGACCTCTCGGATGCAGCTATGTGGGGGTCAAAACACAACCGCAGATGCTCAGACAGCTGGCCAAGGTATTTGAGGTCAATAGTACGGAGATACTTTTCCTCATCCACTTCCAGTAAATATGTTTTATATCTACTACACCCCTCAAATTCACATCTGGACCTTGAAGCCAGTTCCACTTCTTTTTATTATTATTCCCCTCTAATCAGGAATCGATTTCTAAGTCGCTCTGGATAAGAGCGTCTGCTAAATGACTTAAATGTAAATGTAATGTAACTGATTTAGACCTGGGATACCAGCTCGGTGCAATTCATTATCAGGTAGAACAGAAAATCAACATTTCTTCGGACTTCGCAGGGTAAGATTTGAATACCCCTGTACTACACCAAAGTTAGTGTTCGATTCAATCCGTAGCCCTGAAGACCTGCGCTACTGTCGAATAGAAATGTAAAGGTCAATGCTCCCATGTTGGCGGAGACTGCATTCACAGTAAACGCTGCATATGTAGGCACAATCGTAAATTACCTTTAAATTGCACTACAGAGCTGATCTTCAGTGCAACAGATTGAATTAAGCCCTTAGGTTTCTTAAAGTGATTGCACCAGGGATAAATAACTACGGGGTGAATCCTAACTAAGTCCAATTTTCACTTAGTCATGCATTGATGTCAATGAATAGGAGAATAAGTGAATATTTTCCAGCGATTGCGTAGTGCCAACAAAAAAATAATATGATCATTTTTTTCAATGATTGTAGACAGAACCACATAATTTGAATCATTATATGGACAGAATACACAGGTGAAAACCAGTTTCAACTGGTCCTTGGTTGGTGTAGGTGGGCTGGGTTTGCCGTGGGTTTGCCTTACCTCTCATCCTCTCGATGGCAGGCGGGGAAGGATTGAAAGAGGCCAGCCGGGCAGCCCAAGAAGACTCTTTCGGTACATTCGTCTGTTCCTTGGCCGGGGTGGTTGCCTTTTTCTTCTTCACCTCGACAGCCTCTTGGCAAACCTTCTCGATCTTTTCCGCTGGTCCGATGGAGCGCTTCTGTTGGGAGATAATAATCCCATAACATACTTTTATTACAAGTTGGTCATGTAAAAAGTGGTAAAAAAACAACTATCCATTATTTATTCCACTGCAACTAAATGTATTGTGATCTGATTGATTTTAGTCTGCCATCTAAACTAAAATATAACAATGTAACTGATTTCACCTTTATTACTTACTACCAACCAAAAAAGTATTATGTCTAGGAGAAGGATAACGTGAACTCGGAGATAAATTGCCTATATTATTTAATGAACACTTTATTTCATTATTCTATTTAAATCAGTAATAGAGCCTAATCATGAGGAAAGGGCATATGTGTGAGCGAAGAAAGCAGGACCTTAGGAGCTGGCGGCTCTTCAGTCCCTGATTGGCTGGCGCTGTCGGGCTCCCTGTAGCTCTTGGCGTTGGTGGCGGCGGCTCTCCGGGGCAGCCTCCTGGCTGCTTGACTGGTCCCTGCCGCCACCAGTGCCACTCCACTGTTCTCTTTCTGCTCTACACTTCTCTCCTTCACCCTCTGTCTCTTCTGAAAGGCGAGCATGACACACTGTGGCCGACAGAGGCAATGCTGACTGATGCAACCATACAAGTACAATTCCACCCATCAGTCACCCATTGATTTGGATGGGGAAGCCCATTTTAGGAATCCTATTTCTAGGTTGCAACAGAGCAGTAGTAAGGATGAAAAGTTGATTAACTCACTTTGGATTCTAAGGTTTCAAGATACAAGGCTGGTTTCCGATTCCCCATCCCTTCTACCCGAAGTGTGCACTAGCTCATTGAGATTCCCCCTCGTTGATTTAAAACCATTGGATTGTCAGTCTCACCTTCTTTGGCTTGGCTTTCTCCTTCACAGGCTTGGATGAGCTAGGTGGTAAGTCTGGGGACTCATCTAAAATAGAAAAGAGAGAGAGATAAGGTAGCGGCAGGTCGCCTAGTGGTTAGAGCGTTGGGCCAGTAACCGAAAGGTTAGGTTGCTGGCTTGAATTCCCGAGCTAACAAGGTAAAAATATGTAGTTCTGACCCTGAACAAGGCAGTCAACTCACTGTTCAACAGTAGGCCGTCATTGTAAATAATAATTTGTTCTTAACTGACTTGCCTAGTTAAATAAATAAAAAATATTAAAAGGGTGTAGGCTATGTTTGACTAGTGAGTTCACTCAACGCAACAGACACAGACTGATTAAAACTATAGGACCAAACCATACAGTGCTGGCTTGGATTTATTATTTTCACATTGTCCTTAAATTTTCAACACAGTTCCAGCAACTATGGTGGATGCTTAACCAGGCCAGCCCAATACAGTTTGGCTTGGCTCGGTTAGGTTTGGCTCAGTAGTGTGGAAAGGTTAAGTGACGTATCGTGTGAGCGTACATGTGGTGTTGGGGGCAGGGGGGTGGAGCCGGGGCTGACGGCTGTAGTCGATCACTTTGGGCTTGGGCTTCCTGCTGGACTCTTTGAGCCAGCTGATCTCCATCATGGCGTCTGTGTCTGTGTCGCTGAACAGGTGCTTCTTCACGTGGCGCCGCGGAGCTGCTACCTGGGACTGCAGCGACAATTCAGTGAGGTGCACACACACATGGGTACACATACGCAGGTTTACAAATGTATACATACGCGCACACAGTCTCACACACACACACCCGACAAGAGTACAGACACCTTCACACACCGAGATAAGAGAACCACACACACACACAAAAGGAGGCAATCTCCATCTCTCCATTCAAAAGTTCTCCCATCATATTGTGTCAATTAGTGTTTGCCTCCATACCTTGACTGCTTGGCCCTTCTTGGCAGTGCTGGGGAATGCCCAGGAGTTGTGAGTAGCACTAGGGGAAAAAACGTCACTGAATCACATCACATTGACATGAGGGATTATTTACCGCAACACTAGAAGACACTATTATAACACAGATGAGACTCAGGGTCTTTCTCAATTAATCTGTCCTTGATTCCTAAAATCCTATCTCCTTGCCTCCATCTCAACCATATTGTAAGAGAATCTCCCCAAGGTCCCTCCCCATGTCTTCTCCAATGAGTTTTGAGAAGGAGGCGAGAAGAAAGGATACAAGGAATCAAGGAAAGACTAATTGAGAGAGCCCCAGTCAGATGTAACCAAATGAGTACTGCCTTCAAATAGCTCCTACCTGCTATCAATGGCAGAGGTGTCCGAGGACATTTTCCCCTCCCCCTAAAGAGAGCAGAGAATTAGAAACCATCATCCACCTGTGCATGAGAATAATATATGGAATCATTTCAAATATCTAAGCTGTGCTTGATTGAGCTTGCCTGTTGCGATGGAACCAATTGAAAAGGCCTGGGTTCAAATGCTATTTTAAATCTTTCAAATACTTCAAGTATTTGCTGTAGCCTGCCTGGAGTGCTAGGTGGGTGGGTTTGCACTTTGGGGATGTTTCTATTGGTTCCATTGCAACAGGCAAGCTCAAACCAGCACAGCTTAGGTATTTGAACCCAAGTCTGCTAACAAATAGTAGGCCTAATTCATTAATTGGATTTACGTAGATCAAATATATATTTATTTACCCCAGTGGTCATAGATGTATCAACTTTGAACGCAAAGACATCATCTCTACACAAAGAAACAATGGATGAAATCAACAATACCATTCACAAACAGGAAATAAGAATCAACATTTTAGGCATGGGATCAGGACAAAATAATAAAACAATTATTATTTTGTATAAAAAAAAATAGGTCAGTTTCTAGATTTAGCTAAATTCATTTTTCAGACAAGTTGTCATGGGTTATCAGATATAAGATACACTGGTTGTGTTGCAGCATGGGGAGAATTTGAATGAAACTGGACAAAAATAAATACCCTTGTTGTTCTGCAGAGGGCTTCTTGGAGTTAGTGTAGGACTTCATATATCCTGGGGCTTTTGCCGTTCCCACCTATGAGGGAGAGAATTCAGGCACTAGCTTGTGAACGCATGAGGGGAAAACACGTCTTATGCAACCCTAACAAATCCTCCAAATCAAATAGTATTTGTCACTTGCGCCGAATACAACGGGTGTAGACCGTCCTATGAAATGCTTACTTACAAGCCCTTAACCATCAATGCATTTAAAAAAAAATGTTATTGTTAAGAAAATATTTACTTAAATAAATTAAAGTCAATGTGCGGGGGGTACAGATTAGTTGAGGTAATGTAGGTAGGGGTAAAGTGACTATGCATAGATAATAAACAGCGAGTAGCAGCAGTGTAAAAATAAAGGGGGGTGTCAATGCAAATAGTCCAGGTGGCCATTTGATTAATTGATCAGCAGTCTTACGGCTTAGGGGTAGAAGCTGTTAAGGAGCCTTTTGGAGATAGACTTGGCCCTACGATACCGCTTGCCATGCAGTAGCAGAGAGAACAGTCTATTATTTGGGCGACAGGAGTCTTCGACTATTTTTTGGGGCCTTCTTCTGACACCGCCTAGGATAGAGGTCCTGGATGGCAGAAAGCTTGGCCCCAGTGATATACTGGGCCATATGCACTACCCTCTGTAGCGCCTTACTGTCGTATGCCGAGCAGTTGCCATACCAGGCGGTGATGCAACCGGTCAGAATGCTCTCGATGGTGCAGCTGTAGAACTTTTGAGGATCTGGGGACCCATACCAAATCTTTTCAGTCTCCTGAGGGAGAATAGGCGTTGTCATGCCCTCTTCACAACCGTCTTGGTGTGCTTCTACCATAGTTTGCTGGTGATGTGGACACCAAGGAACTTGAAGCTCTTGACCGCTCCACTACAGCCCCATTGATGTGAATAGGGGCGTGTTCTGCCCTCCTTTTCCTGTAGTCCACGATCAACTCCTTTGTCTTGCTCATGTTGAGGGAGAGGTTGTTGTCCTGGCACCACACTGCCAGGTCTCTGACCTCCTCCCTATAGGCTGTGTCACCGTTGTCTGTGATCAGGCCTACCGCCGTTGTATCGTCAGCAAACGTAATGATGGCGTTGGAGTCGTGCTTGGCCACTCAGTCGTGGGTGAACAGGGAGTTTAGGAGGGGACCAAGCACGTACCCGACGGGCCCTTGTGTTGAGGATCTGCGGGGTAGCAAAACAGTCCTCTAGCGTAGCATCCACGTCATCTCACCACTTCCGAATTACTAGTCACTAGTACTTCCTGCTTTAGTTTTTGCTTGTAAGCAGAAGTCAGGAGGATACAATTATGGTCAGATTTGCCAAATGGAGGGAGAGCTTTGTACGTGTCTGTGTGTGGAGTAAAGGTGGTCTAGAGTTTTTCTTCTTCTTCCTCCTCTGGTTGCACAGGTGACATACTGGTAGAAATGAGGTAAAATGGATTTAAGTTTGCCTGCATAAAAGTCCCAGGCCACTAGGAGCGCTGCTTCTGGATGAGCAATTTCTTGTTTCCTTATGGCCTTATGCAGCTCGTTGAGTGCGGTCTTAGTGCCAGCATCGGTTTGTGGTGGTAAATAGACCGCTACAAAGAATATAGATAAACTCTCTTGGTAGGTAGTGTGGTCTACAGCTTATCATGAGGTATTCTACCTCAGGCGAGCAATACCTCGAGACTTCCTTAATATTAGACACTGCGCACCAGCTGTTATTGACAAATAGACACACACCACCACCCCACTTCTTACCAGAGGTAGCTGTTCGGTCTGCTACCACGTTCTGCTACCTAAATTCATACAATTAAAATGAATATTACTTATTCTGTTTATCAATCAGAAAACAACAGCTCAGGCACTCACCATCGATGGCGGCAACCAACTCTTCTCCAAAACAGATCTACCACAAAGGAAAGAAAATTGTCATTATTACACTATAGCCCGGGATTGAACCCCGGTCTCTGGGGGAAGGGAGTGTGTAGTGCTTTTCACAATGCAAATTGTTTAACATCCATCTGTAATAGGCATTTTATTACATTCTCTGATGAAACTGACTCTACATTTTTTGTTAAAAGATATACACGAATTTGCAAATGGTTGTCCTTAAGAGCTTTTGACAGTGATTTGGTGGTACCCGGAAAGGAAATGTTTGGGAACCGCTGCGCTAGACCAAACTTCTGCACACCATTCTACCATGTTATATGTTCACTTGGTTTTGTTTCCTGCAGTACCTGTTGCTGCAGTACCTGTTGGTGGGTGGAAGGGGCCAGCGAGGGACAGACTCTACAGGGGATTTAATGGTGGTGGATGATGTGCTATTCTCATAGTGGCTGGAGATTAACCTCATCATGGTGCCCGTCACCACCTCCTCTCTCTGCAGAGGATGAGGGGAACATGTGAGAAAGGGTGTTTTATTGTTATTATAACTCCAATATACTATTACTACTACTAAACTTGAGACACTGATAGACCAATGCTATGGAATGGTTATACTACTACTGCCATTGTACAAAAGCAAGGGAGCAAGGTGCAACCCATTGGCTACAGTTCACTGCCTCCATTTAATAAGGAAGCTCCAACTCGGACTGGGACGGGGTATTCAAACAGCTTTGCACCAAGCTCAAAATCGTATTCAATTGCTCTTCACACTCTATATCCTCACCTTGTCTTTACTGGAGTTTGACCCAGTGGCCTTAACCTTGGAGTTAGGTGTTGCCCTCTCCTGTATATCTTTAGCTGGGGTGCGTTTGACAGGGGCTTTCCCTGGGGTGGCTTCAGTTTCCTGAGACTTCTGGCTCTTAGGTTTCCCCTTGGTCTGACCAGGCCTTCCTGCATCCTGCCGTGACACTTTGGCACCTCTCCCAGTGGGCTCACCTCGCTCCTCAGGCCCTCTTCCTCCCTGGGCTCCATCTTGCTCCTCAGGCCCTCTTCCTCCCTGGGCTCCACTTTGCTCCTCAGGCCCGCTTCCTCCCTGGGCTCCAGCTCGCTCTCGGGACCCTCGGTCCTGTGGCCCACCTCGCTCCTCAGGCACTCTGATCTGGACTCCAGCTCGCCCCTCGGGCCCAGTACCCCGGTCCCTCTTGCGGAGGACCTCCTCCAGGCGCTGGGTGAGCTGGGCGTGGAGCTGCTTGTGGCTGACTGCTGACCCAGGGACCGACCCAGAACCTCTCTGGGCAGACGACGGACGCTCCTGTTGCTCTACGTTCTCAAGTTCTGGAGACCGGAGAGAAACACTTTCAGTAAAACCTCAATGTAGACCTTATTCACAGATGAACACTAACATAAACGGCTCGTGCAGGTAGCTAATGAACGGTCGTCTTTTATAACCATGGCAGACGGCAATGAAAATGGATGAGCACTGTTCTTCTGAGTTCTTCAAATCGAATGATATTGTCTGTGTCCGAATACCCATGCTAGCGTACTACATAGTTAAACTGCAGCGATAGGCAATCCCATCTGTTTTGCTATTAGTGGAACTATAATCTGTTTTTCAACAGGACAATTACCCAAAACACACCTCCAGGCTGTGTAAGGGCTATTTGACCAAGAAGGAGAGTGATGGAGTGCTGCATCAGATGATCTGGCCTCCACAATTCCCCGACCTCAACCCAATTGAGATGGTTTGGGATTAGTTGGACCGCAGAGTGAAGGAAAAGCAGCCAACAAGTGCTCAGCAAACATGGGATCTCCTTCAAGACTGTTGGAAAAGCATTCCTCATGAAGTTGATTGAGAGAATGCCAAGAGTGTGCAGAGCTGTCATAAAGGCAAAGGGTGCCTACTTTGAAGAATCTAACATCTTAAATATATTTTCGATTTTGATTTGTTTAACACTTTATTTGGTTACTACATGATTCCATGTGTTATTTCATAGTTTTGATGTCTTCACTATTATTTTACAATGTAGAAAATAGTACAAATAAAGAACCCCTTGAATGAGTAGGTGTGTCCAAACTTTTTACTGGTACTGTATATACATTACAGTGGTTCTTCCTTTAAAAGTTGTGTCGTAGTGCAGCACACCTCTCGGGCTGCCACAGAATTCTATGGCACGTTATTTAAGTGTCAGCTATTGCTGCCATTAATGCTAGTTAGTTTGACCACAAGAGGGTATCTTTGAGAAGAATTTGACTGTCTTTAATATTGGCTGTACTTGAGAATTTAAAACCTTTTTTTGAAAAAACATAGTATATGGGATTGATTTTAAGAAATACATCTTAATGAATTAGATTAATATTATGGTGTTTATTTAATATTGAAAGAAAAACGAAAATATGGCGCTGTACAACGTCATCGGTCAGGAGTAGGCTACTAAGTGACTGCAAGTGAAGAGAGAAATAATCATAACAATTCCACACACTAATTGTAGGCTAACCAAAACCCTAAATGGAGATTCTGTGAAAATAAAAATCTCATTGATTTATCAAGACCAGTCCCCATGCTTGTCTCAGAGCAGTGCAAAATGGTGCTGAAATAGTTGACCACACACGGGTAGACTATTGCTTCAAATCCTATTATAACAATTGGATGACTTTGGGTGTTCCAGTAAGCAACAATTTGTTGCCCTCATTAGACTACTGTATTCCAATATTTCTGTCATTCAGTGATATTTATTCCCATAGTAATTTGTTATGGATCCATCCAGATGTGGTTAGAAAGCGGACTCAGTTAGAGTATATTGTCCTGTTAATAGCACATCAAGGTTGGATAGAATAATATAATTGTTCAATGATAGTTTTGTACTCATAAATTCATATTTCATGAATCTTGGCTTAACACGTCCATATAATTCACCATTTTACAATACATTCACTCCCATTCCAATAAGCTGCCATGTCTTTAACATGAAACAATAACGCAGTGCAGCATCATTTGCTAATTTTCTCATTCTTCAGTTGAGGAATGAATCAGTAATAGATGTCGGAGATGCATGTTGCCAAACGCTGCATAAATATGTTTTACATATGACTATGACTATCAACGTGTAACCGTTTTAATCATTGCAGACTTTTGTATACATTTGACATAGCTCATAAAACCTAAAGAGATTAATAAACCTCAACATGTCGGCTAAAGCGATTCAATTCAGGAATGCATTGTAGGCTAACTAATACCAAACGGCAATTCAGTGTAAATAAAAATCGAATTGATTTATCAAGACCAGTCCCCATGCTTGTCTCAGAGCAGCACAAAATTATGCTGAAATAGTTGACCACATGTGGGTAGAATATTGCTTCAAATCCTATTATAAAAATTGGATGACTTTGGGAGTTTCAGTCAGTAACAATGTGTTGCCTTCATTAGCCTACTTTATTCAAATGTGTCTGTTATTCAGTGATATTTATTCCCATAGTAATTCCATCCAGATGTGGTTAGTGTCACGGCAGTTGAAGGAACTGGACCAAGGTGCAGCGTGGTAAGCGTACATTTTCTTTATTAACTCAAAATGACGCCAAATAAAACACTACAAAACCAAACCATGAAGCTCAAAGGCTATGTGCCCTAAACGAAGTCAACTTCCCACAAACACAGGTGGGAAAAAGGGTACCTAAGTATGGTTCCCAATCAGAGACAACGATAGACAGTTGTCCCTGATTGAGAACCATACCTGGCCATAACATAGAAATAGAAAATCATAGAAAAACAAAACATAGAATGCCCACCCCAACTCACGCCCTAACCAAACTAAAATAGAAACATAAAAAGGATCTAAGGTCAGGGCGTGACAGTTAGAAAACAGTGCATTTGGTGGACTCGGTAAGAGTCTATTGTCCTGCTCAAACTCCATGTGTGGGGGGCAATTCCTCACCAGGGACCAGGCCAAATTTAATTTTTGATGGTAAATTTAACTATTTACAAAGCAAAAGGTACATAAAATATTGTAGCCTACACCTTATGGACAGCTATGTGTTCCATAATAATTCACCACATTTCTTTCAAGGTAGGATTATAGCAATATTGTGTTATGTTTAAGCCTATTTACATGTATATTTCTAGTATTGTACCTAATGTTGGCTGTTAGGCAAAATGTTTTTTTTTTATTCTCCAATTGCAGACAATGTCCCAAAACACACTACCGCCCGGGTTTGCATTACAAATGAGGGCATAAACTGGGACAAGACACCAGCAGAGTAAGTTTCTAACTTTTCAGTCAGAAATTAAAACACACATGATGTGTCAATATATGGAAAAATACAAGTTTAAAAATGTTGACCAATCGATTGGTTGAAAGAACAGATGACTCTTGGTTGATCAAGATTCATTTTAGTAGGGGAACCCTACACTATTTGTTTGTGTTTCTTACATATGCAAACAGCTAGGTTGTTTTTTCTTAGCAAGTTGAGCCTAAATCTTATTAGCCACTAATTCTAATCGCTAGTTAGTTGGCTTGCTAGCTAATAAAATTACTGAGTCAGCACAAACGTGATTAGCTATACAGCCTGATAATACCAGTGATGGTGTAGGCTCTAAATCGCAAGTCAAATTGCAACATTTGGTTAAAAATAAGGCCTAGATTGTTTGCCCATATCGTGCAACCCTACGTGGCAGTGTGGAAATTATCTCAAATGAGTGCAGGAAATGCATAAATTGATAAATGCTGCATTTTCAGGGGGCTTGAGAAGTTGAATTGAGCAGCATAAAACAATCAGAATGGAGAAAGACCCATTGAAATCACTTAGAATGTATGTGTTACCACCCTAGGGTCACGCACCACTCATTTTTATGTATTCTTTTATATATTGTTAGACCAGAAATGTTTTTGTGTTATTACATACAGGAATAACTATTGGATATCAGAGCAGCGGTAACTCACCAGCATCAACACCAGGAATATGACTTTCCCAAAGCAGATCCTTTGTTCGCACCCCCCAGGGCAATTGAACTGATTCCAGAAATTCCAGAAACATCGCCGGTGAAGGAAAGGTACTCGGAGTGGTCTTCTAGTCTGATTTAGGAGGCACGGACACCACCCACCGCTTCCGAGTATATTACTCGCTAATTAATGTTCAGTCTCTGGATAATAAAGTTGACGAGCTCAGGGCGCGGGTCTCTTTCCAGAGAGACATCAGGTATTGTAACGCATTCTGCTTCATGGAAACATGGCTCTCTCAGCATATACTGCCCGAATCGGTCCAGCCAGCTGAATCCTTCTAAATATATATATATATATTTAATTTTGTTTAAAAGCTCTGATGAGACCAAATCCACTTTGGGTAGAATTTAAAAAAATATATATATTTTAATAACTTCTGTTTTCAAAGATGTAGCCTACGTACGATGCAATACTTGTGATAATTTTAAGGAGAACAAAAACACCTTAGCCTACATTTGAACACCACCGCAAAAGCTGAACATGGTCGGTCAATCAACAATGGCCGCAGCGTGAATAAGGTCTATTGGAGACACTGTGCATGCATGGTTCTCATGAGACATTTCAATAATAGCAGCAACTGTTATGAGTCTTTTGATGAGAGTGGATTTAGTAAGGCGATTACTAAAGCTTACCTAACTACCTACTCAAATCTAAATTCAGTTACGTACTGTATTCCTATCAACATTTTTATAATTCTAAAAGTATTTATTTAAAGTTGAACTCTTTTTAAAAAACTAAATAGGTCCTGTACATGTTGTGAAAATAACTGTAGAATACTGTAGGGGATTGGGAGGAGGAAGTTCTTGGGGCAGATTACCTGGTTTGGGCAGTGCCTTCTGGAAGCCTCTCTGTACCGGCAGCAGCATCTCAGATACAGACACTTTCTTCCAGTGGGAGAATCTGTTCGAACACACACAAAGATGCACGCACGCACACACACAAACGGTCTAAAAGCTCCTCCATGAGTAAACATGTCTGATTCAAAGTCCGATTTTAAATCAATTGTAATTTGAATGACAGAGACCATGTACTTACATAGTACTCTCTGTTTTCATGGTAGGCTGGGAGTCAGGGACAATGCTGCTGTCTGTTAGATGGAATGAGGGTAAAGGGAAATAAACGGTGTGTTTACTGTCATTACATTTGTGTTACATTTATGGGAGATGTATTACAGAGAAAATGTGAATGCCCAAGTGACTGTCACAACCTATCTACATTTGTTTTTAAATGACATGTTGTCATTAAGCAGACACTTATCTAGAGCGACTAAATAGTCAGTGCATTCAATTTAGTTGTCATTAAGCAGACACTTATCTAGAGCGACTAAATAGTCAGTGCATTCAATTTAGTTAGGACAACCAGATATCAGTCATTGTATACAGTATATAAAGTGTGAAGGAACTGTACCAAGAAGCTCCTCTTCCTCTGCCTGGTCAGTTTGGACCATCTCCACCACTTTGTCCACTGGGATGTGCTGCAAGACGAGTACCGGTACAATAATTAAACTGCTGCTACTAACTCCTGCTACTGCTCCTCGTTAGTCAGGTACAACTAATAATGATAGACTTATAGAATTACCACTACAGATGCTACTACTACAACCATAGCTATATATAATGTGGCGCCGGACAACTTGACCGGGAAGATTTTAATTTACCGGCCATTTGAGGAATTTACTGAACCCATATGCATTGGGTGCATAACTCATTATGGCGTCTACCTACGGTGCTCAAAATGACAGAAATCTGATTTAGATGATGATAATGCATCTTAACAGAACAAGTAAGGAAGCAGCCAATAAATGCAATTTGCGGGAAAACAGCGCACCTGATAGCGGTTCCATATGTGAGAGAGATGCAAATCTCTGTTCAATTTAGAAAGAGGGGGGTGTGAGTATAATTTTTCTTGAGTAGAATGTTAAGACAATTCTTGCGCATTCATTGTTTCATTGTGTGAATCGCTTGCCCGTGGATATTTTTTTTATTAACCAATTCCCCATTACATGTCACCAGTAGTAAATATACCCATCATTTGGTTATACACATTTCTGTTGGTGCATGTATTAATTACAGTCATGTATCATTCTCATTCTCGGAGTGGAAACGCTTTTTGCAGAGTTCACAATCTGCTACACTTGTGAGAAAGAAGTTTTAGTTTATTTCATAACCATAATTTACAAGATTTGTTTGTTGTTTGTTTGGAGTGCTCCATGTAAGCAATGAGTATGTGTCAGGTTTCTCTGTCCTGATTATTTCGAGGGAGCGCAAGCGCCTGAGCACACATAGAAGTACCTCACCTGCTGCACAGAAATGTAGGATTTTGTATTTTATTTTTTACATCCACTGCAAATGAGAATATTTAAAACATGATATATACACAGCATATTTTTTTTTTTTTTGGGGGGGGGGTATTTTACCCCCTTTTCTCCCCAATTTTGTGATATCCAATTTGCGATCTGGTCTTATCGCTGCAACTCCACAACAGGCTCGGGAGAGGCGATGGTTGAGTCATGCGTTCTCCGAAACATGACCCGCCAAACTGCGCTTCTTAACACCTGCCCGCTTAACCCAGAAGCCAGCCGCACCAACGAGGAAACACCGTTCAACTGATGACCGCAGTCAGCCTGAAGGCGCCCGGGCCCGCCACAAGGAGTCACTTGAGCGCGATGAACCAGGTAAAGCCCACCCTGCTAAACCTTCCCCTAATGATGCTGTGCGCAGCCTTACGGGACTACCGGTCATGGCCGGTGGTGACACAGCCTAGGATCGAACCCAGGTCTGTAGTGACACTTCAAGCAATGCGATGCTGCGCCACTTGGGGAGGCAAATAATGATATATTAAATCTATAGTTTCTCACCGTAATCGATTTTGAAAATCGTTCCAACAATCTCCCCGTTGATAATCACCAATCCTCAGTATGAAAGAGCAATTAAAGTTACAGAACTAATGCTCCATTGGCCTATAGGCTTTGACTTCCATGCGCTCATTTCTTTAGCATCCAATGGATCACGGTGTATTAATTTCCATTAATGAATAAAAAAATATTTTGCAATGGGATTTTCTTCCTCCCGGTCATTTTGGCCAGCAACAGTTTTAATTTATTTTTAGGGGGCCAAAAGCCGGTAATTGCCGGCTAACAGAAACCCTGCTATAAATGTATAATCATTACTCCAATATTACCATATCGCAATGTCACTACTATTAGGAGCATACTGTCCAAGGGCGGTGTATTTGTACATAAAGCTGACGCATGCTACAGAAACAGGAGATTGGCCCAGAGGACAGTAGCCTTTCTGGCACAGACAAGGCTACCTAGAACATACTTACTACAACTATTGCTACAGCTACTAGTACGATTAGCAATGAAAAACTACTATCCGTTGTACTACCACTCCTAACAGTTAGGAGAAAGACCAGACCAACCCTGCGGTATTTCTCTGCTACAGGTCCAGCTCTGGTGTCCTGCTTGGTAGCTTTGCTCTGTGATAGAGCAACCACCGCATCCATCTGGGGAAAAAAAATAATAAACTTTTAGGAGCAAATCCCAACTTCCACTCTGTCATATACGAGAGATATTTCAACTGACGTTGGTGTTAGGACCTCGCCCTCAGTGCTGCTGCCTATGCTACAGGAGGGTTTAGCTTCCATCTAGTCTCAAGTACATTACTCTAAGGGACAAATCCTTACTTAAATTGAAGTTGAATTTTCACTTAGTCTCCCATTGGTATCGATGTGTTAGGCTGAGAATTGCAGTATCTATGTAATGGCAAAGTGCATTTGGAATTTTTACTCAAATCTCCCATTGACAGTGAGAGATTGACTGTCAGTTACACAAAATAGTTACATACATCTCCAGTTAGGATTGGGACACTACTGAGTAGTACAGTAAATACAATAAAATAAAAAGCATAGTGCATTTGGAAAGTATTCAGATGCCTTAACTTTTTCCACATTTTGTTACGTTACAGCCTTATTCTAAAATGGATTAAATTGTTATTTTTCCACATGAATCTACACAAAATACTCAATAATGACAAAGCAAAAACAAAATGATGAAATATCATATTTACATAAGTATTCAAACCTTTTACTCAGCCCTTTGTTGCATTACCTTTGGCAGTGATTACAGCCTTGAGTCTTCTTGGGAATGACCCTACAAGCTTGGCACACCTGTCGTTGGGGAGTTTCTCCCATTGCTCTTTGCGGATCCTCTCAAGGTTTGTCAGGTTGGATGGGGAGCATTGCTACAAGGCTATTTTCAGGTCGCTCCTGAGATGCTCGATCGGCTTCAAGTCCCGGCTCTGGCTGGGCCACTCAAGGACATTCAGAGACTTGTCCCAAAGCCACTCCTGTGATGTCTTGGCTGAATGCTTAGGGTTGTTGTCCTGTTGGAAGGTGAACCTTCGCCCCAGTCTGAGGTTCCTGAGCAATCTGGAGCAGGTTATCAACGATCTCTTCGTACTTTGCTCTGTTCATCTTTGCCTCGACCCTGACAAGTCTCCCAGTCCATGCTGCTGTAAAACATCCCCACAGCATGATGCTGCCACCACCATGATTCACCGTAGGGAGTGTGCAAGGTTTCAACGTAGTGATGTGACGCTTGGCATTCAGGCCAAAGAGTTCAATATTGGTTTCATCAGACCAGAAAATCTTGTTTCCCATGGTCTGAGAGTCTTTTGGTCCCTTTTGGCAAACTCCAAGCGGAATGTCATGTGCCTTTTACTGAGGAGTGGCTTCCGTCTGGCCTCTCTACCATAAAGTGCTGCAGAGATGGTTGTCCTTCTGAAAGGTTCTCCCATCTCCACAGAAGACCTCTAGACCTCTGTCAGGGTGACCATCACCCTGACAGAGGTCACCTCCCTGACCAAGGCCCTTCTCCCCCGATTGCTCAGTTTGACCGGGCGGCCAGCTCGAGTCTTGCTGGTTCCAAACTTCTTCCATTTAAGAATGATGGAGGTGTGTTCTTGGAAACCTTCAATGCTACAGATATATTTTAGTACACAATACACAATCCGACACAATCCTGTCTCCGAACTCTATCGACAATTCCTTCAACCTCATGGCTTGGTTTCTGCTCTGACATGCACTGTCAACTGTGGGACCTTATATAGACAAGTGTGTGCCTTTCCAAATCATGTCCAATCAATTGAATTTACCACAGATGGACTCCAATCAAGCTGTAGACACATCTGAAGGATGATCAATGGAAACAGGACGCAAGTGAGCTCAAATTCGAGTCTCATAGCAAAGGGTCTGAATACTTATGTAAATAAGGTACTTCTCCTAAAATGTCTAAAAGCCTGTTTTTACTTTGTCATTATGGGGTATTGTTTGTAGATTGCTGAGGAAAAACATGTCTCAATCCATTTTAGAATAAGGCTATAACGTAACAAAATGTGGAAAAAGTCAAGGGGTCTGAATACTTTCCTAAGGCACTGTATATCTGTAATTAATGCATGAATGTAAATGTAACTCCATTTCTATGGTAAGTCCTTCTGCACCTGCTCCCTCCTGCTGTGGCTCAGTGTAATGCCAGGGGCGGCGTTGTGGTAGGGTTTGGCCGTCCTCAGCTCCCCCAGGCCCGACTGGCCTTGCCTCTCACACGACCTGACCAGCTCTATAGCCGGCTTCACTTTGGGCCTGCTGCCTCTGGGAGTGGCTAAAGTAGGAAGGGAATCCATCAAAGAGCAACATTAAAAACACACAGACACACACCATTCAACAAAGAGAAAGCAAAAAGACAAATCGCTTTCAACAGAACTAAATAACAAAGTAGTGTTCCATTTTACTCTATTCCACTCTATTTAGGTTGAGGCAGATGTACACTACAGGCCAAGAGTATGTGGACACATTATCGTCAAACATCTCATTCCAAAATCATGGGCATTAATATGGAGTTGGTCCCCCTTTGCTGCTATAACAGCCTCCACTCTTCTGGGAAGGCTTTCCACTATATGTTGAAACATTGCTGCGGGGACTTGCTTCCACTCAGCCACAAGAGCATTAGTGAGGTCGGGAAATTAGGCCTAGCTCACAGTCGGCGTTCCAATTCATCCCAAAGGTGTTTGATGGGGTTGAGATCAGAGCTCTGTGCAAGCCAGTCATGTTCTTCCAAACCGATCTTGACAAACCATTTCTGTATGGACCTTGCTTTGTGCTAGGGGGCATTGTCATGCTGAAACAGGAAAGGGCCTTCCCCAAACTTTTGCCACAAAGTTGGAAGCACAGAATCATCTGGAATGTCATTGTATGCTGTAGCGTTAAGATTTCCCTTCACTGGAACTAAGGGGCCTAGCCCGAACCATGAAAAACAGCCACAGACCATTATTCCTCCTCCACCAAACCTTACAGTTGGCACCATGCATTCGGGGAGGTAGCATTCTCCTGGCATCCACCAAACCCTTATTGTCCATCAGACTGCTAGACGGTGAAGTGTGATTCCAGAGAAAGCATTTCCACTCCTCCAGAGTCCAATGGCGGCGAGCTTTACACCACTCCAGCCAACGCTTGGCATTGAGCATGGTGATCTTAGGCTCGTGTGCGTCCTGCTGCCTGGCCATGGAAACCCATTTCATGAAGCTCCCGACGAACAGTTCTTGTGCTGACCTTTCTTCCAGAGGCAGTTTGGAACTTGGTAGTGATTGTTGCATCTGAGGACAGACGATTTTTATGCACTTTGCGCTTCAGCACTCAGCGATCGTGTTCTGTGAGCTTGTGTCGCTTACCACTTTGAGGCTGAGCCGTTGTTGCTCCACTTCACAATACCAGCACTTACAGTTATCAGGGCAGGTGTTCTTGGAAAGATCGCATCCTATGACGGTCCCACGATGAAAGTCACTGAGCTCTTCAGTACGGGCCATTCTGCTGCCAATGTTTGTCTATGGAGATAGCATGGCTGTGTGCTCGATTTTATACACCTGTCAGCAACGGGTGTGGCTGAAAAAAAATAGAATCCACTAATTTGAAGGAGTGTCTACATACTTTTGTGAGGGGTACCCACATGCTGCCATAACAACGCTAAAGGGGCTGGCTCCTGTCCGCCTCCCTCCTCCGCTGCTGGTGATGAACGTGCTGGACTCAGACACCCTCCTCTTGGCTGGAGTCACCATCTGGGATAACAAACAGTGTGTGTATGTGTGCATTTCATTATAAGACCATACTCAGTTAGAATATCACACAAGCCACCAATGGTATGAACTAACTGGTGTTCAGCAAGCTTTGTTCACTTACAGTAGTACACTGTGCCAAGCTTTACATGGCATTAAATACTCCACACCAGCAATGATTTCCTGCTAACTCAGATAACCACTGGGAAGTAACTAGCTAGTTATCAGCCACCTGTAAGGGTCCAGAGGGGTGAGGGGGTAGCAGACAGGGGACACTGTCCCTCTCTCTCTTTACGTCAGCGTCGGGGGACATCTGACTCTCGGGAACAAGAGCCTGTTTGGATATGACTGTCTGTCAGTCTCACTTCCTAACATTTCCCAGGCAATGCAATCACATAGCGCAAATACATTGGTATGCATGGTGGTTGGAAGACATTTGCTGTGTGTTGGAACACCAATACTATTTTATATTCAGGGAATAACTCACTCAAAACCCCTAATTCCTCTGATTTACATTGTTAAATAACGCAAATATGCCCTTTGTTTCTGCATTTCGCCGTTATAAGTTAGGGAGCAACACGAAAATTGTTGTGGAAATCCGCAAAGCTCAAGTGGAATACAAAAACCCACAATTCAATGCTCTTTCTAGAAAGGCTGGCTAGCCAGGTAGTTTTTAAACACATGTAACTGCTATTTCCTGCAATCTAGAGCTAAAATAAATACCCCATTAGGCTGTGGTGCTTGGCAAAGTAAAAAAATATATACACATCACCAGTAAAAAGTTTGGACACACCTACTTGTTAATTTTTACTATTTTCTACATTGAACAATAATAGTGAAGACATCAAAACTATTAAATAAAACATATGGATTCATGTAGTAACCAAAAAAGTGTTAAACAGCTTTGCACACTCTTGGCATTTTCTCAACCAGATTCACCTGGAATGCTTTTCCAAGAGTCTTGAAGGAGTTCTCACATATGCTGAGCACTTGTTGGTTGCTTTTCTTTTACTCTGTGGTCCAACTCATCCCAAACCATCGAAATTGGGTTGAGGTCGGGTGATTGTGGAGGCCAGGTCATCTGATGCAGCACTCTATCACTCTCCTTCTTGGTCAAATAGCCCTTACACAGCTTGTGTTGTGTCATTGTCATGTTAAAAAAACTAATGATAGTCCCACTAAGCGCCAACCAGATCGGATGGCATATTGCTCCAAATCAAATCCAATTTTATTTGTCACATACACATGGTTAGCAGCTGTTAATGCGAGTGAAGCGAAATGCTTGTGCTTCTAGTTACGACAATGCAGTAATAACCAACGAGTAATCTAACTAACAATTCCAAAACTACTACCTTTTACACACAAGTGTAAAGGGATAAAGAATATGTACATAAAGATATATGAATGAGTGATGGTACAGAACGGCATAGACAAGATGCAGTAGATGGTATCGAGTACAGTATATACATATGAGATGAGTATGTAAACAAAGTGGCATAGTTTAAAGTGGCTAGTGATACATGTATTACATAAAGATGCAGTAGATGATATAGAGTACAGTATATACGTAGACATATGAGATGAATAATGCAGGTTATGTAAACATTATATTAGGTAGCATTGTTTAAAGTGGCTAGTGATATATTTGACATCAATTCCCATTATTAAAGTGGCTGGAGTTGAGTCAGTGTGTTGGCAGCAGCCACTCAATGTTAGTGGTGGCTGTTTAACAGTCTGATGGCCTTGAGATAGAAGCTGTTTTTCAGTCTCTCTGTCCCAGCTTTGATGCACCTGTACTGACCTCGCATTCTGGATGATAGCGGGGTGAACAGGCAGTGGCTCGGGTGGTTGTTGTCCTTGATGATCTTTATGGCCTTCCTGTGACGTTTGCCCCCGGTGATGCGTTGTGCAGACCTCACTACCCTCTGGAGAGCATTACGCTTGTGGGCGGAGCAGTTGCCGTACCAGGCGGTGATACAGCCCGATAGGATGCTCTCGATTGTGCATCTGTAGAAGTTTGTGAGTGCTTTTGGTGACAAGCCGAATTTCTTCAGCCTCCTGAGGTTGAAGAGGCGCTGCTGCGCCTTCTTCACGATGCTGTCTGTGTGGGTGGACCAATTCAGTTTGTCTGTGATGTGTACGCCGAGGAACTTAACACTTACTACCCTCTCCACTACTGTTCCATCGATGTGGATAGGGGGGTGTTCCCTCTGCTGTTTCCTGAAGTCCACAATCATCTCCTTTGGCCAAGCAGTCGTGGGTGAACAGGGAGTACAGGAGAGGGCTCAGAACGCACCCTTGTGGGGCCCTAGTGTTGAGGATCAGCGGGGTGGAGATGTTGTTACCTACCCTCACCACCTGGGGGCGGCCCATCAGGAAGTCCAGTACCCAGTTGCACAGGGCGGGGTTGAGACCCAGGGTCTCGAGCTTGATGACGAGTTTGGAGGGTACTATGGTGTTAAATGCTGAGCTGTAGTCGATGAACAGCATTCTCACATAGGTATTCCTCTTGTCCAGATGGGTTACGGCAGTGTGCAGTGTGATTGAGATTGCATCGTCTGTGGACCTATTTGGGCGGTAAGCAAATTGGAGTGGGTCTAGGGTGTCAGGTAGGGTGGAGGTGATATGGTCCTTGACTAGTCTCTCAAAGCACTTCATGATGACGGAAGTGAGTGCTACGGGGCGGTAGTCGTTTAGCTCAGTTACCTTGGCTTTCATGGCCCTCTTGAAGCATGTGGGAACAGCAGACTGGGATAGGGATTGATTGAATATGTCCGTAAACACACCAGCGAGCTGGTCTGCGCATGCGCTGAGGGCGCGGCTGGGGATGCCGTCTGGGCCTGCAGCCTTGCGAGGGTTAACACGTTTAAATGTTTTACTCACCTCGGCTGCAGTGAAGGAGAGTCCGCATGTTTTGGTTGCGGGCCGTGTCAGTGGCACTGTATTGTCCTCAAAGCGGGCAAAAAAAGTTATTTAGTCTGCCTGGGAGCAAGCATCCTGGTCCGTGACTGGGCTGGTTTTCTTTTTGTAATCCGTGATTGACTGTAGACCCTGCCACATACCTCGTGTCTGAGCCGTTGAATTGCGATTCTACTTTGTCTCTATATTGACGCTTAGCTTGTTTGATTGCCTTGCGGAGGGAACAGCTACACTGTTTGTATTCGGTCATGTTTCCGGTCTGTTACTTGAACTCTGAAGCATTTATTTGGCCTGAAATTTCTGAGGCTGGTAACTCTAATGAACTTATCCTCTGCAGAAGAGGTAACTCTGGGTCTTCCTTTCCAGTTGCGGTCTTCATGAGAGCCAGTTTCATCATAGCGCTTGATGGTTTTTGCGACTGCATTTGAAGAAACGTTCTAAATTCTTGAAATTATCTGGATTGACTGACCTTAAGGTCTTAACCTCTCTAGGGTACGTGGGACGGTAGCGTCCCACCTGACCAACATCCAGTGAAATTGCAGAGCACCAAATTCAAATACAGAAATACTGATTATAAACATTCCGAAAACATACAAGTGTTATACTTCGGTTTAAAGATTAAGTGCTTGTGAATCCAACCACAGTGTCAGATTTCAAAAAGGCTTTACGGCGAAAGCATACCATGCGATTATTTGAGAACATCGCCCAGCAGACAAATCATTACAAACAGTAACCAGCCAAGTAGAAGTTACACAAGTCAGAAATAGAGATCCAATTAATCACTTACCTTTGATGATCTTCATATGGTTTCACTCAGAAGACATTCATTTACTCAATAAATGTTTGTTTTGTTCGATAAAGTCTCTCTTTATATCCAAAAACCTCAGCTTTGTTTACGCATTTCCTTCAGTAATCCACAGGCTCAAACGCAGTACAATTGATAGGAACATGTCAAACGTTTATATTCAATCCCCAGGTTGTTTTTAGCCTAAATAATCGATAATATTTCAACCGGACAATAACGTTGTCAATATAAAAGGTAAACAAGAAAGGCGTGCTCTCGGGATTGCGCATGAAAAAGCTCTGTGACACTTTAGGGTCCAGTCATTCAGACTGATCTTACTCCCTTATTTTTCAGAATACAAGCCTGAAACCATTTCTAAAGACTGTTGACATCTAGTGGAAGGCATAGGATCTACAATTGTAGTCCTAAGTCCATGGATACTGTAATGGCATTGTATAGGAAACTACAAAAAAAAAGAAATCCTACTTCCTGGATGGATTATTATCAGGTTTTCGCCTGCCAAATCAGTTCTGTTATACTCACATACATTATTTTAACAGTTTTGGAGTGTTTTCTATCCAAATCTACCAATTATATGCATATCCTAGCTTCTGGGCCTGAGTAGCAGGGAGTTTACCTTGGGCACGCTTTTCATCCGGAGGTGAAAATAGTGCCCCCTACCCTAGAGAAGTTTTAAAGTAATGATGGATTGTCGTTTCTCTTTGCTTACTTGAGCTGTCCTTGCCATAATATGTACTTGTTCTATTACCAAATAGGGCTATTTTCTGTATACCACCCCTACCTTGTCACTACACAACTGATTGGCTCAAACGCAAATGAACTTTTAACAAGGCACACCAGCTAAATGAAATGCATTCCAGGTGACTACCTCATGAAGCTGGTTGAGCACAATCGAGAGCATCCTGGCGGGCTGTATCACCGCCTGGTACGGCAACTGCTCCGCCCTCAACCGTAAGGCTCTCCAGAGGGTAGTGCGGTCTGCACAACGCATCACCGGGGGCAAACTACCTGCCCTCCAGGACACCTACACCACCCGATGTTACAGGAAGGCCATAAAGATCATCAAGGACATCAACCACCCGAACCACTGCCTGTTCACCCCGCTATCATCCAGAAGGCGAGGTCAGTACAGGTGCATCAAAGCTGGGACCGAGAGACTGAAAAACAGCTTCTATCTCAAGGCCATCAGACTGTTAAACAGCCACCACTAACATTGAGTGGCTGCTGCCAACACACTGTCATTGACACTGACCCAACTCCAGCCACTTTAATAATGGGAATTGATGGGAAATTATGTAAATATATCACTAGTCACTTTAAACAATGCTACCTTATATAATGTTACTTACCCTACATTATTCATCTCATATGCATACGTATATACTGTACTCTACATCATCGACTGCATCCTTATGTAATGCATGTATCACTAGCCACTTTAACTATGCCACTTTGTTTACTTTGTCTACATACTCATCTCATATGTATATACTGTACTCGATACCATCTACTGTATGCTGCTCTGTACCATCACTCATTCATATATCCTTATGTACATATTCTTTATCCCCTTACACTGTGTATAAGACAGTAGTTTTGGAATTGTTAGTTAGATTACTTGTTGGTTATCACTGCATTGTCGGAACTAGAAGCACAAGCATTTCGCTACACTCGCATTAACATCTGCTAACCATGTGTATGTGACAAATACAATTTGATTTGATTTGATTTGAGAGAATGCCAAGACTGGGAAAATCTCAAATATATTTTGATTTGTTTCACACTTTTTTGTTTTTGGTTACTAAATGATTCCATATGTGTTATTTCATAGATTTGATGTAGTCACTATTATTCTACAATGTAGAAAATAGTAAAAAATTAAGAAAAACGACTGGTACTGTATATATATATATTCGTTTTTTGCAACAAAGTCCACAAGGTAGGACAGCGCCAATCTTATAGTCTTTGGGGAGAACCCCGTATGAACTATCATTACAATCCGAGAGCGCAGATTTTTTTGCCTTTCCACTGTAAAATTTCTGTCTACTTGTAAGATGAACAGGGAGTAGAATACACAAGATGCAAATGCTTACCTGGGAGCAGTTGTCATCCATAACAATCTTGACTGTGGTCTTCACGACAGAGGTTCTTCTCTTGCCCACAAACGACTGACAGGAAACAAGGAAACAGGCATTTGTATCAGTATATCGCCCTCAAGATATGCAGACTATTTGGAAAGTATTCAGACCCCTTGACTTCTTCCACTTTGTGTTACGTTACAGCCTTATTCTAAAATGTATTAAATACATGTTTTCCCTCTTCAGTCAACAGACAACACCCCATAATGACGAAGTGAAAATGGGATTTTAGACATTTTTTCACATTTATTAAAAATAAAAAACTTTACTTAACTATTCAGACCCTTTGCTATGAGACTCGAAATTGAGCTCAGGTGCATCCTGTTTCCATTGACCATCCTTGAGATGTTTCTACAACTTGATTGGAGTCCAATTCAATTGACTGGACATGATTTGGAAAGGCACACAATGTCCCACAGTCGACAGTACATGTCAGAGCAAAAACCAGGCCATGAGGTCGAAGGAATTGTCCGTAGAGCTCCGAGACAGGATTGTGTCGAGGCACAGATCTGGGGAAAAGTACCAAAACAATGCTGCTACATTGAAGGTCCACAAGAACACAGTGGGCTCCATCATTCTTAAATGGAAGAAGTTTGGAACCACCAAGACTTCATAGAGCTGGCCGCCTGGGCAAACTGAGCAACCGGGGGAGAAGGGCCTTGGTCAGGGAGGTGACAAAGAACCCGATGGTCACTCTGACAAAGTTCCTCTGTGGAGTCCCTCTGTGTAGATGGAAGAGTCTTCCATAAGGACCACTATCAATTCAGCACTCCACCAGTAAAAGGCACATGACAGCCCGCTTGGAGTTTGCCAAAAGGCACCTCTGGTCTGATAACCAATATTGAACTCTTTGGCCTGAATGCCAAACGTCTTGTCTGGAGGAAACCTGGCACCATCCCTACGGTGAAGCATGGCGGTGGCAGCACCATGCTGTGGGGATGTTTTCAGCGGCAGGGACTGGGAGACTAGACAGGATCGAGGGAAAGATGAACAGAGCAAAGTACAGAGAGAGTCTTGATGAAAACCTCCTCCAGAGTGCTCAGGACCTCAGACTGGGGCGAAGGTTCATCTTCCAACAGGAAAAAGGCCCTAAGCACACAACCAAGACAACGCAGGAGTGGCAGGAGTCTTTGAATGTCCTTGAGTGCCCCAGCCATAGCCTGGACTTCAACCCGATCAAACATCTCTGGAGAGACCTGAAAATAGCTGTGCAACGACACTCCCCATCCAACCTGACAGAGCTTGAGAAGATCTGTAGAGAATAAATACAGATGTGCCAAGCTTGTAACGTCATACCCAAGAAGACGCAAGGCTGTAATCATTGCCAAAGGTGCCTCAACAAAGTACTGAGTAAAGGGTCTGAATACTTACGTAAATGTGATATCTGTTTTTAATTTGTAATACATTTGCAATATGTTTTGCTTTGTTTATTAGGGGGTGTTGTGTGTAGAGTGATGAGGGACAAAAACTTTTAGAAATTATCCATTTTAGAATAAAGTTGTAACATAACAAAATGTGGGAAAAATCAAGGGGTCTGATTACTTTCCGAATGCACTTTAAGCCTCCAACAGTTAGGCCAAAAAACACATTCATTATCATGGATTGATTTGTGAAATCTACGGGGGAAAAGTTGTAAAAAAATATTTTATGATCAGTTTTGCCTTGTAGTTCACAAAGTATAAGATTACATAGGGCCACAGTTCATAGGGCCACAGTTCTCAGGCTTAGGGGCCATCTTGTCTCCTGTTAGCAGGGTAGTATTCACTAGAAACCAAACAGAACAAAACCTGCCGAACAGGAGAAGGACATACCTGAACTTGTCCAATAAGAAACTTTTTTGTGTTGGAAAACGTTCTTTGTTGCAAAATGTTTTCCTACGGTGCGCACTAATGAATACACTGCGGTAGATAAACGCTACCTACTTTGTTCTTGTTTCCGTAGACGCTCCTGGCTGCCTGCATGATGTCCAGGGAGGAGCTGAAGTGGATGGTGAGGTGGGAGCCCTCCACCCCACTCACACACAACGGCTCTGTCAGCTTTAACTTCAGCACCCTCCTCCTACCCTCCTCTGGACAGAGAGCACACATGTGAAAGTACACAGCAGGGTGTTTTCCCGAACACACACAAGGGCATTTTCAGTGCACACACACCAGGGCGTTTTTAGTAATATGAAATGTGCAGAAACTTTGCAGATATAAATATATTGAATAGAGTTGAAGCCATGGCGGACAGTCATATCTGTTCTACGCAACACATTCTTTCCACCCTACTAGATGGGCATTAGACGGCTAGCTTTGACTTGTGGGCTGAGAGAAAAGGTGAGTGTTTGTCCATATACGTTTGGTTACCTGTGACCGTGTAACTGTGGACTTCATTCTCAGGGATACAGGCTGTGTCCCACTGACCCTCCTGTGGAAAAATTCCAATACAAATGTTTTGCTGATCTGCAAGGGTAACCAGTCCTACCACTGATCCCCCTAATTCTGAATCTATCCTATCCACCTAACACGGACTCTAGACTCTGAGGGAAAGTCAATTCCAAATATAGCACGTAATGCTGCCAATGGTAGAGTGAATAATTGATGCATATATTATACAGATTATACAAAATAGAAAAAGTAAGCCATGTGGCTACGGCAAGTAGATTTGATCAACATTCAGTTTAGGACTCATTTCACTTTGTGCATTACTGTACGTCAAATAAACCTTGGTGATGGTCAGTAAGGGGTGGTTTCCTGGATCCAGATTAAGCATAGCTCTGGACTTTAATGGAGATTCTCCATTGAGAATGATTTAAAATCCAGGACTAGGCTTAATCTAGGTCCGGGAAACCACCCCTTAGTGTTCACAGTCATGTCAAGTGTCAGCGGTACCTGTGCATCCTCATCGGCGAGAGAGAAGTAGAAGGAGACGCTCTGACTTCCCAGGTTGAAGTCGATCCAGAACTCCTCCAGTTTCTCATCAGCGGGCATCAGCAACTGGGGGCACACATCACAGTTGACTCAATCGGCCAAATTGAACATCTCTTAAGCAACTGAAAAACATTTGGTTTGCATGCATTAACTGTGTGTGTGTGTGTGTGTGTGTGTGTGTGTGTGTGTGTGTGTGTGTGTGTGTAGGGACTGACCTCATGTTTGTCCAGAAACACCTCCAGACAAGGGTAGGAGAACACTCTGGGGGCAGAAAAATAACAGGCATATGTTGTGATATAGTAGTAGAGCCGTGTGAGTTTTACAGTATGATCACTAATCAAATGTATGTCTGTGTACCTTCTCCCATCTCCCTGCATCCCATTCAAAAGGTTTAGAAACCTGCGGCAGTCCTGCAAAGACACGTTGCATTGTCCCATTAAGCATTATAGAATAAAACGTACATAATTGAGGCAAAATTCATGCAGCAACATGGGATGGTATTGGCAAACACTGGGGCCTGGATTTAAACCATCTATCAGGGAGTGGCAAATTGCTTTGCGCTGCTGTCAATTACTGCTCAATCATATTTTTGTTCTTGAAATAAAATGTAAAGTTGCTGTTCAATGAGTATACCAAACATTAGGAACACCTTCCTAATATTGAGTTGCACCCCGCCTTTTGCTCTCAGAACAGCCTCAATTTGTTAGGGCATTTTTATTTTACCTTTATTTAAATAAGCAAGTCAATTAAGAACAAATTCTTATTTTCAATGATGGCCTAGGAACAGTGGGTTAACACTGTTCAGGGACAGAATGACAGATTTTTAGCTTGTCAGCTCAGGGATTCAAACTCGCAACCTTTTGGTTACTAGTCCAACACTCTAACCACTAGGCCACCCTGCCGCCCAAGGTGTCGAAAGCGTTCCACAGGAATGCTGGTCATGTTGACTCCAATGCTTCCCACAGTTGTGTCAAGTTGGCTGGACGTCCTTTCGGTGGTGGACCATTCTTGATACACACAGGAAACTGGCAAGTGTTCTTAATGTTTTGTATACTCCGTGTATATGGTCATTTCAATCATATGGCATTGTCTTTCACTAATTTAGACTCATTCTACCTAGTAACAAGCCTGTGGTTAAACTGCCGAATCACAGCGGCACAATGCAAAGTCAATTCAAGTGCAATCGAACTTGACACAGATGTCAATTCAACCAGTTGTGTAAATTACTTAAGTAAAAATACTTTCAAGTACTACTTAAGTCATTTTTTGAGTATCTGTACTTTACTTTACTATTTATATTTTGGACAACTTTCACATTTACTTCCCTACATTCCTTATGAAAATGTACTTTTTACTCCATACATTTTCAGTGACACCCAAAAGTACTAGTTCTATTTTGAATACTTAGCAGGACATGAAAATGGTCCAATACACACATTATCAAGAGAACATCCTTTGTCATCCCTACTGCCTCTGATCTGGCAAAATCACTAAACACAAATGCTTAGTTTGTAAATGATGTCTGAGTGTTGGAGTGTGCCGCTGGCTATCCGTAAATTAAAAAATAAAATGGTGCCGTCTGATTTGCTTAGTATAAGGAATTTGAAATGATTTATACTTTTACTTTTGATACCTAAGTATATTTTAGTAATGAAATGTACTTTTGATACTTAAGTACATTGAAAACCAAATACGTCTAAATGTAGTATTTTATTGGGTGATCCACTTTTACTTGAGTCATATTCTATTAAGGTATCTTTACTTTTACTTAAGTATGCCAATTGCGTACTTTCCCACCATTGAATTCAACGTCTATTCCACGTTGGTTCAATGTGTTTTCATTGAATTGAAACAACGTTGATTCACCCAGTGTGGCCAGGTGGGATGTTGTTTGAATCCCGGCCTGGGTTTTGCTATAACGGCCAGGCTTTACCGTCTCAAACTCAGAGTCCTGAATTTTGCTGAAGGTGCTAGCAACAAACTCCATGGAGAACCAGTCGTCAGCCAGCTCCTTCCTCTGGGCACGGGTGGTCATCCTGCACAGGGCTTCCATCAAGGCTATCTGCAGGTCATAATCTACAGAGAAGAAAGAAAAAGAGAGAGAAAAGTGGGGGTGGGTGGGTAGGTAGCGAAAGAGCGAGAAAGAAAGAGAAAAGGAGGGGTGGGTGGGTAGAGAAAGAGAGCGAGAAAAAGAGAAAGTGGGCGAGAGAAAGTGTTTATATATGTGTGTGGCCTCTAATTTAAGCATCCCACTGGGCAAAAACTGGTTGAATCAATGTTGTTTCCATGTCATTTCAACAAAATAATTAAATGTGATGATGTTAAATCAGCGTGGAAAACTGATTGGATTTGCAAAAAGTAATCAAAGTAAAGGAATTTTGTATTTTTTTCACCCAACTTTTAAACTAAATGTATTTAATGGTTTTATTTTATTTAACCATTAACTAGGCAAGTCAATTATAAACCAATTCTTATTTACAATGATGGCCTACCCTGGCAAAATCCTCCCCTAACCCGGACGACGCTGGGCCAATTGTGCGCCTCCCTATCACAGCCGGTTGTGATACAGCCGGGATCGAACCAGGGTCTGTAGTGACACCTCTAGCATCATGCCTTAGAACGCTGCGCCACTTGGGAGCCCAAAATGACATGGCCCAATGACATGGTGAAATGTTTTGCTGATTTCACATTGAATTTACATTGAATTTCTCAACATAGACTATGGTTGAAATCTAACACATGCCAGAACAAGGCACTGGAGGGGCAATTACCTCCACCCTCCACAATTCGACTGGCCAGGTTGTTCCTGTGGAATGAAGCAGACAAACCAGTCAACCAATCAACCAACAAACCAATCAATAGAATTCACGACATGCCTCGCTCATATCAATATCATATTGAATTATTGATATAGGTACCCATCACTAGTTATTATCTACTGTGGGGTTCTGTTGATACAGGGCATTACAGATGGCCACAGTGAGATGATAAATAGAATACACCCATCATTTGAAGTAAAGAATTGAATGTATCAGGATACAGCCCTCTGCGTCACATACATTAGATCCGAGGCCTCTTGAGACGATAAGATCTTCTTCTCCTTTTTGAGCTCCGCTGGGATCTTATCCAGAATGATGTTCAGTTTCCGAATAGCCTGTAAAAAATGACATGGACTCAAGTCAATGTACCTGAAAAGCACGTTTTAAAAGTAATTCAAAAATGATCTTGAAGTGTAAAACCATGTCACTGAGCTACACTATCCCATTCAGAGACTTGGGCAATGAGACCCAAGCTGGTTCATTTTCCTCAATAATGCAAAAAATGATATAATCCATTATAGTAGTAACTTATGCAGCTGAACCCACGTAAATTACTTTATAGGACATATTCTTTATACACTTCAGAAATGTGGCATTATTTTGGTCTCCATTGAAATAACTCTCCCTCACCTCTTTCTGGATCATTATGTGGATTCTTGGGTCTGCAGCCAGCTGGCCAATGAGATGTAGAAAGCATTCAGTGACCTGATATGTTCCTAAAAAAAAGAATCAGTCATAAATGTAGTTAATTTAATGTATTGGACAAGTTATCAGTTAAACACAGACATGCTTGTGTCCTAGCATGTTTTATGATAAGACAATAGGACAAAAACGTCAGGATAAGTTTTTAAAAAGTGCACACATACCCTCTAGACTTGTTTCATGAACAACCTATTGGAGGAAAAACAAAGCTGCATATAATGGTAGCTAAAGTGCAAATTTAGAAAAAAAAATAGCTAGAAAATAAATTACTTAAGTTCTTTAACTATATTATAAACAGCAATTGTCTGGTCAAGCACATTTGACTATTTCCACATTCAATGCTCACCATTACAGAGTCAAATAAGTCTTCAGCTAGGTTCAGCAAGGTCTCATTCCTCTGTGTGCATGCCTCGATCCACAACAGCCTTGCCTTCTCAAACCACTGCACCATGTGCACACAGACAGATACTCACTCAATCCACCACTTAATATAAATAAATTCACATAATGTATAGCTCATACAACAAACATAAGCCTGATATAATATGGTTATAAATGTAGGGTGGCCATATACGCAGTGGCCAGTTTATTAGGTACACCAACCTAGTACTGGGTCAGACCCCCTCTTTGCATCCGAAACAGCCTGAATTCTCCAGGGCGTGGAAATATTGTTCCAATTGGTATCAAGGGACCTAACGTGTGCCAGGAAAACATTCCCCACACCTCAAAACCATCACCAGCCTGTACCGTTGACACCAGGCAGGATGGGACCTTGGACTCATGCTACTTACGCCAAATCCTGACTCTGCCATCAGCATGACTCAACAGCAACCGGGATTAGTCGGACCAGGCAGTTTTTCCACTCCTCAATTGTCTAGTGTTGGTGATTGCGTGCCCAATGGAGCCGCTTCTTCTTGTTTTTAGCTGATAGTAGGTGAACCCCACTCCTGGTCTGCTGCAATAGCCCATCTGTGACAAGGACTAACGAGTTGCTGTTCTGGACAACCACTGTTGTAATGTGATATTGTTTGTGGCCCGCCCTTTACTTGCACGATTCTTGCCATTCTCCTTCGACCTCCAATCAACAAGCTGTTTTTCGCTCACAGTACTGCCGCTGACTGGATGTTTTTTGTTTGTTGCACTATTCTCAGTAAACCCTAGACACTGTTGTGCGTGAAAAGCCCAGGAGGCTGGCTGTTTTTTAAATACTGGAACCAGCACTGACGATCATACCACGCTCAAAATTGCTTAGGTCACTTGTTTTGCCCATTCTAATGTTAAATCGAACAGTAACTGAATGCCTCTGCCTATGTTATATAACAAGCAACTACCAGGTGACTCACTGTCTATAGGAAAAAACTGTTTTCATGAACAGGGTGGTATACCTAATATACTGGCAACTGGGTGTATAATAGGGTTGAAATACTTATCTTTTTGACAAGACCTTGGAGTACCATCCCAGATAAGCCTTGACCTCCAGGTAAAGCCAAGTTTTTCCCAAATTTGTGCAGGATCGTGAGTCCCAAACAAGCATTCTTAACATTTCTGTGATCTAATTCCTAAACAAAGTAAGAAAATATGAACCACATGAAACACTAAACCAAAACATGGAAGAATGTGAATAGACTGTCCTTAGCTAGCTACTTGCAAATAAAGTAAATTTACTCACAATTAACAAGTGGGATTACTCCTGGGCAAAAGCATCCAAAGACATATAGAACTTGTGAGTTGAGCAGAAGAATGTAACGTTTACAGTCCATCCTTACCCTGCTAACAAGTTTGTCCAATTTGGCCAGGAATTGTTTGGAACATTTCCAAGTTGTCCCCTCATCATCTTGCAAGAAGTCACCCAATGCCTGAAAATTGCTGTTCTTAAGCACCTCATCAACCAGCTTCTCCAACTGCAAGAACAGGGTTAGCAGATACATGTCATCGCTAGCTAGCAGATACCAAGTTTAAATTAATAGAACTAACGTTACAATTTTCACATACTAGACATACTTTGAACCGTTTTTTTACCTGTGGGTCCTGAGGTGGCGCCATCATACATTCACCCACTGTGAAAGATCATTAAATGAAAGTGGATCTTCTTTAGATAAATGTAATCCTTAGCTAAAGCTGGCTAGATTACAATAAGTGTCAATCTGTGTTGTCACCAGAGACGTAAAAAGCAGGTTGTCACTCAGATATAAGATAGCTAACCTTGGCTAGCGACGTTAGCCACCTAACGTTAACAGTTAACGTTACAGTCGCTAGCTAAAGTTGACAATTCAGAGCATAGCGTCAGCGTGTTCATTTCCCTGTACATTGAGCATAACAACAATACACACTTCATTTTGTAAATACACAATGGTGATCTAAAATAGTGTGACTGAATACATTTAGTTTTTGACAAAACAGATGTTATTCTATCTTGCAAACGATCAACATTGCTAGCTACCTGTCAGTTTTCCTCAGTGAAGTTGTGAGTCGAGTGATGGATGCTGGAGCGCGCGAAAATAATTGTAAACCAGCATGCGCACGGTGTGTCTGGTGCGCAGATACTGCACACAAAGTGCGTCTCCTTTCTCTCGAAGTGTACACTCGTTCACTACTTCACACAAATCTGAAAGCACTGGATTAGTGGAGGCATTGGCTAGCTAGACGGAGTTTCCAACATCACTATACCAGTCAAATCAGTTAAGTATCAAAAGTAAATGTAATTGCAAAAATATACTTAAGTATCAAAAGGAAAAGTGTAATTCATTTTAAATTGCTTATATTAAGAAAACCAGACGGCCCAATTTTCCTGTCGTTATTTTATTTACGGATAGCCAGGGGCACACTCCAACACTCAAACATAACAAACAAAGCATTTGGGTTTAGTGAGTCCTGTCATCCCTACTGCCTATGATCTGACAAAGGATGTTCTATTGAAAAGTGCGTGAATTGGACCATTTTCCTGTCCTGCTAAGCATTCAAAATGCAACAGGCACTTTTGGGTGTCAAGGAAAATGTATGGAGTCAAAATTACATTATTTTCTTTAGGAATGTGGTGAAGTAAAAGTTGTAATACATATAAATAGTAAAGTAAAGTACAGATACCCCAAAAAAACACTTAAGTAGTACTTTAAGGTATTTTTACTTAAGTACTTTATCCCCCTGGTGAGCAGCTTGCCAGTGATGGTCTGGACGTTTTAAAGTTGTTTTGGTGTTGGTAGAATTTACAGTTTTGGCGCTACAGGTGGCAGCGCAGTAGAATAATTATAAGTATGAACAGTTTCTAAAGTTGTGCTTTGCTTCCCGTAAGATCGCCTAAATATTGTATGCTGATGACTCCAGATGGTAAAATGGGTAGTTGAGTGAGAGGGGTCATTCCACCAATTCGGTGCATTTTGAGAAGTGTAACTTGGTCAAATAATACTTTTTGTTTCACCTAATTTTAACAGTCTGTCATAAAGAGCACATGTTCAACTTGATAAAAAACGTTTTCCCTATCAAGAGGTCAAATAAAATAATGACGATAGTAAGTGCCAAAACAAAGTAACAGGGTTGAGGATTTCATCTTAAATCAGCCATAAAAGTGGCAATTGAATGCAAGCTTCACCCCAAAAAATAAATGGTTAAAACATGTATTGCCTGTCTACCTATGGGTAACAGGGTTGACCTGTTATGCTCAACCCGTTCAGTTTTCCACCACAAAACACCAGAAAATGGCTAGGCATTAATGCTTAGGCGTTAATTATCCAAACACATTGGCACAGCATCAGTGAGATTTGAACCTATAATCTTCTGTTTACTTTCAATGGAATTAGTCCACTCCGCCACCAGAACGGAATTAGCATATCCATGTTTTTTTAAATCATACAAAGCTGTTCATTTTAGTCTATTAAAACAGACCACATTTCAAAGGAAACAAGCACTCATTAGGTGGGTGGAATTAGTGTGCACGGCCAACACACCTGAACACACTTAACAGGGGCACGGGCAATACCATCGGGGGTACGACAAATAAAAATCAAGGGCCAAAGTATTGACACGTTTTGTTGAATTGAGAGGCTAGCTTAAAATTTTCTTTACTGACCATAATTTTCACTTGTCTGACTGCATGATGACGAGTTTCTCACACGACTGGCCTATCTGGGAGATGTGTTTTTTTCCCGTCTGAATGATCTGAATCTAGGATTACAGGGACTCTCCACAACTATATTCAATGTGCGGAACAAAATTGAGGCAATGATTAAGAAGTTGGAGCTCTTCTCTGTCTGCATCAACAAGCACAACACACAGGTCTTTCCATCATTGTATGATTTTTGTGTGCAAAAAAAATCGGACAATGTCAAATGTGATATAGCGAAGCACTTGAGTGAGTTGGGGGCGCAATTACCCAGGTACTTTCCCGAAACAGATGACACAAACAACTGGATTCGTTATCATTTTCATGCCCTGTCTCCAGTCCACTTAACGATATCTGAACAAGAGAGACTCATCGAAATTGCATCAAGCGGTTCTGTGAAAATTTGATTTAATCAGAAGCCACTGCCAGATTTCTGGATTGGGCTGCGCTCATAGTATCCTGCCTTGGTAAATCGCACTGTTAAGACACTGATGGTCTTTGCAACCACATACCTACAGTATGTGAGAGTGGATTCTCAGCCCTCACTAGCATAGACTAAATGCAGGCATAGACTGTGTGGAAAATTATTTAAGACTGAGACTCTCTCCAATACAACTCAACATTGCAGAGTTATGTGCATTAACCAGTGGTGAGTTATTCACAATTTTCGATGAGCAAATAAGGTTTTATATGTAAGATGGTTAAATAAAGAGCAAAATGATTGATTATTATTATATTATTATGTGTTCCCTGGTCCTATAACAAGCCGGGTTGTGACAAAAACTCACTCGTTCTTATGTTTAATAAAAGTATCGTATAGTGTGTGTGGCAGGCTTACAATGATGGCAAAAAAGCAACATTTGAGAGTGCGCTGACCCTGGTGCGAGAGGGGGTACGCAGCTGGAGGTTAAATGTTTGAAGGGGTACGAGACTATAACACGTTTGGGAACCACTGAGATAGAGGATAGAGAAAGTTTTGTTGATGCTGAGAACAGAATGTATACGTTTTAAAATAACATTCGTAGAACATTCTCTGAACGTTACTAAAGTTCTCTTGTGTTTTTTATGTAACGTTTTCTTAATGTTCCGTGAACAATTTAAGAACATGGCTTTAAATAGAACCATGAAAAAACCTGTAGGAAACATTATGCCAAAGTACTGAAATTTCCACAGAAGAATACTGTTTCACAACATTCTCTGAACTATTTGAGAACATCCCCAAAGTCAAACCAGATGGAGAACGTTCCTAGAACATTAACAAAATTGAAATGTAACTATGTTTGAACTTTTAGGAAACATTATGTTAAAGTAATGAAATACCAAGAAAATTACTTTAGCAAGTCTTTATATTCAGATTGATTCAATTCTCCATATGGTCTTTATTAACGGGCACTTCATTTAATATAACAGACTTTTAACATTCAGTATTGGTGCACAATTTCTACTTAAAATATCAAAGGGACGCAAAAGGCACTCTTTTCGTGGAACGACCCAGAGATAGTTCTATGGCTAGTTGGAAAAAGCCTAATCTACATCTATAAATTGTCCTTTCCATCATATAAGGAAAAATATCAGACAGTTCCCATTCCAAAGGTCTCATGGGTAGCTCTGCATTCACCAAACATAAGAACCAAACCTCTTTACTTTCACCAAAATAATTTGATTAGTAGGCCTACACCTCCTTCAGTTAATTTCATAATTCCAGGAACATTTCATTCAGTTTAATTTAGCTCATATAGACAAAAATAGTTGTTGACTACAATTTGACAGAAACATTTGTGACCTAGGCTATGGTTGTGAACAATGTCCACAACACTGTGTAATAAAACATACAAAGACCACACACATCTAAGTCTAGGGAAATAACGCCCCTTAACAAATGTTACATTAACAGATAACAGTTGTTCTTCCACTTTTATGCAAAAAACAAAGGTTCAGGCACAAATTAAAACTGAAACCATACAAAAACGGTAATGTATTTAAAGTGAGGCAATTTGGATAGAACCATAAACAGATGTAAAAAAATATATAAAAAACTATTTCTGATTTTCAGATTCATATATTTTTTGCAATCAGTGTGTGATGATTCAATCTTGATGAATTAAGTCTAGTTTACAATGTTTCTGAACCAGTTTAGGAATATTCCATCAATATTTACCTAATCCTGTACATGACTAGAGTGTATCAATGTCACAGTGTTCATTGTGTGTGTCTTGTGGCACACACCCAGAAGTTAGCTCTACAGTACAAGCCACCCTCACAGCAGCTGTGAAAACATACAGCAGAATGAAGGCCTGTCTGTTAACATCCCAAAGACAGAGATCCTATGTCAGTAGTCATCTGATCCTACACCTGAATCACCTGCTTTCTCCATTGCAGGCTCCTCACTGGCCATTGCACCTTCAAATACCTTGGAAGCATTCTCTTGGAAGACTCTATGGATGTGAAACATGGACAGTCTACAGCTGCCACTTAAAAAAAACTGGAGTCCTTTCAATGCCTCCAACGCATTTTCAAAGTAACCTGGCAGAACCGTGTACCACACTCAAAGATACTGAAGAGATCCAACTGCAGGAGCATTGAGGCGACCATCATTCACCACAAACTCAGATGGCTCGGACAACTGGGCCGTCGCTAGGCAGGTGGACAGAAAAGGTGTGTAAAGAACCACTTGAAGATCCCACATAAGGCAGTGTGTGATAAACCCTGCCTCCCTTCAGACTTGCTGTGGACCGTTCCGCCTGGCGGGGGCTCTGCGACCAAGGAGTGCAGTTGGCTGAGGCGAAAAGGACTGAACGTCACCTGACGAAACAACAAAGACGAAACATGACCATGGCTGCGCCAGGCCTCAACGGGAAAGGATTTTGTGTGCTCTGTCTGTGGCAGACAGTGCGCATCCCACATCGGATTATACAGCCATCAGCGAACCCACAAGCGGTGGTGGAAGTCATCATCATAGTTTAAAACATCCAATCATGTCACACAGTTGTCTTCATAGGAGAGTGATTTATTTGAAGCCTCAGGACAGTAGGAGGCTAGCTATTACAGGGACAATGAGGTGACATCACCAGTATTTAGTTTCAACGTTTAACCTTGCATAAAGATACAGAGGAGCCATAATCCCAAACCCTGGGTAGAGAGGCTCAGTGAATGTTGTGTTAAATGTGTGCAGTTGGGTCAGACTGCCAGAGGAGATGCTGTAGAAGGATAGATGGCCATGCAGACAGTCCAGATACACTCTTACTCTGTTGGAACGGGAGGAGCAGACACGTACGATGGCACTCTTATTGTTGTGCCAGGCAGTATAATTGTCATTGGAGCACTCCAGACTCCATGACTTGTCATTGAATCCCATCACACAAGAATTAGCCTCTCCATGTTTGTTTATTCCTCTATATGCCACTCCTATATAAGCTTTCCAACTCCACCCTGTCTCCCAGTAACATTGCCCAGTCAGACCCTCTCTACATAGCACCTGGGGGCAGTCCCTGAATCTCTCTGGGTGATCAAGACATAGCTGCTTCACCCACACCCGTGTCACCCTTCTGTTCCCCTCAGACAGAGAGAGCTCTCTGTATTCTGTGTTTGGATTCAGTGTGAGCTCACATGCATCTGTTGGAAGAGAACACATTACAATGTATTACAAATCCTGTAATGTATAACTTTTCACCTCAGCAAGTTTGGATGTGTAGAATGAATGCTCCTTACCATCTATTAATGAAGACAATATTTTTTGACAAAATTGATGAAAGGCAGTAATCGAAGAGCTCATAATGTTGTTTTAGCAATAAATAACATGCATAAACATGAATAAATATATATTAGTCCTATCTTTTAGGAGCAGAAATAAAATATCCAAGAAATGTTCCATATGCACAAAAAGCATATTTCTCTCCAATTGTGTGCACAAATTTGTTTACATTCCTGTTAGTGAGCATTTCTCTTTTGTCAAGATAATCCATCCACCTGACAGGCGCTGTTTAAACAGCATGATCATTACACAGGTGCACCTTGTGCTGGGGACAATAAAAGGCCACTCTAAAATGTGCAGTTTTGTCACACAACACGCCATAGATGTCTCTAGTTGAGGGAGCGTACAATTGGCATGCTGACTGCAGGAATGTCCACCAGAGCTGTTGCCAGAGTATTGAATGCTCATTTCTCTACCATAAGCCACCTCCAACATCGTTTTAGAGAATTTGGCAGAACGTCCAACCGGCCTCACAACCGCAGACCACGTGTAACCACGCCAGCCCAGGACCTCCACATCGGGCTTCTTCACCTGCGGGATTGTCTAAGATCAGCCACCCAGACAGTTGATGAAACTGAGGAGTATTTCTGTCTGTAATAAAGCCCTTTTGTGACAAAAAACTAATTCTGATTTGCTGGGCCTGGCTCCCCAGTGGGTGGGCCTATGCCCTCCCAGGCCCACCCATGGCTGCACCACTGCGCAGTCATGTGAAATTCATAGTTTAGGGCCTAATGAATTTATTAGAAATAGGAATGACTTCTATTTTAGCCCTTTGCGCTCGTTGGCGCACACGAGCAGTGTGGGTGCAATAATTGAATAACATGGAGTTCTAACATTCGGAAAGTATTCAGACCCCTTGACTTGTTCCACATTGTAAGTAACCTAATGAATGTTGATAACTAACTAACTGCCATGAATGCCTCTGCTGATCGTATAGCGACTGTATGCAGTAATCATTTGCCTGTACGTAGTAATCAAAATGCATACATAGTCCCGTGAAAAAATGTGCCAGCCTATGGAAATCAAATGCCCGTTCAACTGATTTATTCTGCCTCCAAAGATGTGACTATGTGGACTACAGATAACATAGGTCTGTATGATTTGAGGTTCAAATACGTCTAAAATCCTGTTTTTACTTTGTCATTATGGGGCATTTTGTGTACAGTGATGAGGAACATGTTTTATTTAATCAATTTTAGAATAATGCTGTAATGTAACAAAATGTGGAAAAGTTCAAGGGGTCTGAATACTTCCCGAATGTGCTGTACGTTATCGTGAACACTTTTCTGGGATGTTTGATTGTTTTCATTGCTTTACTGGGAAGCTTAGCAGAAGTAGACAAGCTCATGTTATTTATGTTAGTGCAGTGTGAGCTTCACACAGTGGACTTCCTACCAGGGCACACCACCTCAGTGCTAACAGTATCACTTTGGTACATAGGCAAATTATTACTGCATACAACAGCTATAGGATCAGTAGAGGCATTCAGGGCAGTTTGAGGGATTTACATTAGGTTACTTACATTGTGTCTTCTAACGCCCCTGGGATAATGTAACTTTGCTGAAGCATTATGGAAACTCAGTGACACAATGGTAGGGATTAACTGAGCTGGGCTTGGGTCATTGATAAGTCATTGTCTCAACGCAGCCTTATAATGCTGTGAAAGGATCTGGGTGGATCCCATCCACCTTATAAATCGAGGTTTGTTTCCAGAAGTTATCAAAAATGTTATACTGACAGAACTACAATAGTCTTGTAGCCAGTTATGGAGGGCTAAAAGTCATCTGAAACGTTCAATGCCACGATTTGGGAAGGGTATAGGGCCAGATATTATGGGGTGTTTGTTGGTGTCAAGCAGAGACCCAATCAGTTCTTTAAAATCCATCTTCAGCTGTTCTGAGCTGCCCTTCATAATGTCATTGAATCCCACATGAACTATGATGGACAACATTTCCTGATGCAGGTTTTTGCTCCTGGGACTGAGACTTTCTCACCATTGAACTGCCCAATACAACAGCCGGAGAAAGGGATGGAGAAATCTGCCCATCCCTACCCCTCAATTCGTTGAACCTTTCGTGGGCCCACGAGAACATAACATTTTCATTTTATGGATAGCGTTTATTTAATCTGGAACTGTTTAAAATTTTCCCCTTATTCAACAATTATAGGAATACTGATCTCAATGTCTCCAGTTTACAGTGTGGATTCCCCAGTGCATCAGAGAGCAGCTTCACTCTTTGAGCCCTGTAGGTGATTGCCACTCAGGTCCAGCTGTCTCAGATGTGAGGGGTGTAACACCAGAACAGAGACCAGAGAAGAACAGCCTCCCTCTCCGACCTTACAGCCTGCAGAGTTGATCATCATTTTAGTCAACACACTACTACCCTCTGGTGGTGTAAGGGAGAAATGCTAGCTATGTTCTCCCCATCATTATGAGCTCATACCAGTACCATATGCAGTTCACCTCTGTGATCTTACCTGTTCAACTGATATTAATGTCATCACATTTACAAAATGTTCATGTCATAAATTATGTTTATTCTAATTAGAAGCTTATAATCCATTTGTTTAGGGTGGTTGAACAGACACCACAGGCTTCAGGTGATGTTTACTATATACTCAGTTACTATAAGTTCAACTGTACATTGCAGGAACATTCACTAACTGACCTCAGTGTCTCCCGTTTACAGTGTGAACTCCCCAATCCGTCATTGCCATGCAGGTCCAGCTTTTTCAGGTGTGACAGATGTAACCTCAGAGCAGAGACCAGAGAAGCACAGCCTTCCTCTCTGACTTCACAGCCTGCAGAGAGTTGATCATGATTTTACTGAACACACTACTATTCTCTGTTGTATGTTACCCGGCCCTGGTTATTAAAGTACATGTTTTTGCACTTCAATATGCAGATAACTGATACACAATTGTTACACAATGCATAAAATACTGATATCGGGCACTTTATAAACACAGTTATACATGTTTTGACAATTACAGGAATACTGACCTAAGTGTCTCCAGTTTACAGCGTGGACTCCCCAGTGCATCAGAGAGCAGCTTCACTCCTGAGTCTTCTCGGGGGTTGTTACTCAGGTCCAGCTCTCTCAGATGTGAGGGCTTTAACATCAGAGCAGAGACCAGAGAAGCACAGCTTTCCTTTCTGACTTGACAGTCTGACAGCCTGCAGAGTTTATCATAATTTCATTAAATACACTACTACCCTTTGGTGGGAGAATGTTAGTTGTATAGTTCTCCCTCTTACCAACATGATGGACTGCATATGCAGTTGTATCACCCCTGTTACGTGTATGATATAAAGACATGTAACCATATGTAGTACATCTCTGTGAGCTAGACTGTCAAGTACACTTTTAACCTCACTGAGTATCCTCACATTGTATTTACATGAATGATGTTCTGTCTATACAAAACAAAATATCTGCCTGGAACGTTAGAACAATGATAGGATGTGGGACAAAATCTTTGTCTCACATCCTGAGAGGCTAATAAAAATCAGGATTCCTCTCAACAAGACTAGGCATGCCACAATAATCAGTGCCTACGCAGATACATTACTCACATCAAGCATCTCCAATCCCAAATTAAATCTAGAATCGGCTTCCTATTTCGCAACAAAGCCTCCTTCAACAAAAACTGACTATCCTACTGATCCTTGACTTTGCCGATGTCATTTACAAAATAGCCTCCAAAACTATACTCAGCAAATTGGATGTAGTCTATCACAGTGCCATCCGTTTTGTCACCAAAGCCCCAAATACTACCCACCACTGCAACCTGTATGCTCTCGTTGGCTGGCCCTCGCTACATATTCGTTGCCAAACCCACTGGCTCCAGGTCATCTATAAGTCTTTGCTAGGTAAAGCCCCGCCTTATCGCAGCTCACTGGTCACCATAGCAACACCCAACCGTAGCACGCGCTCCAGCAGGCATATTTCACTGGTCATCCCCAAAGCCGCCTTTGGCCGCCTTTCCTTCCAGTTCTCTGCTGCCAATGACTGGAACTAATTGCAGAAATCACTGAAGCTGGATACTTATATCTCCCTCACTAACTTTAAGCATCAGCTGTCAGAGCAGCTTACCACTGCACCTGTACACAGCCCACCCAACTACCTCATCCCCATATTGTTATTTATTTATTTTTGCTCTTTTGCACCCCAGTATCTCTACTTGCACATCATCATCTGCACATCCATCACTCCAGTGTTAATGCTAAATTGTGGCAAAATAATCACTATGGCCTATTTACTGCCTTACCTCCCGAATCTTACTACATTTGCACACACTGTACATAGATTTTTTCTATTGTGTTATTGACTGTATGTTAGGTTTATCCCATGTGTAACTGTGTTGTTGTTTTTGTCACACTGCTTTGCTTTATCTTGGCCAGGTCGCAGTTATAAATGAGAACTTGTTCTCAACTGGCCTACCTGGTTAAATAAAGGTGAAATAAAAAAATGTATTAAAAAAAATATATGCATTAAGTCTGAAGGACAGAGGTATGTTTTTACGTTTTGATTCACAGTTAAGACTTTTCTTTCAATGTATTGTTTAGCTGTTATCAAATGCAAATAAACATGTGGATCTATTGAACAATTGCTAACCCTTATATTTAAAAATGACAGGAATATTGACCTCAGTTTCTCCAGTTTACAGTGTGGACTCCCTAGTCCATCAGAGAGCAGGACCACCTCTCTCAGGTGTGAGGAGTTTAAACGGGATGCCAAAGCTTTACAGCATTTCTCTGTGAGGTCACAACTTTCCAACCTATTTGAAAAGTCAAATGTCATGTCACTTAAGAGAAAATATGAATGACACTTTGTTTCATGTTATATATATATACAGTGTGATCTGAAATGACTGACACCCTTGATAAAGATGAGCAAATATAAATAAAATAAATCATTTAATTTCTGAGCTATAATGTATGCTAAAAAAATGAGAATGCATGAGCAGAAAAGAACCCCATACCTACTGTAAAATATCATGGTAGACCTTTGATGTTATGGGTCTATTTTGCTTCCATTGGTCAGGGGGACCCTGTTGAGGTCAACGGCATTATGAATTTTAATCAGTACTCTGATATTTTAGCCAAAAACATTGTTGCCTCTGCTACGCTGCAAGTGGATCTTCCAGAAAGACAATAACCCCAAGCGTACATTAAAATCCACAAAGAAATGGTTCATTCGCCACAAAATCAACATTTTGAAATGGCCATCTCAGTCTCGGGACTTGAAACCCATTGAAAACCTGTGGTTTGAATTTAAGAGTGGCAGTCCATAAGAGCAGACGAAGGACATCAAGGATCTGGAAAGATGCTTTATGGACGAATAGTCTAAGATCCCTTCCAATGTGTTCTCCAATCTCATAAAACATTTTAGAAAAAGGCTCAGTGCCGTTATCCTTGCATGGTGAGGTATTGAAAACAGGGCTGTCAGTAATTTTGACCCCTACCTTTTTGAGAAAAAAATATTACTTGTTAAACAAAATCTCTTTCTCTGAGCAATTGTATTAGTATACAATAATATATATAATTTCCCCATTTTTGGGGGGCATACAATATAGCTACGTATTTGAATGTTGTATTTTATAGTCATTTTTACTCATCTTCATCAAGAGTGTCAATAATTTCAGACCCCACTGTACATACATATATTTTTGTTGTTATGACTATAAATTTGAATAGCCATGTAACTGTACTTACTGAGCTGTTCTGGAGGCTTTGACCACTGGCAACAGCCTCAAAAGACCATCTGACCTGGAGTATTTTCTCAAGTCAAACACATCTAGCTCCTCTTCTGATGTAAGCAACACAAAGACCAGAGCGGACCACTGTTCAGGAGACCGTTCTTCTCTGGAGACACTGCCTGAGCTCAGGTAGCTTTAGATCTCCTCCACTAGAGAATGGTCATCGAGTTCATTCAGACAGTGGAACAGATTGATGCACCTTCCTGGAGAGAGATTCTCCTTAATCTTCCACTTGATTTACTTGACTGTTTCATCATTGGTTTGTGAGCTGATTTTCGTCTGTGTTCGTAGGTCTCGTAGGAGAGTATGATTGGACTCCAGTGTGAGGCCGAGAAGAAAACGGAGGAACAGGTCCAGGGGTACATTCTCACTCTGCAAGGCCTTCTCCACTGTGCTTACATTGAGGCAAAATGTAGGATTGTTTTTGAATGGCATAAGTACTTCAGAGGTTGATTCGGGTTGAACCATTAGATTCACACCACTGTTGTTGAATGTGAGAAACACGTTTACAGCAGCCAGAAACTCCTGAATGCTCAGATGCACAAAGCAGTGCACCTTCTGCTGGTACAGCCCACTCTCTTCTTTAAAGATCTGTGTGCACACTCCAGAGTACACAGACTCCTCGCTGAGGTCAACGCCACACTCTCGCAGGTGTTCCTAATAGAAAATCAGATTTCCTTTTACCAGCTGTTGAAATGCCAGCTTTCCCAGTGACAGAATGCTCTCTTCATTCCAGTGTGGATGTGTCTCATCATTCCTATGATATTTCTCAATCATCTGTTTTTTTTAACTTAGTGGTGGGTACCACGGTTTGAGGTCAGGTGCTATGGGCCAGGACATATTGTAATCAATAGGATGTGTAAATAGCCACCACTAAACCCCTGCAAACTTTCATAACAGCTAACCAAAAACCATTCTTATCATGTACAAAATTGCTTGGCCAAACCAAGTCAACTGGATATAGAGCACTTCGTTTGAAGGTACTTAGGGGTGATCTGGCTACAAATTCAGGTTTCAGGTTTTTTGGATGTCGCAGGATAAGGATGTTGTCAGCTCCTGCAACAGGACAATGATGCACCTGTCAATTGAAACAGATCTGAAATTAAATTCCAGGATAATTATAACAGAGCAGGAGAGCTTATAAATCATCGAAAATCATTCAAATACCAAACAGAGGTGCTTTTCCAGTACTTTCTTAGTGCCAAATACGCCTTGTACCTTGTACGTATCCTGTAGTACCAAGAACACCAGCACAGAATCAACACTTCATTAACTTAACATTCCCCATTTATTTTGAACACAACTAAAAAATAAACTACATTTCAGAAATGTATGCAAAAGTGCAAATCATACACAAAAGAACCGTTCAGGTTGATACATGATTTAAATTAATAAATATACATGACTTATTTTACACTTTGAGATGCTACAAGCACTTTTCACAGTTATATTACATTGTCCACATATCTGACACTCAAGTCAGTCTGCTATGAAACGGGGGAAACTACACCAATCCCAGGTTACAACAATCTTTCGAGGATTAAAACAAACAATGAATACTGTTTTACAACATTTATCCCAATTCTAAAACAAAACGTACCCTGTTTTGGTTACCTTTGTTTCTCTGATTTATTTTGTGAGCCAACAGTGAAACTTCAATATGTATACTATACACAGTATGCATGTTATCTATTTAAGTTTAGAAGCTATTTTGATTATTCTTCCAAGTATATTAATCAAACTTTTGCCACATGTATATTATCAATCAAGACACAGGTTCATTCTATGAATTACACAAGTTGCCAGTAGGTAACATCTTAACAAATAGACAATGACCTGTTAATGTTTTGTATTAACCTAAAAACACAGAAAACTGCTTATACACCCCAATGTCAGGTGAATGGATTGAATGAAATAAAAGAACCACATTTCTCCAGTAATTAAAACATCCCCCAAACCCTCTTCATTCAACAGCAAGATAGATAAACATTAACAGAAGATACTGTAAACTATATCTGTAAGACGGAATTCAATAATGGTACACTGCCCATTCGATGACAAATGCCTCTAGAAAACTAAAGTTTGATATTGGTCCTATAGCCTACAGGTGTTTATTTGTCTATGAATTTGAGAGGGGTTACAAATTCACCAGCCCCATTTCTCAGCTGTATACCAAGACAAGTGGCGGGCTGCAGTTTTGCTATAAAACAAATCCCAGAATGTAGCTTTAATATGGGCCATTTCAATATTTTCCATGAACTTACGCACCTCGCATATTTTTTTATGACCCCAACAGCAGCAAGTTATCGATGGGGCAGTGTGTATGCAAAGAAGGTTCCCATTATAACATACTTTTACTCGTCTCTTAAACTATGTGAAAGCAAGCAAAACATATGAAGAACACCTGAAAAACACTTTTATTTGCCTTTGTTGTTTTAATATTGATAGGCGTAAAGGACAAAAAAAAAATCGTTGTGCTTTTTAATTTGGGATGAAATTGTGTAATAAAATAATTAAAAACACTTTTTCCCCTTTCCAAATCTCAAGTGCTTAAATCTTCACTTGCACCCAATTACCAACTGAAAAGTGAAATGTCATCAACAAGAAAAAATTAAGTATTTTTAAATTCTCATGGCATAGCCAGAACATTTCAGTCATTAGAAAGGGGGATAATAGAAGACAATTTATAATTACTGTCGAGAAATTGAAATGAATTTAAGCCCCATTTACTGTAGGTTCCTAGTGCAGGTTTCTTGTCTCCCATAAATCCATTAAATTAAACTCATTACATAACATTTTTCCTAAAACATCTCTAAATAATTGATTCCCTTTAAAGATGGAAGTGTCACTGTCCGCCCCACAGCCGTTGTTATTGCTTATGTCGACGAAGCAGAGGTGGGGAGTGTATCAAGGGGGAAAAAATACAGTGTTGTTGTTTGCAGTAACTTCTTTGTTGTTGTAATATTGTACATGAATGGGACAGCTTCACCCTTAAGGATTCTAGCTTCAACTAATAAATAGGACGACCACATAAAATATGCAAAAATATTCCACTAGTCGTTAACAATTGTTACTGGGATGTAATGCTTGATATTTGAAGAATATAATTGATCAATTACCAATTGTCTTAACATAATATGAAACCATCTCCACATGCATAAATATTGTTCCATTGTAAACCTTTTCACCTTCTAAGAAGAAGAAGTCCAATAAATTAAACTGGTTAAGCCATTGCTTGTAAAAACATTAAAAGTGCCAGATGTTCATCAGTTAAAATTAACTTTTTTTCATGGAATTAAAGTAGTCTGGGATCTGTTCTATTGTCATTTTAATTATTGATATCTATACAGTCAAACATTTGGACACACCTACTCATTCCAGGGTTGTGTGCCATTTTCTACATTGTAGAATAATAGTAAAGCCGTCAACACTATGAAACACCACATATGGAATCACTTAGTAATCCAAAAAGTGATACCTTTGCACTCTGGGCATTCTCTCAACCAGCTTCATGAGGTAGTCACCTGGAACACATTTCAATTAACGGGTGTGCCTTGTTAGAAGTTTTGTGGAATTTCTTTCCTTCTTAATAATGTGTTTGAGCCAATCAGTTGTGTTGTGACAAGGTAGGGGTGGAATACAGAAGATAGCCCTATTTGGTAAAAGACCAAGTCCAAATTAGAAATATATTTAGATTTTTTTTTTGGTTACTACATGATTCCAAATGTGTTATTTGATCGTTTGATGTGTTCACTACTATTCTACAATGTATAAAATAGTAAAAATAAAGAAAAACTCTTGAATGAGTAGGTCTACAAACTTTTGACTGGTACACCATATATATTTAATTATTGAAGAATAGAACTTGCAGTAGAAATGCTTTACAAGCTTAGCACAGCTGTCTACCACAGCTCAAAATATGCCTTTATTACTCCATTGTTTACAAACAAAAACGTAACAATTAATTGCTTCAAAATATTAAAGAATTTGGCTTTGTGCAGCGTAATATATCTTCCGTAATCCACAATTAGGTTTCTGCAGGTTTGCATGGGATTGAAAAATGTGCCTAAATTGACCTAATTGTATATCAAAATGTGCAAAAACTCCTTGATTATGGTCGTTTAGCTTAACTGGTCATAACAACCTCTCCATTGTTCACATAGTCTGCTGGCTGAACAGGAAGTGCCTAAACAAGTGGCAGGGCTGCCATTTGGTTTTTGAAATCTACTGTAAAAAAAAAAACAATTAAAACAGCCGCCCTGACTCCTAATTTAGTATACAGTGGAGGGATGGGGCTAGGGAAATGTAGCCCTCTCAATTTCATACACACTGATCTAAATGCAAGGACTGACAGTCCATGACAACCACATCAGTTAATTTGTTTGTGATGCTTTTTTGTTTACAATTACAAGATTATATTTTGGACTATGATTGGGTAAGGCAGTTGTACGCTAATGCAGGTATGTAGAAGTTATATTCTTCAAATATCATGGTCTGTATATAATTAATTTATGGATATATCAATCCCAGACTCTAGCTCTAAGGGCCTTCAAGATGTTAAATTACTTACAGAATTCACCTTTATAAGCGGAGATCCGCATTGGGCGAAACAGCACCACAGGGGTTTTGCAATGTTAATTGTTTTCTTAGGTCACGATGAGTTATAACTGTCTTTGAATTTGCATACAAGCTATATGGAAATCCCTGTGAACTAAGCATTGCATGTAATGAGAGTATGATGCCTTGCCTAAAATAGTTCACATAATTCAATTCAAGTTATATTGTAACAATATCAATAGCGAATATCCGTGTTTGACATTGAAGATTTCAGAACATAACTTTTTAGTCTAGGTTTTTATAGGGCTGGGCGATAAGCCCCCAAAAAAAAAAACTTTAAAAAAATTCAAACAAAGCTTCAAATCACAATATACGTCATTTAAAAAAAATCTCTAAATAAGCTTTGTTGTTCAATTAAAAGGTAATATACAGTGCATTTAAAAACAGCAGCAATAATCTAAAGAATGCATGGCTTGTGAAATTATACCTAGAGTAAATATAATCCTTCCACAACCATAAGACCCACTAATAATGTCATTATTTAAATTGCTTTTCTGCAATAATCACTGATCTGGTTTTCAAGTCTTTTGTTAAAAATGTTACAGAACCATGCATAATGCCCATTCACTAATAATGAGCAACTTCTGTAGGAGGCATTATAGAAAATTATTAACACAGGTCTCATAAACAATCTCTCAATGACAAGTCCACGACGAACAGTAGACGGGGGTCCCCGTCTGTTTGAGATATAACTATCTCAAACAGACCATTTAAAAAATAAATAAAAAAACTTGCCATTTCCTCAACAAGGATGATGTCATCTTCCTGAGGATGAGCTGGCCAATCAGCGGTCTACTCGTATGAATAATTTTAATGACTGGTATACACCCAGCAGCTTTTTAACATAATTAAAAAGAATTGGAAGAAAAAATATTTAACTCGTATTGTAATTAAATATAGATCATATTTCATAGACATCTGGAAACACTGGACAGCTACTTTAAAAAAGGTAGACTTTGGACAAAAACTCTAAAATAACAACTTTAAACTGTATAACTGATGCACGATAACAATGCACCATAATTCCAAGGTCGTGTAATGCGTCAAAAAAATATATACTGATTAATAAGATATTTGGCTTTTGAAGTTCCATTTCTTACCAATCTCTACAGCTTCCGTCCAAAAACAAATTGTGTGAAATGACGTCAACACATACTGGAGGAGTTACTGGCGAGCTAGAAGTGGCTAACAAACGAGCTACGCCGGTCACGCCGCGCATGATCAGAATGACATTGATTTACCACCCAAGGCACACCCCATTTCTGTTTGACAATAAGTTGGACCGTTTATCACGCCCAAAGTCAACCGTTAAAGCAAATTTCCTGCCATTATTTATGAGTGTTCATATGCTATCTGTGGCCCCCTAACCTCCAGGAGGTCCCCATTAGAAACATTACTTTACTATAATAGAGGAGATTAACCTTTTTATGTGTTTTGGTTTCCATATGACAGATTGTCAGACCAAACCTAAAACGCAAATGAGAGTTGAAACCACTGTCAGAGAAGAAGAGGTGATCTCTCATCTTTTGTCGTTGTGAGTGCCAGGGGGCTGGGCTTGGTGTGTGTGAATGCGAAGGTACAACATGAGAAACATCAGACAAACGCTCAAAAAAATATATAAAAACAAAAAAATGGATTCATGAGATTTGGAAGGCATTTGGAATATCGCGCTAGACATACATTCCAATTAATCAAATATCGCCCAGCTCTGGGTTTTTATACACACATTCCATGCATTGTTTACCTCGCAGGGCTTTCCTTGGAGCTTGTATTACAATTCTAAGACAGCCACATGACTCCTTGAGGTATGACAATTATTACGATTACGTTAAAGATTTGGAAAACTATCCTTTTAAGAGATCCAGAGTTTCACTTGTTGATGACCATTCAAACCTAAAAAGTGTGGTTTGAAATTGGACAGACTGAGTGAGAAAGGGGCAATCTAGTACTACAATAAACTAGTAGCATGCATTTAGGTTCCAAATAAAAGGGCCACATAACAGTACACATATAGCTAACTGAAAAAAATATGTATTAACTGCATGCCCCTATGATTGCCACTTGCAAACCGCACTAGTTATTCATAGGGATGGGCTTTTTAAATGAAGTATTTTTTTCAGATAATCATCCAGATGACTTATTCTGTGATGCACGTGCCCATCACAGGTAAAGTTTCTCAAAGTGCACAGCAGTCTTTTCCAAACATTCTGTGAAAAGGACAAGAAATGCACAACAAACATGTTCTCTGAAAGCCTCCATACATTGTCCGATTGCACCTACCCACTGCTGCATTCGCCATCTCTTCTTGCATTTGTATTTATTTCATTAAGCCTCCACAAATGTATCATGATCCTCAACTTTCCACTGTCTGAAGCAGTCCATTGGATGAATCTCAAATTGAAGGATCCTGAGAATATAAAAATTAAATGTGAGAAAAGGTGCAACTTTAATTAATCCCCCTTAATTACAAGTGTACACTCGTCAGTCAAATAGGGGGTGCCTTTATTTGTCGTGTTTCACACATGTACATGGGTGCAACCTGTACAAGTGTGAGGTGTGAAATGCAAATGTACTTTTTGCATATCCCACTCCAAGACACTGGTCACCGCCAGGGATCAGCCATTATCTGTGTTTTCCATCAGCGCTAGCCATCGGCTAAATAGCCGATAACATACTCATTGCAAGCCTTCTACTTTTTGCACTTCATTAATTAACTAGGCTTCTTTTCATATAAAAGTTTCAATTCGCTAGTCAGACAAGTCAGAATAGCCTTCTCCCGGAATGAACGATATGCATCTTCTAGTGATCTATTGATAGGACAGGGAAAAACTGCTGGTTTGTCAGTCCCCTGTCTGTCCCTCTCGGTACCGGTGTTATTTTTGTGCGCTGTGGTTTGGTCAACATTTATTTTCACAGAGGGAGAGCATGATGCTTCTTCATTGTCTCCTGTGAACTCATTTTTAGGTGTTGTGTAATGTAAGTGGTAACTAGGAGTGGAAATCCACTGAATTGTTGTTTTGTGCCACATTCATTTATTTTCTTTCGCGTGTTTCATAGGCCTACACAGCCACGGAGTCAAGGCGCATAGGCTACATGCTACTGTGCACTTTGATTGACAACCGAACAACAAGTCTTGACTAGTTCAGTGCCAGGTTCCCAACTCCGGTCCTCTACCGCACCCAAAAGTACACAATTGTGTTGTAGCCCAGGACAAACATACCACTGGCCTAGTTTATAAAAGGTGTCGAACTGATTTAATAAACAGTTATTTGTCAACGGTATTGCATCGGGACAAGTAAACCAAATATCTTGTTTGTATTTTCATAGGATTCGAAGCCCATGTCGATACCTGCCAGTGACCCGCTAAGGACTCTCAGTGTGATGAGTTGTTTGTATTTTCATAGGATTCGAAGCCCATGTCGATACCTGCCAGTGACCCGCTAAGGACTCTCAGTGTGATGAGTTGTTTGTATTTTCATAGGATTCGAAGCCCATGTCGATACCTGCCAGTGACCCGCTAAGGACTCTCAGTGTGATGAGTTGTTTGTATTTTCATAGGATTCGAAGCCCATGTCGATACCTGCCAGTGACCCGCTAAGGACTCTCAGTGTGATGAGTTGTTTGTATTTTCATAGGATTCGAAGCCCATGTCGATACCTGCCAGTGACCCGCTAAGGACTCTCAGTGTGATGAGTCGTTTGTATTTTCATAGGATTCGAAGCCCATGTCGATACCTGCCAGTGACCCGCTAAGGACTCTCAGTGTGATGAGTTGTTTGTATTTTCATAGGATTCGAAGCCCATGTCGATACCTGCCAGTGACCCGCTAAGGACTCTCAGTGTGATGAGTTGTTTGTATTTTCATAGGATTCGAAGCCCATGTCGATACCTGCCAGTGACCCGCTAAGGACTCTCAGTGTGATGAGTTGTTTGTATTTTCATAGGATTCGAAGCCCATGTCGATACCTGCCAGTGACCCGCTAAGGACTCTCAGTGTGATGAGTTGTTTGTATTTTCATAGGATTCGAAGCCCATGTCGATACCTGCCAGCTACCCGCTAAGGACTCTCAGTGTGATGAGTTGTTTGTATTTTCATAGGATTCGAAGCCCATGTCGATACCTGCCAGTGACCCGCTAAGGACTCTCAGTGTGATGAGTTGTTTGTATTGTCATAGGATTCGAAGCCCATGTCGATACCTGCCAGTGACCCGCTAAGGACTCTCAGTGTGAGGAGTTGTTTGTATTGTCATAGGATTCGAAGCCCATGTCGATACCTGCCAGTGACCCGCTAAGGACTCTCAGTGTGATGAGTTGTTTGTATTTTCATAGGATTCGAAGCCCATGTCGATACCTGCCAGTGACCCGCTAAGGACTCTCAGTGTGATGAGTTGTTTGTATTTTCATAGGATTCGAAGCCCATGTCGATACCTGCCAGTGACCCGCTAAGGACTCTCAGTGTGATGAGTTGTTTGTATTGTCATAGGATTCGAAGCCCATGTCGATACCTGCCAGTGACCCGCTAAGGACTCTCAGTGTGATGAGTTGTTTGTATTTTCATAGGATTCGAAGCCCATGTCGATACCTGCCAGTGACCCGCTAAGGACTCTCAGTGTGATGAGTTGTTTGTGAACGGCTCTTTTTGAACAAAACATTTGATGATGATGTTGAATCCGCGCTGCGGGAACAATAAATAGGTAGTGGCGAGAGGGACTCATTCAAGTCCAAAATATGAAAAAGAAAACACATGACATTATTAAATATATTGATATAGGCTTACTGATTTGATTAAAGTGTCGACAATGGAGTAGTCAACATGTTAAACACGTGCTTCATTCTTAAATCTAGTCATGCTACCTAGCTAGCAACCTGAACTTGACAAAGCACTAAACTACACACAAATGTGGATGGCACAGGAATAACTGAGAAGGAATAGGCTACTGAGAGCAAGTGTGTGTAAAGTTACCTGAACAGTACAGATTAGTTACAGTGTTTTCTTAACATTGTTGGACAAGTTAAAAAAGCTATTTGTTCTTTGAATCCATAGAGCCAGTTCTTTCTTCCTATAGTCGCACTCATTTAGAATGCCTGAAGCTTTAACAATACTTAAAGCTGTGTGTGTGTCCGTGTACTGTGCACAAGTATCACAAGAACATTGATGAGAGGGAGTAGGCCTACTTAAACATTGGGAGCATTAATAGCTGTGTGTTAGTGACTTTAGTATTGTTTACGGTGAAAATGCTATTAAAACATTCTGATGTAGATATTGTGTTTCCGTAACTTATAATCAAAGCATAGGATGCCTGTAACTCAAGGCACTGCTTTGAGTTGCCTTGCTAAAGAACGATGCAATGAATTCCACATGGGCTGATTCACTTGACCCCTTAATACAGCGCTCTGCCCTACTCATTGATGTACCTTTAACTTGTATTTTTTTTACTTGACAATTGGTACTGGTGTTTTCCCTAAGATTTAGAAAGCGTCACATGTCCTCCCCCTACATAAAAAAGGCGGAGATCCTTCGGACTTAGATAATTACCACCCAATCGCCAACTTATCTTGCCAAGTTAAGGTATTAGAATCCCTGACCAACTCCCAGCTAAGAACTTTGGTAACTTCACTCTATTCTAAATATACACCAATCTGGTATTAGATCTGGACAGTGCTGTTTCAGCCACTATGCTTGTTTTAGATGTGTTAAATTGCCTAGATCATTAAAAAAAAACATTGTGCTGCTTTATTTACAGACCTTTCCGAGGCATTCGACACCATTTCTCGTCAAAAAACGGTCTGAAATGGGCCTGGATGAGAGGTCTTGACAGACAGGACACAATGTTTGCTTTCTGATGGTGTCAAATCTAGTTTCCTCTATATTACGTAAGGTGTACTGCAGGGGTCGATTTTGGGAGCTGTTCTCTTTACCATTTATTTAAATATTATTGGTCTATGTATTAAATCCAGTAATATTCATCTGTATGCAGACGATACGGTTATGTATGCCATTGCACCGACTGTTGACAAAGCTAAGTTCGAGCTGCAATCTGATTTTGTTATATTACAGAAAGCCCTTGTTGATTAAAAACTTTACTTAATGCAGGCAAAGCTAAATATATGTTCTGTGATTCACAGAACAATTTCTCAGATGGTCTACATATTCACTTATTGGATACTTCGCTCATGGAGCCGGTCGCTGCCTATAAATATCTGGCCGTTTGGATTGATAAAGATCTAACGTTAAAAAACAACAACTGATGATCTAGTTAAAAAGCTAACGTTTAAAGTGGCCTTATATTTTAGAAACAGATGTTGCCAATCTGTGAACAGCAGGAAGCAGATTGTGCAGTCAACTTTCCTGTCAGTTCTTGACTATGGTGATACTATTCACCAGAATGCAGCAACAACTACTCTTAAACCTTTGGATGCATTCTTCGCTTTATTACAGATGACAGTTTTAATACTCATCACAGCATCCTGTATCAGAAGGTCGTCTGGGCTTCACTAAACTCCTGTAAATCACTTCATCACTTCATTAGCCCGGAACTCTCTGGTTGGCAACTTTTTCTATTTGGCTGGCTACTCCATGTACTTGTGGAAAACACTGCATTAAGGGTTACGTGTGCCTTGCTCAAGGGCAGATCGACAGATTGCACCTAGTCGGCTCAGTGATTCGAACTAGCAACCTTCCGGTTACTGACCCAATGCTCTAATTGCTAAGCTACCCGCCCACTTGTTCACTCATTCCTCATGTATTCAAAAGTATTGGATTGATGCAAGCATGGCTGGAGATGAATCTCGACCATATTCCTCACACCAGTCCGTTCTTTTTAAATCCATGAGGAGGAATGTATGAGTGCACACTTCGGGAGAAGGGTAGAGACTGATCATGTTAGCCATGATTTCATGCATAGAATACCTGCAGATCCCCTGGTGGGTCCTGACTGGTCAGCTGTTCTTCCTTTGCTGAATCTATGACGACAATCTGCTGTAGACTGCGGGTCACTGGTCCCCTCACCCTTCCACTCTGACTGCAGGGGTGCTCATCCACCTGGGGTGGTTGTTGGTGGGATTTCACCATTGTAATGTTAGAACGAATTTCCTTCACACCATGCTGCATCCTACTGCCTTGACGTTGTGGGGAGTTGAAAGGGTGAACAAGAGACAGTGCAGTCAGTTTGGGTGCCTCCTGCAGTGTTTGGACACTTGCCATTGCAATGATGGCTTTGCTTTTTTTGTTTGACAGGACTTTATGAGCTGGTAATATGGCTGTCCTCTTTGTTGGACTTGAACTATGGGCTCTGCTTTTCTGTTCATGATCAGATTTCTCTTCCAAATGAAGGACTTCTCTGCGAAGGTGGCCGTTATTTTCCTTAGTGTAAGAGATACTGCCATCTTTTCTTTTCTTGGCCTCTTTGGCAGCAGGTTTCCTGGGGCAGACGGCCATGTGCTTGGTCCGGCTGCGGCGGTATGTGAATTCTCTAATGCAATGCGGACAGACATAGATCTCTTGCTCCTCATCGACTAGAGAAGAGGTTCTTTTTGTCAAAGAGGTGGACTTACTCCTCTGTGAAATGGCCCTCTGTACCAGCTGTTTTTTCCTTTTGTTGAGTGCATTAAGCTTCAACTTGGCAGGTGGCTCCTGATTGAGTTTGGGACGATTTGTTTGACTTGCCGTGTGTAGAGCATTTTGGCCATTTGTGGAATTAGTAGAGGACAGTACTCCATTTTGGGCTTTTGCAAAGTGACGAAGAGGAATGGGGTTCTTATTGGGTGTGTAGCGTCTTTTGTCACTGGCATTTGCACAGGCAAGAATGTGTTTGTGCAGCTCTGGCATGTTATCAAAGCTTTTGCCACATTTAGTGCATCGGATAGCAGTGCTGAAGGTTTGTGGGATGTTGTGGGTGGTGAAGTTGGTAGCTGAGGCTACAGAGCCAACAGGTGTCCGGTTGTGATATGGAAACGGAGGCGGCTTAAAACTGGGATAGTGTTGGTTGATGCCAAGGCAAACATCCAGGCCTTTGGGTTTGCCTCCCTCAGAAGCCATTATCTTTATTGTGGTAAAGAGTTCCTCAGTAGCGTCATCTAATTCTCCCTCATCTTTTATGACCGGTTTATTGGACTCCGCCATGGCACAGTAGGACAAAGCCTCTGTGCTACCTTTTGTTGCATTGTTATAGTTCTGGGGTCGTAGCTTGCCATTTTCTTCCTCTGTGTATTTGCATTCCTGGCCAGGGTGCAACTCCTTTTGATGATGTTTCAGGTTGCAAAGATAAGCAAATTCCTTTGTACATGCGCAGCAAACATAGCTCTTGCCGACACCATGGAGGGTTGACCTGTGATCAAGCAATGCCGTGGGCTTTCCAAAGAGTAGCACACAGAACTCACATTTGTATGGCCATTCATCAGAATGCTCACTTACATGATGACCCAGTTCCTTCATTGAATGAAAAAGCTTATCACATACATTGCATATGAATTCCTTAGTGAAAGTCTCTTGTAGCTTGGAGAGGGTCTCATTTGAGGATTCTTCCACTTGACTTGTGCCCTCAGAGGGAGGTGGCGTTTTAGAGGGGCAGATAGATATGTCCTCTGATACTACCTTTTGGTTCGATTCAGTTTTAATAATGGCAGGAACAGGGGAGGAAATGGACTCTTGACGAGTTGGACATTCAGATATGACTGCAGACAGCGTTGAAAGGGTAACCGATTGCTCTAAAGAAGATACTAAAATAGAAGGGTCAACGGTTTCATGAGGCAAGGACAGAGGCTGCTGCTGATTTATGACAATTTGCGCAGGTGCTGTCGATTCAAAATTATTCTCTTGGAAATCAATTGTGGTAGGGACAAGGTTCTCTGGGGTTTCAAGAGCAACTGTGCATTCAATTAAAACAGTATTACTAGTAATGTCAAAGGAGTTGATAAGGGAATCGTTTAGAGTTAAAGCTGGAGAGCATGTTGGCACTTCAAATCCAATGTTGGATTCAACTGTGGTAGTGTTCAGAGCTATTTGATTTAAAGTGTGATCTGTGAGAAACACATGCCCTTGTAGATTGAGAGTTGGGTCAAGGGGTTTAGAGGTGGCAAGTTGGCTTGCAGAATTAGAGGTAGCCCAATCTGGCAAAGCAGCTCTCCACTCACACTCAGCTGAATTCAATGAATCTTCTGTGCAGATTATTAAAGGATTAGGAGATATCTTAGAGGCCAATACTTGAAGGATAGGTTGATTTGTGGAATTGCTAGAGGAAGATGTTGGTGGTGCTAAAACAGTAATTAGTGACGGAGCAGTGGGTAAGATTGGATGTGGAGATGGGGAAGCAAGTGCTATGGTGCATGGTGAGATCGATTGCCTGGGGACTAAAGCCAGAGAGGAAGGGGATGGACTAAGTGCTGCAGAGGGAAAAGTTAATCCGAACACCTCGCCTTCAGTAGCAGGTGACATATCCGAAGCAGTAACTATGGCAAAGTCCGTAACTAACGGTGCATCATGATTTTCTAATATACTTATTTCTTGCTCTGCAGCAACCTCTAGGTTTGCGTACTCATTCATCAGCACCTTCTCCAACATGCTGGTGTTTGGCTTCCTCTTTTTATTTAAGGGCTGTGGAACTAAAATCCTCTTTACTTCCGAATCTGCACTCTTTCTGTGCACACTCAAGTCCAACACAGCTTCCCGCAGGGCTTCGTCTTCACTTTTCTTGACAGCATTTGAGAGGTCCAAAGGTTGCTGGTTGCAGGAACAACCCCCACTCATTGGGGACCATCCCTCTGGCAAGACACGAGTTGTCATTGCATCGTTTACTGGTGGACTGTTGGAGATCTCACTGTCATCATTGCTGGATAAACTGCATGCGGGTGAACTGCATTGGCTCTCTGACGTTGGGGCATTGACAGCAATAGAAACACCCACATCGGTTGTTGTGCTTTCAACATTCGACATAGGGCTTTGTTGTGGTGAGTTTGGGGGAGATCCGGTCCTTCTTTTAAACCTCCCCAATCCTGCTGGGAGGACAGTCAGGGAAAGTGGTGAACACAGCTTCTGGCCTTCTGTGATCAGGGCAAAGCTGGGTTTGAGGCCATCTTGCATCTGTAAGAGCTGTTTCAGCTTAGGTGACAGATAAACTGTTCTCTCTCTCTGAAGGATAGTAGACTCTGTGTTCTGAGGAATGAGACTTTCTATCAAAGATGACACAATTGATGATGAAGAAGAGGACAAAACTTCCGATTCTAGTTCAGTTTTGATTTGGGGTAGAAGAGGTGGTGTGGCAGTTCTTCTTTTTGTCAAGGGTTGACCAGGTATCCCTTTTCCTGTGTGAGTAGCAGTCTCTACTTTAAGAGCCTGACTGATCTGGGCAGGATTAATAATCACAGCATTTAGTCCGACTAAAGTAGCAGATCCAGAGTTCACTTCAACTACCTCACAGCCGCTGACAGTGCTTGTTGATACAATCTTCCCATCTATATAAAAGCTGAGGTTCTCACTGATGTTACCAGAGATATCCAGCATATATTGCTCCTCTTGGTCACTTTCGATCTCAAGAACTGCTACTGGGCTTGTGTTGTTGGTATCCTGTTGAGATTTAATAGGGGGTAGCTTTAGATGTTTTGCTTCCTGCAACAGTGGGGCTTCCTTACCTTTGAGCCGGAGATGGCGCTCGTGGATCCTGCGCTGATGTCGTCGCATGTTTGTATGTGTGCTAAAAACCTTTTTGCAATACTTGCAAGTGTGACCACCCTGTAATTCTCCATGTTCATCTGACGTAGACACCTGTTCTCTGTCTGCCAAAACAGAGGCACTGGAGCTACTGGGAGAAGACACACATTCTGGACCGTTGCGCTGTAGGGCAGAACTTGGAGGCTCCACAGGCTTTATTAAAGATCCAGGCCTTGCCTTTGCATTTTCATGTCTCCTCTCATGCCGTCGCCGGCCAATTTTTGAGCCAAAGGACTTGCTGCAGTACTTACACTTAAATATGTGTGTGTGGTGGTTAGCTAAGGTGTGGATGTGTATGTGACGTTCTAAGCCTTGCTTGCTGGTAAAATTTCTTTCACAGAATTGGCAGGGAAATGAGTCCTGGAGCTCTACATCAGGGTCATGGTCAGGATCCTCTGGGAGCTCAGGGGTTGCTGAATGGGAGACCGATTCTAAATCCGGCTTCAGGTCACAGCCTTTGGCCTCAGGTTTTTGGCAACTTGTGTTTGAATCTGCCAGCTCATCCGTTTCCATGGACATTAAATAAAGACTGCAGTGAGTTTCCTCAAGCTCCTTATCCTCCATCTCCTCCTCTAAATTGTCATCGTCTCCCAACTCTGAGATGTATAAAGTGTGAGAGTCTTCCATGGCCTTGGGAAGCTGCGTATTCTTCTTTTTGGAGTCCTCTGTCAACGCAAACTTTTGTAGGGATCGGCAGGTGGGAGAACCTCTCAGCTCAGACCTATGATTGAACAGATATACAAATTAAGATCCTGTCATTTAATATCCATTTAGCCCCATATTGACAGCTCAAATCACACTAGTCAGGGCTCAACATTCCTATTTGCCTGCTTGCACGACAACGTCTTCCAAACCCCCAGTTAATCAAACTTTCCATTGGCCTGCTCGGTGCAGTACATTTTAAAATAGGAAGAAAAAAAAAAATGGGTCAATGTGGAATACATACATTTTTGGACTTAGTTCAACTATAGCTTCAAAACAAGGGCTGGGTATTGCCAAGGATCTCACGATATGAGCACGATACTTAGGTGCCAATAAGATATGTATTGGGAAAATCCATTTGAATTCTATCACTTTTTGATAACACCCCTTTTAATTTGAACGAAACCTTTCATACAAAATGTGTCCTTGTAGAAGATGTGTTCAGAAAGTGACTTTTTGTACCTGAATGCCAAAACAGTCAAGAGATAAAAGGTGCTCAAAGTTGACTTATTTTACATACCCTAGACATCCATGCCTTATTCATCACGGGAAAAGATTAAACGGTTGAGATTGTTATCATTTAATAGCTTACAAAACAGGGTTGTCAAACTATTTCATAATTTCTTGATTATTATTTTAAATTTATGAAATGTATGTAATTTGTTTTTACCATGGGGAATGGAAACACTTCAGGAATTAAAGCTAAGCAAAGAGACGTATTCAATCCACTTATACTAAACGTGCTTGTAATATAAGAAACACCTAATTTTTGTATTTTGATCTTGGAAAATATTTAGAGGTATGGGGAGCGCCATCTTGAATTGCCATAGTAATGACTACCATGTCTCATTGGTAGGAGTGAATAAATTGTGAGTTTTTGCGTGGAGAAAACAACGATTTGATTTATTTCATGAATATTCATTAGTCTTGACATAGAACCCGTCGGGTGATTGGTTGAGCCTTAAGTGCGTGACATCACTGAGCCCTTACCAAAACATGGCGGACAATTTCTCTCACCTCGGATCTGAACCCAGTAGTAACCACCAACTTCAATAGCTATGTTTCCATTAACTTGTGCAGTGATTTTTATTGTTGACATTTTGAAAGTTTGCATTGAAAATATGACAATTTCCTTCTTGGGTGAGTTTCCATTTACCCATCTTGTGTCGATCAAAACAGCTCGATGAAATGGCGTCACACCTAAAAAATATATATAATAATTACAACCTAGTGTCCAATAAAAAAAAGTGGTTGAAGTGTTTCCATTGCCCATTTTGGCAAACACTCATTAATAAATTGCCGACATGTACAGTGGGGCAAAAAAGCATTTAGTCAGCCACCAATTGTGCAAGTTCTCCCACTTAAAAAGATGATGCCTGTAATTTTCATCATAGGTCCACTTCAACTATGACAGAAAATGAGAATAAAAATCCAGAAAAATCACATTGTAGGATTTTTAATGAATGTATTTGCAAATTATGGTGGAAAATTCTCAATACTTTGTTATATACCCTTTGTTGGTAATGACAGAGGTCAAATGTGTTCTGTAAGTCTTCGCAAGGTTTTCACACACCGTTGCTGGTATTTTGGCCCATTCCTCCATGCAGATCTCCTCTAGAGCAGTAATGTTTTGGGGCTGTTGCTGGGCAACACGGACTTTCAACTCCCTCCAAAGATTTTCTATGGGGTTGAGATCTGGAGACTGGCTAGGCCACTCCAGGACCTTGAAAGGCTTCTTACGAAGCCACTCCTTCGTTGCCCGGGCGGTGTGTTTGGGATTATTGTCATGCTGAAAGACCCAGCCACGTTTCATCTTCAATGCCCTTGCTGATGGAAGGAGGTTTTCACACAAAATCTTACGATACATGGCCACATTCATTCTTTCCTTTACACGAATCAGTCGTCCTGGTCCCTTTGCAGAAAAACAGCCCAAAAGCATGATGTTTCCACCCCCATGCTTCACAGTAGGTATGGTGTTCTTTGGATGCAACTCAGAATTCTTTGTCCTCCAAACACGACGAGTTGAGTTTTTACCAAAATGTTTTATTTTGGTTTCATCTGACCATATGACATTCTCCCAATATTCTTCTGGATCATCCAAATGCTCTCTAGCAAACTTCAGACGGGCATGGACACGTCTGGCACTGCAGGATTTGAGTCCCTGGCGGCATAGTGTGTTACTGATGGTAGGCTTTGCTACTTTGGTCCCAGCTCTCTGCAGGTCATTCACTAGGTCCCCCCGTGTGGTTCTGGGATTGTTGCTCACCATTCTTGTGATCATTTTGACCCCACGGGGTGAGATCTTGCATGGGGCCCCAAATTGAGGGATATTATCAGTGGTCTTGTATGTCTTCCATTTCCTAATAATTGCTCCCACAGTTGATTTCTTCAAACCAAGCTGCTTACCTATTGCAGATTCAGTCTTCCCAGCCTGGTGCAGGTCTACAATTTTGTTTCTGGTGTCCTTTGACAGCTCTTTGGTCTTGGCCATAGTGGAGTTTGGAGTGTGACTGTTTGAGGTTGTGGACAGGTGTCTTTCATACTGATAACAAGTTCAAACAGGTGCCATTAATACAGGTAACGAGTGGAGGAGCCTCTTAAAGAAGAAGTTACAGGTCTGTGAGAGCCAGAAATCTTGCTTGTTTGTAGGTGACCAAACACTTATTTTCCACCATAATTTGCAAATAAATTCATTAAAAATCATACAATGTGATTTTCTGGATTTTTTTTCTCATTTTGTCTGTCATAGTTGAAGTGTACCTAAGATGAAAATTACAGGCCTCTCGCATCTTTTTAAGTGGGAGAACTTGCACAATTGGTGGCTGACTAAATACTTTTCTGCCCCACTGTATGCCCTCCCACCTTGTGGGTTTCATGTCTCAGCTTGCCCACGAAAGTCATAATGGATAGAACGCAATAATGGACTAATATTTGCCATATACTAATAATTCTGCTGTGCCAACCTATCGCCACGGTCCGAGTCATAGTGAAACTTGCACTCCTATAGGTCCGAAATAATTGGATCGTGAAACTTGCCAGACAACCAGGAAAGCAAGGCGAAGAAATTCAGCCATTCTTGAATGTCAGGACAATCCTTGTTCTGCAGTAGGCATTTAGAAGTAAATGCTGAGCATTATAGCTACACGGTGACATGACATGCCCGGCATACCTTCACAATGATTTGAAAATCATAATTTTTCGCAATAAAGAAAGTTTGACAGCAGAAAAATCCATCCTGTTGAACAGATAAAAATGTTGTCCATCTTCAGAAAACTTTGCCTATACCTGCCGTTTCAATTACATGTCGCAGTGTTTGATTAATGGCAACCATTTTCTTATAAAACAGCTCAGCTGAAAAAGGATTTTGCTGTGAACCAATGGGATAACCACGGGTTCTTTATTCCCCACAGGTGGGGCCGTGACGTTCTATCTAATACCGACTGGGAATTTCAGTGTTGCCAACTTAGTCCCTATATTTAGCGAGAATTCAGACCCCTCAAGCTACACATTTTCAAAAAAGTGACTCGTGACAAATATAGCGACTTTTTCTGGTGTTATTGGAGACTGACGTGAAAGCACGTATCGTTCTTACTCGTCGAGGGCCCCACCCCCGCCCCAAAGCACTCACAGGCGGGCCAGTCCCTCCCAGCTGCAGTCAGAGCAGGAGGTGTTCACCCCTCCGTGACCAGACTGCAAATTAATTGCGCATGTGGGAAGCCGCCGCTGGCTGATCCCGCCCTGGCTTACATTCAGGGCGGCATGTGAATGTAAAAAAATGTCATTAAAAAACGAAGTAACTCCACCAGAGTGTCTCCTTTGGTACACTTTTGCCAGTCCCAAAGCCCGGATAAAGGAGGGTTGGAATTGTGAAAAAAAAAAGAAAAAGAACCGACAGAAGAAAGTTCATTTGTAGTTCTAAACATATTTAGGGTGTTTTTTTTACTAACTTTTTGTCTCTCCCGCGATGTTATTCCTCTCTCCTACAGCGTCCATCACAATTACACGCACATGGCCAATTATGCAAATTAATCAATGACGTAATTTAGCGACTTTCAGGACAGCCAATATCTACTTTCCTTACTGAGTGAAGAGTTGGCAACACGGACTGGGATTAGATAGAAGACTACATGGCAAAGAAGACTACAATAAACTCCCCTGAACCCAATGATCGTGTGTGCGACAGTCAAGAATCGAGAGATTACACTGGCCATGAAGTAGCCAACTAGCTAGCTAATCGTGAATGCCAAAAAACACAGCTATCTAGTCTTTGTAGCTCAAGGGCACACAGGCTACACTAGCCAACTGGTTAGACATGATTACACCATGGGCAACAATAACTGGTGACTAGTTCATTTTCAGGCAACTATTTTCAACTTGACCATCGCATTTAGGAGGATAGGTAATTACTGAAATGCAGCTAGCTAGATCACTGGCCAGGGAGTAGTCTCTAACTAAATCGTGGACGCATGACCCATTCTTTGATACATTTCGGTTAACTTGCTCATTATCAAGCAACATGTAAAGATGGTTTGTGGAAAGGTAGAAATCGTTTTTTGAATGATCGCACGGTGAAACTAAAATAGATATGTAGCTGCCTGGTGAGGCTTTCATTTACTTCACAAATTAATTTGGTGATCAAACTGAGTTTCCCAAGTCGTTCGATCGGTGCAAGACAACTGGGAACTCAAGGTCAGATCATGACGTCAGTGATCCTCAAGTCAGATGTCTGTCTGAGCTCTATAAAGCTCTATAAAGCTGATTCCTAGTTATATGTACATATCAGCGGAGTCTGCTTGGGGGAGGACGGCTCATAATAATGGCTGGAATGGAGTCAATGGAAAAGCACATGTTTAATAACATTCCATTAAACTCCATTCCAGCCATTATGATGAGCCATCCTCCCCTCAGCAGCCTCCGCTGATATGTACATATAACTAGGAATCAGCAGCATAATATGGACTTGATATTTGTGCACTGCACCATATATACCTCAATTACCTTGTACTGGTATCCCTTGATTATAGCCAAATTATCGTTTTTCATTGTGTATCTATTACGTGTTTTACTTTTCTATTACTTCTCTATTTTCTGCATTGTTGGGAAGGGCCCATAAGTAAGCATTCACTGTTGGTCCACACCTGTTGTTTACAAAGCATGTGACAAGTAACATTTCATTTGACTGGTGAGCCTATATATTATTTGCAGTTACGCCTCATGGATGTGAAATACAGACTAAATGCTTGGTATGTCACATGGTCTTGAAAAACACCTACTTACATTTGTATTTTCAGATAAGGGTGACCTAAACTACATTTTTTGTGTTACAAACCTGAGGATAGATATGATAAAACACATTTCAATTAGATTTAGGTTGAAGTAGTCCACCGCATGCTTACCATCTTCAGAATCAGCTCACTGCATCATATTTGACTTTGCTTGTTTTGACCAGGCTTCTGTCTGTAAGAAGTGACAAACATATATATGAATAAAGAAAATAGTAAGAGACTAGCAGCAAAACACCATTGTACATGACCTGACAATCTTACTGTAGTAGAAACAGCAGTGTTTCTTTGCAAACTCGCCTTGCTCTTTTGAGCCCCTATACAAGAAAATGTCAACGCAATGACGGCAGAGAAAAACCAGCAGAACTACAGTTTGAAACATTCTGCCAGTGTCTAACATCGGGGTCAGCAACACATGCAAAGCAGGACCAGGGGAGAAGCTTTTGTCAAGGTCATTTGGACTGATTAGTAGGCTATTGTAACAATTTCACAAAATGTACAGTACATTTGGCAATAGTTTGGATGATGAATCCCTAACGTTAACTGTTTGACAGTACCAGTCACATTTGATTAGGAATGTATGAAAGTTACCATGACTCAAATGTTTTGTAGCAGAAAGGCCTTTGTTAGCTAATTCAATTGAAATCTAACTATTAAGCTAATGCACTAGTCAAGACAAAAAACAAGGGTAACTAACGTTAGATATCGAGGCTAATGCACAGACTAGTCTCTAGACAGACAAAAAAAGCTAACTAGATAGGGCTAGCAATTATTGTTAACAATGGGGCTCATTCTTCACGATAGGGCCTAGTCATCAGACCTTACAAAATGTTATCTGAATGTTAATAATGATTTATTTTCATGAGATTGGTGATCACTTGAGTTAATGCAGCTAAATTAAGATTCAGGCCCAGTCGACACATACCGTGTCATAGCAGAGCCTGTGCTGTACAGTTACCTCATCCAAAAACCAGCGTTAATTGTATGAATAGATAACTATAGTTAGATACCAAATCAAGTTTCGTATCATAATGCTCTATCCACATATTCTTGTTGGATCGCCTGCTGCATCACTTTAACGTTAACTACCGATCTTCAAAACAAACCAGGTTTCCGACATTGACATACTAACTAGCTAGTTAGTTATTTCAACACGGTTACCCTACGTAAGATATCATCAGCTGCACATTAGTCGCATCAACGTCACGGTTAGCTAGCACTTCCAAGCTGGCTAACGAGATCACCTCGAGCTGTAGCTATCAACTCAAAAGGTCACTTGGCTGCAAGCTCATTGCGGACCCATTCCACTCGCCAGTTAGCTAACAATACAGCTAAAACACACCGATAATCATTCTACAGCCAATCTACCAGCTGTCATTGACCGTTAACACAACAAACGTGTGGCTAGCTGAAGTTAGCTAACTGAGCAATGATAAGAAGGTTCACGTCGATGACATTACATGCACTTGAATGCAGTAGCTGAAATGCAGTTGATATTCTTAGGGTATTTACATTTTTTGAAAATACTTTCCTGTAGATTAATCTTGAGGGTATTCTTCAGTTGTAGGCTTGCATCTGTTATGGTCTTCCTTATGGTGCCATAACAGAATTGTTTCTGAAGTGTTCATTGGCTGCAATGTGGAGGTCAGAAATGTAGGACCAATCAACAATAGGTTTGTTGGGCTACGAGAGAAAAAAAGTCAGGGCTATATTCAAGATGTGCTAACGTTTTGCAGCATTGCCAGTGCCTGGTCAACACACAGTACAACAGTGCAATAAATCAACTCTATATATTAAAATGCAGACGATTGAATGTCATAAATCCTATATGAAAGTCAACTTATCCACACGTGGATTGCAATTTCATTCCAATTTGCAATAAATGTCCACTATAATATAAAAATGAGCTGGAGTGAACAAAAAATAATTAGGCCAGTGTTTCCCCTGTTATTGCATAGGTGGGACTGCCCTTACTAATACAGTTTATGATAGAGTTTGGCTTCTGTTGGTTGGTTTGACAAAATGAACAAGTTTGGTGCCTAATTGTTCTCATCAGCTCATCAACAACATAGTCAAATTGACTGCACATTCAAATAGACCCAAGATAAAATGATGCATCTGGTTTGTCACCTCTAAACAAAAATTCCAACGCCTTCCTGAAAGCTGCAACTGACCTAGCAGGACTAGTATTTTTTAGACTCACCAAATCTCTTATTTCAGGGGTAATCAAATCCGTGCCTTTGAGATCAGCAGTGCTGGTAATTTTAATCAAGTCATTGTAATGTCATTGACTAATCAAAGCCCACTCACCTGGGGCCTCATTTATACATGTTGCGTAAGGCACAAAAGAAGGCGTATGCCACTCTCTTACGCAATTGGGTAACTGTGACAATCAAATGAGTGGGTATACAAAGGCATGAAATTACAATGCATAATGACGCACAATGGCTGCTTTGGCACTGTTGGAAGATTTGGCGAATGGAAGAATTCAGAGTGAGGGAATTTTCAGAGACCAGCAAAATGTACTGGTCATTGATGATGAGTGGCTTATGAGCTGTTGTCTTTGATATCTGTGCTGTAGTGGGCCCAGCATTACAGAGAAGGACCTGCACTTCAACTCCCATTTCAACTCCTTGGCAACCTCGTTAATCGCATCGATGTTGTCTCTTTGCGTTTGCAGGACTGCCACTGTGAGGACACTGCTGCTGGAGGGTTGTGACGCACGAGGTGCAGTGGAGACAGGGGGCTGGGCGACTCAGCTCCTGCTCAGCTGCAGCACCACCGACCCCGCTGACTAAAAACAATAGAAAATGTCCCCATTGTTTGTGTAAATAAATGTTTAAATACAACTTGAATGCATTTGGTTTACTCTTCAAACGAGGGAATACTAATTACATACCTGGATCATCCGGTGTGTCTTGCATGTCTGTTTCCCCCTCCCCCTCCGTCACTACTCAGGAGGGATTCCCCTATAATACTGGCAAGACGCCCATCAAGGGGGTTGAGCTACGGTGTCCCTGACCCCCGCCTGTGGCACAAACACTTTATCTGTGTAAGGCTATGCGCCTTATGGCCTCCGCCTTTATGTCGGACCACTTTTTTTTCTGAGAGGGTCCGACCTTCTGAGCCAGCAGCAGTAACAGCGTCCGCCACATGCTGTCACTAACGCCTTATTGGCATTTGTAATGCCCACACTGTGTCCATCAAACAATATATTTTGTCTTGTTTCAACTTCCCCTACAATAACTTTTATTTCACACGGGGTGAAATTATTATTTTTTGCCTTTCTTGCCGGGATTTGCCATCATTGTCATGCAGTCAAGTATGGATGAATATTAATTAAGGGCATTTCACTATTTATAGGCATCTATGGGCGTTAAAGGGGGGGGGGACAAGACGCTCGCTCACACGCGCCAAATTTAGAGTTGATTGTGATTTATACATGGGACTTACGTGCACACTGTGTTATAAATCAGAATATTTTTACTTAAGCACTTTCTGTGTTTTGTCCTTACGCCACCTTTTGACGTGAATCCTCCACACAGTTTCATAAATGAGGCCCCTGGTGTCCCAGGTCTAAATCGGTCCAGGTCCCAGATTCGAGGGAAGGATGAAAACCAGCAGTTCTGCAGACACTGATTAGACATGCATTAGCTTCATTCTCCACCTGAGTGCACTATGTCCCAATGTATAGAAGAAGATTGACATCACTTTCTCCATCTGACAGCATCTGATGCTGCAGACTTCATCTGTCAAAGAATACCTTGCTTTGTTTGATAATATATAATTATGTGGCTCATTATACAATTGCAGATAGTAGTAAATGTTATAATAAGTAAAAGTGGTTAACATTTGGAGGCTTGTTGAATCGGTTGTATCCTAGATAGGTCTACACTTACTGACCTTATTGACCTTGCTTTCTTCACAAACGTATATTGTGTCAAGTAGTCTACAATCAAATACTGGATAACTTATGAGTGTTTATTTACATGTTTTATTTTGTAAACATGCAATATTTTTAGCAGTACAGTATGTTCCTCTGGTGGATTAATTTTCCTAGTTTACAGACAGAAAAGAAAGGAACAAACACAGCAGACCAATTTAACCCACAATGGCTGTTTGGGGAATGTCTTTATTCCGTCCAACACTTACCAGACCTGTTTTCTCAACAATTGTCAATAGAGCCACAAACTGCCTTGCATTAATCCAGCACCTACAGTACACTGATAGAGCAGCAGCTGTTCTCATGGCATATCTCCAGCTTTCATATTCATGTCAACATACAGAACATTCTTTGCGAGGGCTATATGAATACCTGCACATGTGAGACCCGGTCATATCGTTGGAGACGATGTGATCAATGAGGAGGCGGGGTTCTTTTCATGTTGACGGGTCAGTTGGTTATCCACAGGGGGTTGTTCCGATATCAAAACTCTGTAGGCCAAACTAGACATTGTGATGGTAGTACGAGGCTGCGACTGGAGCTGCTGCTGCTCTCACACACTTGACTGTAAACTGGGCTCAAGAGCCTGACCTCCCCACCTTTGCAATGTAAGCAAAAGTAGCCTGAGGTGCATGAGGTGCATGTGCCGGTTGACTAAAGGGGATCATGGAGAAGAAAGATATAAAAAAAAATATATAAACTATGGCACAATTGTAAACTTTATAAGTATGGATGTACTTGATGTGTCAGTCTCGCAACGTTGGAGCATTTTTTGTGTGATGTGTGGTAGAATTTGACTCAATAGTTCTGCGTTTGCTTAAGGTTCTCGCGAGTATATTTGATGTACATCAATCGATTATTGTAACTTAAATAAGAAAGCATCAGAATAATACATAATCATTTATTTTTTTTAAAGCAAGAAAAAAAGCTATACTTTCATATAAAAGTCTCACATTGTGCAATTGGGCTCAACCTCCCTTGACTTGTCAAGTTGAGTTACAGGGATCATGTGTGTCAAATGTTGCCACCACATGTCGAGCCGAGTGAATGCATGCCATCTTTTGTGACTTCTAAGAAACGGGTTTAACCATATGATAAATGTCAGTGGCCCTCTGCCAAGATGAGAACTACTTTTACACACTACTACTTCAAGGTTAACACACTACTTAATACTTCTTTTACATCAGTAAGAGGGCAGGACCCAACATATACTGACCCGAAAGCAAAGTTCACCCAATTTTAAAGGTGCAATATGTAACTTTTTGGGCAACCTGACCAAACTCACATTCTTATTGAAAGCAAGTCTAAGAAGCTGTATATTTGTTTTATGTGCGCTATTGCTATGCTTCATTTCTTCCATTTCGTTTTTGTGTCTTTAACTTTCGATTTTGTACACCAGCTCTAAACAGCTGAAAATATTTTTGGTTATGGAAAACATATTTCACTGCGGTTTAGATGGTACAATTATTCTCTACACAATGACTGCTTGTTTTGTCACAAACTGAAATTAGGTGACCTATTATAATTTTAGCAACCAGGAAATTGCACCTTTCAAATAGGCTACTCTCACAGATCTTGAGGCTGAATATGACTTACTGGGACTTTATGGGGCAAAGGATGATCTAAGAAACGGAACTGTTGTTGGAGAAATCAGTAAAACTGGGATGAAACATGCCACTGATTTAAATGCATGGGAGAGTATCCTGTCGAGGCAGATACAGGCTTGTGGCAATGACATGCACCAAACTGTAGCCACAGAAGTGTGGGGGGCCGAGGGCCTACAATGCCACTGTGTATCAGAGCCCCATCAATGTACAGTGTTTTGGCCAAACAATAGGCGTCTCTTACAGACACTGAGTGTCACACGACGGCGATCCATGTTCCCAGCTGCCAGGCACAAAACCATGCCTCTCATGACAGTACAGTCATGTCACTAGAACAGAAAAACACTTCTATATATCCCAGCCCACCAGATGTGCAGCCAAAGGACGCTCCCACACGAACGTGCACAACGACATGTACATGCACAAAATCACACACACACTTATACAAACACACATACCACCTGTCCTGGAATCCTATTTTGATGGTAGAAAAGCTAGGTGTAGTGGAGGTTGGCTCACCTTTTAATTTTTTTAAACATTGCAGACACCCCGGCATATTGTATCATAAATTGGGCTTAACTCTCCTAAGTCCCATGGTCCTAGTTCCCTTAAAACAACAAATTTACATGTACTGTACATACACACCACAAGCAGTGCTCTGCCTGTCACGTCTCCCATACACACAGACACACGTGCATGCGCGCCCCCATGCACAAACACACACACCCTCTGCCCCAGCTGTCTGCTGCACTCAAGGCCTATGGGCTGACATTCTCTCCATTATATCAGGATCTCATGTACTTTCACATTCAGGCATGTGTCACTCCCTCTCATGTGCACACGCTGGCCCATCAAGCCCACGGCAGAGCAGGCAAGGCATTCATGCCAACTCCATGTGGAGGATATGGGCATACTAGCCACATGCATGGAAAAATGCACACATTCTTGACATGGATGACCTGCTGACACAGGGAAATAAGTGCCCACATAAGATTGTAATGTACATTGGTCCAAATGATGGTCGGGAAATATTCTGTTGTTTTTTGTCATGTAAAATAGATAGTATTGTCTGCTGGGACTTTTAATGTGAAATTATCTTTATAATGAATATAACCTCTATGCTATTTTTTTGTTATTTTGCCACATAAGTAAACATCAATTAATTATTGTGTGTTTTAAATACACATACACAATGTTATACACAAGTAGACCTGTATAAAATGACTTTATTAATATATGTGCCATGTTTTCCTTCATAATTTCCCTCAAACTCAATTTCCCCCAAATCAACTAACATCCTTCGTTTTGAAGAATCAATGGATATAACTTTCGATATGCTCCTTTTGTTATCTGAAAATCGATTCATACAAATTATTAATACATTTTTGTATATTTGAAGTACACAAATACAATGATATACACTGAACAAAAATATGAACGCAACATGTAAAGTGTTGGTCCCATGTTTCATGAGCTGTAAAAAAAAGATCCCAGAAAGGTTTTATACGCACATAAACCTTATTTATCTCAAATGTTGTGCACAAATTTCTTTACATCCCTGTTAGTGAGCATTTCTTCTTTGCCACGATAATCCATCAACCTGACGAGTGTGGCATATCAATAATATGATAATTGGGAACAATAAAAGCCCACTCTTAAACGTGCAGTTTCGTTACACAACACAATGCCACAAGTTTTGAGGGAGTGTGCAGTTGGGATGTTGACTGCAGGGATGTCCATCAGAGCTGTTGTCAGAGAATTTTATGTTAATTTCTCTACCATATGCCACCTCCAACATTGTTTTAGAGAATTTGCAAACCACATGTATGACCTGCAAAACACATGTATGAAGTCGTGTGGGCAGGTGGTTTGCTGATGTCAAAGGTTGTGAACAGAGTGCCCCATGGTGGCGGTGGGTTTATGTTGTGGGCAGGCATAAATTACGGACAATGAACACAATTGCATTTTATTGATGGCAATTAGAATGCACAAAAATACCGTAATGAGATCCTGAGGGCATTGTAAGACCCATTTTTTAAAGTTATCTTTGACCAACAGATGCATATCTGTATTCCCAGTCATGTGAAATTCATAGATTAGGGCCTAATTCATTAATTTAAATTGACTGATTTCCTCATATGAACATGTTCAGTATACATAACTAGTACTGTAAAAAGTAGTTATGTTATAAAATGTACTTTTTTATTTTTAGGATGAACATTTGAATAAATGTTTTACAATATACAAAACACACAATATACCAGACGATCACACCAGAGATATATATCAACAATCATGACAATACAAAGAAACGCTACAACTTTTATCAAAACAATAGAAGTATTTACATACTGTCAAGAGCTTAGATCATAATTAACAGAGTATACAAATGTATATTCGTACAGTGAGGAGTTAACAATACAATATTATCATGTTATACTCATATAAAAGACAATGTCCTCCCCTCTTCCTTACCAAGTAGGTCAATTATTTAGCATGAAGAACTGTTAAGATCTGTTAGAGCTTGGCATTTTCCATCCCTCTTTTCAACCGTGGAGGGCCAATCTTTGTTTATCACAGCCACTGATCGCTCTAGACTGGCAATATCTTGAAAATATGATAACTACAATTGTGGTGAGAGGAGTGTGAGAAAATTACTTTATTTATGTGTGTACCCTGTCTACCTTCCTAGTTTACCTCAAACTCTAGCCTGGCCTTAGAGCCATACGAAATATACTTGACATATTTCTGAGCACCTCCAAGACGTATGACACCTACTAAAGGTCTAGTTACTCGAGACAGAAACTAAAGTATTCTAAACCTAACCCAATTCACCCAACCTGCTACGTAAATTCACCTCACATTTGTTGTTTTAGTTCTCCTAACCTTTGTTTTTAGTTCCCCTAACCACCAACATAAATGATCCTCGTAATTCTTGTTTATTATTATTACCTGTTATTACCTGTCTCCTCCCCATCATCTACACTGATTGAAGTGGATTTAACATGTGACAAAAATAAGTGATTATAGCTTTCACTTGGATTCATCTATATTTATGACATGGAAAGAACAAGTGTCCTTATTGTTTTGTATACTCAGCGTATATGCCATTTAGCAGAAGCTTTTATTCAAAGCAACTTAGTCATGCATACAAACATTTTACCTATGGGTTGTCCCGGGAATTGAACTTATTATCCTGTTGTTGCAAGCACCATGCCCTACCAACTAAGCTACAGAGGACCACCTAACCTCTGTGCAGTAGATGCTGGACAAGCTAGGTTGTTTTGTAGCACAAACACACTTTTATAAATAAACTCAGCAAAAAAAGAAACATCCTCTCACTGTCAACTACGTTTATTTTCAGCAAACTTAACATGTGTAAATATTTGTATGAACATAACAAGATTCAACAACTGAGACATAACCTGAATAAGTTCCACAGACATGTGACTAACATAAATGGAATAGTGTGTCCCTGAACAAAGGGAGGGTCAAAATCAAAAGTAACCACCAGATGCATTAAGTACTGCAGTGCATCTCCTCCTCATGGACTTCACCAGATTTGCTGTGAGATGTTACCCCATTCTTCCACCAAGGCACCTGCAAGTTCCCAGACATTTCTGGGTGGAATGGCCCAAGCCCTCCCTCCAATCCAACAGGTCCCAGACATGCTCAATGGGATTGAGATCTGGGCTCTTCGCTGGCCATGGTAGAACACTGACATTCCTGTCTTGCAGGAAATCACGCACAGAACAATCAGTATGGTTGGTGGCATTGTCATGCTGGAGGGTCATGTCAGGATGAGCCTGCAGAAAAGGTACCACATGAGGGAGGAGGATGTCTTCCCTGTAACGCACAGTGTTGATTGCCTGCAATGACATCAAGCTTAGTCCGATGATGCTGTGACACTCGGCCCCAGACCATGATGGACCCTCAACCTTCAAATCGATTTCGCTCCAGAGTACAGGCCTCGGTGTAACACTCATTCCTTCGATGATAAACGCAAATACAACCATCCCCCCTGGTGAGACAAAACCCCAACTCACCAGTGAAGAGCACTTTTTGCCAGTCCTGTCTGGTCCAGCGATGGTGGGTTTGTGCCCATAGGCGACCTAGTTGCTGGTGATGTCTGGTGAGGACCTGCCTTACAACAGGCCTTCAAGCACTTAGTCCAGCCTCTCTCAGCCTATTGCAGACAGTCTGAGCACTGATGGAGAGATTGTGCGTTCCTGGTGTAACTCAGGCAGTTGTTGCCATCCTGTACCTGTCCCGCAGGTGTGATGTTCTGATGTACCGATCCTGTGCAGGTGTTGTTACATGTGGTCTGCCACTGCGAGGACGATCAGCTGTCCATCCTGTCTCCCTGTAGCGCTGTCTTAGGCGTCACACGGTACGGACATTGCAATTTATTGACCCTGGCCACATCTGCAGTCCTCATGCCTCCTTGCAGCATGCCTAAGACATGTTCACGCAGATGAGCAGGGACCCTGGGCATCTTTCTTTTGGTGTTTTTCAGAGTCAGTAGAAAGGCCTCTTTTAGTGTCCTACGTTTTCATAATTGTGACCTTAATTGCATACCGTCTGTAAGCTGTTAGTGTCTAAATGATCATTCCACCGGTGCATGTTCATTCATTTTTTATGATTCTTTGAACAAGCATGAGAAACAGTGTTTAAACCCTTGACAATCAAGATCTGTGAAGTTATTTAGATTTTTACTAATTATATTATCTTTGAAAGACAGGGTCCTGAAAAAGGGCCGTTTCTTATTTTGCGGAGTTTATCATACATTTGCATACATACATGTACAAACTTTATTACATTAATGCCAGGATGCAATCCGATCGCGTGTTGTAGCGTGCTTGACATTTAAAGGTAATTTCCGATTGAGCTGACATATGCAGTGTTTACCGTGAATTTCAAACTCTATGAATGTGGGAACGTGCATTGTCAACAACGCCTGGTCGGAATTGAACCCTGGCCTATAACACTATCACAATTCCAGTCACAAATTAACTCACTTCTGCATAGTGGGTGCTGGATAATCTAGGGTACATGTAATGTTTTTTCTCCACAAGATCTATTGGGACTTTCTATTGGAATATTTCTGCTTGCCTGGGTTACTGTCGTGCTGCATATTTTCCTCCTGTCCTGCCATCCTGAGTCTACAGGCCTGTAAAACAGTCCGTCACCTAGTGAACAGGACAGGGGCCTGTGGTCAGGGGCTGTGCATGTGAGTGAATAGTGAGGTTGGGGGGGGCAACCATAAAAACCCAGGCAGGAGGGCACAAGCACAAAGCTTTATTTCACACATACACACACAAAGCTCATGTGTGTGCAGACAGACAAGATAGATTTTGTGTGGCTGTCTGTGCCTCTCTGGGCTTCTGCATGAGTGCTGTTTTTGTCTTTGTGTGTGAACTGCACACGTGCGTGCGTGTATTTGTACAGTATGTACCCGCGTGTATACAGTGCATTCGGGAAAGTAATTCACACCACTTGACTTTCTCCACATTTTGTTACGTTACAGCCACCATACCCCATAATAACAAAGTGAAAACAGGTTGAGACATTTTTACAAATGTATTAAAAATAGAAAACAGAAATACCTTATTTACATAAGATTCAGACACTTTGATATGAGACTCGAAATTGAACTCTGGTGCATCTTGTTTGCGTCGATCATCCTTGAGATGTTTCTTCAACTTGATTGGAGTCCATTCAATTGATTGGACATGATTTGGAAAGGCACACACCTGTCTATATAAGGTCTCACAGTTGAGAGTGCATGTCAGAGCAAAAACCAAGCCATGAGTTCGAAGGAATTGTCTGTAGAGCTCTGGATTGTGTCGAGGCACAGATCTGGGGAAGGGTACGAAAAAATGTCTGCAGCATTGAAGGTCCCCAAGAACTCAGTGGCCTCCATCATTCTTAAATGAGTTTGGAACCACCAAGACTCTTCCTAGAGCTGGGCGCCCGGCTAAACTGCGAAATCGGGGGAGAAGGGCCTTGGTCAGGGAGGTGACCAAGAACCCGATAGTCACTCTGACAAAGCTCCAGAGTTCCTCTGTGGAGATGGGAGAAACTTCCAGAAGGACAACCATCTCTGCAGCACTCCACCAATCAGGCCTTTATGGTAGAGTGACCAGACGGAAGCCACTCCTCAGTAAAAGGCACATGACAGCCTGCTTGGAGTTTGCTAATGTCTAATATAATATCTAATTGAACTCTTTGACCTGAATGCCAAGCGTCATGTCTGGAGGAAACCTCGAACCATCCCTACGATGAAGCATGGTGGTGGCAGCATCATGCTGCGGGGATGTTTTTCAGCGGCAGGGACTGGAAGACTAGTCAGGATCGAGGGAAAGATGATCAAAACTAAGTACAGAGAGATCCTTGATGAAAACCTGCTCCAGAGCGCTCAGGACCTCAGATGGGGGAGAATGTTCACCTACAAAAGGACACCGATCCTAAGTACACAGCCAAGACAACGCAGGAGTGGTAAGTCTCTGAATGTCCTTGAGTGGCCGAGAGTCCTGGACTAGAACCCAACATAACATCTCGGGAGAGACCTGAAAATAGCTGTGCAGCAACGCTCCCCATCCAACCTAACATAGCTTGAGAGGATCTGCAGAGAAGAATGGGAGAAACTCCCCAAATACAGGTGTGCCAAGCTTGCAGCATCATACCCAAGAAGACTTGAGGCTGTAATCACTGCCAAAGTAAAGGGTCTGAATACTTATGTAATATATTTCTATTTCAGTCTATTCTTATTTTTTTTACATATAATTTATACAAATATGTTTTTGCTTTGTCATTATGGGGTAATGCATGTAGCTTGATGAGGGAATTGTATAATTCATTTTCAATTTTAGAATTAGGCTGTAACGTAACATAATGTGGAAAAGTTAAGAGGTCTGAATACTTTCCGAATGCATTGTATGAGAGTCAAGTGTTTGTCTCTGTACATTATAATGCATACAGTTGTGGTGTACATCTGCATTGGATATGTCAGTATGTGTATGTGAGTGTATGAATCAACATGAGGCCAGCCCAGGAAGTGACTCCACCCTGGAGCAATGTACAGAATTTGACGTAGCACCTCCTGTGGGCTGTGGGGAGAAGCCCATTTAGGCTACATGTGTACTGGCAGGAGAGCAGAGCTGGTGAGCTTCACAACAGCCCATAGCTTCTCCATCTTCTTCCTCTCAAAAGACTCCATTGTTCCCAGTGTGGAGAGAGAGAGAGAGCAGAGCTAAAGGGGGCTGAAGCTGGCGGACTGGGGCAGTGGGCGTTGGGACGCTGCCTAAAACCACATGGAGGAGAGAGCAAGACACAGGCCAGCTCTGTGTGCTTCACAGCTCACTGTTGGAGTGCTGCCCCAAGTTAGCAGTGTCGTATGAAAAACTCCACAACACATCATAAAAAATACACACCTAACTGTCAGAGAACCACCCTGGGTGTCGACAGCCAACCAACGGACTTAACGGTCTCAAGCAACCCATACAACCCCCCCGGGGACTGCATTTGACTGTTGTTTGTCTTGATTCACTGGAGCAGTGTTGTAATTTTGTGCATTACCTGACTGGACCAATCAGCTTTCGCCGCCGACTTCTGCAAGCTGGGTAGTGGTGTGTGCTACTTTTACACTAAAGTATATGGGAAACAGTTTGAGGTAAAAATTGCAGTGTCATGAGCTAATTCATTCCTTGCTGTTTCACCACTACTTATTTGGTGTTCGACATACTTGAATTGTTTTACTTGATAGAAAGTGTCATGGAAACAAATTTGATAAGCAACAGCTAAGAAACAAAGGAGCAACGAAGACAATACAACATTTCAATTATAACAACGCATACTTAAAAAAAAGAAGAAACTGTCGTAAGCCAGCCAGTGTATATTTTTGGAGTGTTTTCACTTTTTTATTGAAACAGTATGAACAAACACACTGCAATTAAATAAAAGGACTTGAAGAAATCAGACAGTAAAATTAAAGACCTAGAGTTGATAATATGGAGCAAAAGCGGAACATAAATGTCGTCGCAAACGATTGCAGTGTCTAAAGCGGATTCATTCAACAATTATCATCACTCATTCAGTGCACTTATTAACTGAGTTCTTAATGCAAGCGGAGCTAAGCTGAGACTGAATGATTTTTACACCCGTTAATGACTACTAACGGTTATGAAGAAAATCTGTGTGTATTTTTGCTTGGTATACTCTATCCCAACTAAAATAAGCAGAAGTACAGTGGATACATTATAAAAGACAATGCTAGCAGAATGGGGGCTAATAACCACTACCTGTACATGGAACACATTTTTTGGTGAAACACATTTTTTGGAACACATTTTTTGTCAAAACTGTCCTATTGGAATGGGTGGCAGTTAAAGTACAGTCAATTCACATTAATGTACTTCAATAGTAACATCTCCAAACTATCCATGGAATACCAGAGACAGTGGCACAAACCCTTCTGCTAAATTTCACAGATATGTACTAGGTTTTTATGTCAGTGTTAAAGCTGGCAGAATGTCACGTTGCACTTGCAAATGAGCCGTCTTTTCATTGGCCCCTCACTAACCTCCAGGACATGAGCACAATGTCGAAACAACTTCTGCATACAGTGCTTCATATAGTTGTTGGAACATTTCTGTAGTGAGGGACTCATTGGCTAGGTGTTAAGGTGACAAAATACTAATGTGGTTGGTTTTTCAGAGGGATTTTCAGTTAGGTCCATTGGCCACAATAGCCTTTGGCTGCTTTGCAATGTTCCATATACTGAATGCTATAGTGAGCAACTGCAACATATGATAAAGTAATAACTATAGTCCCTTTGCATGGTATATACACCCCGTGGAATTCGCAACATTCTCTCCCATCTCCTTTTTTCCATATTCCCATTTTTTCTTGTATAGGTCCTCTTCACCAACTCTAATGCACATCTGTGTTAATGTACACACCCTTGCATAAAGAGAGAGTGTTTTCTACCACAAGTGAGATAATCCCTTACTTATTTTTACAAATCCAAATGAAAGACCCTGAAATTCACTTTGACATCCTGTGGGCAACCTTTTTTTCAGTTTGGTTGTTGGTATGGGGGTTTGCTGTGTGGTTGTACAGGACCGTTGATGTCAATGGCTCCGTCTTGGGATTGGGGGAGAAGAGGAGAAGTGGGCAAACATCCTCCCCCACACACCTTCCCCTCCTTTTGTCAACAGTCCAAGATCCTGGTTAAGTTAGAGTGCTGGTAGAATGCTTGTTTAATGACAGGAAATTACATCAGAATTGCCAGAACTTTTTGGGGACTTCCTGTCTTGCAGCCTTTCTCCTCAGGGGCTGAGGGATGAAGCGAGAAGGAGAAAGAGAGTAAGACAAATAGGCCAACACACACAAACATCTGGTTATGCCTCATAAAAATGTCAGTTGATGATTGAAGATGGTTTGGAAAATAAAATATAAAAACCTACTTGATTTATGATTTTAAAGATAACACACATACAGAACATTACTTTTAGTAGATACTGTAGTTTTTAATGAAATGTCATCATTCATAAATATAAGGAGTCTCTATTGACCCCAAAATGAGGAAATAAAAACATGGATTCATGTAATTTAATTAATTCACACACCTCAATATACTGGGTGTTATCTTGGTTATGGGCACTGTACAGACATTTTGGGCCTGGGATAAGGATATAGCTTTGTATGGTTTTACATAAGGAGAAACAGACTTGAAATCATGGAATTTGTGAAAGTAAAATGTATTAAATTCCAAATCTAGCCAATTCATACAAAGCGTTTCAAAATGGACCAACGACAACAACAAATATCTTTGAATTAGTTATCGAGATAGAACACTCAAGAGGACAGCCTTGAACCATGGAGAGTCAGGGGGTTAAGATGGTTAACTGGGAAACAATCAAAGAGAAAATTATAGAAACCAAGATGCTCCTTTTTTTGGCAGCCCTTTTCTTAGCAGCAGCAGCAGCAGCAGCAGCAGCCGCCCTATGGCATAGAAAACGCTCCCTGTTAGCAGGCAAGCACATCCCCAGACATGACAGCATTCTCAGAGGAAGAGGTGTTGTAGAGAGTACAGCAGCTGTCTGTTGGAACATGCTTCTTGTTCCCATTTAAAAAGTTAATAAACACAACTTTCAAAGAAATTCAGACACTTCTATTTGAATGTATGATTCAAATATATTATGTTCAGAGGACCAGTTATGGTTGAAAAGTGATGCAGGTTGTGTCTTACCTATTAAAACACATTCTTTGTAACAACCCGTACACCAATTTCACCATTGTGGCTTAAAGGGATAGTTTGGCCCTTTATCTACATCCCCAGAGTCAGATGAACTCAGGATACCATTCTTATGTACTGTATCTGCATGCGTAAGTTGTGGAAATGTAAGAGTATTGTGCATGGTTTTATGGTAGCTTCATGCTTCTACAGCATTCTTAGTTCTCTAATGAGAACATGGCAAACAGGACATGCACACTGTGTATGCGTGCACGTGCATGCCTGCACTCAATCTAGTTCCATATGAGTATCCCTTGGAGGTACTTACGAGTATTTTCCCATTCTCCTCACCACGGCGATCACCACGGCGATGACAACGATCACTGCCACCAATGCACCAATACCAATACCAACCACTTGTCCAGAGCCCATACCCTCTGTGGAAGGAAAACAAAGGCTGAGTTACTCCACCAGAGTGATCTCAATAGGGACACAACAACACGTTTGGTGAAAGAACAGGAAGGAAACCGAGAGAAGGAAAAGATAGATGTAAAGACGGAAAGACAGAACAAAGACAAAATCCACTGAAAGGAAATAATTAAAATGAAGGGAGAATCGGGCAAAGCAATCTCATGGTGTCTTGTGCTCTACATATCATTGGCCTCTATTTGATAACGCTATATGGGAGCAGACAGACTGTAGCATTGGGAGGGTTTCCTCAGTTTCATGGTCTCTCTACATCTATCTAATTACAGATATCTCCTGTCCTGAGATCCTCAGTACTTACCCTCTGGTTCCTCCACCTCCACCGCCTCCTTAGCCTCTGCAGCTGTCGTGGCCTCGGCTTCGGGCACAGCCGGGGCCTCGGTGTGGATGGCAGGGGCGTTAGTTGTGGCCGCCTCCTGCTTGGCAGCTTCAGTGGCAGGGGCAGGGGCTTCGGTCTCCACAGGAGCGACCTCCGTGGCAGCAGCCTCAGTAGCGGCGGTTTCTTCTCCGGCAGGGGTGTCCGTTACGACATCCTCGGCGGCAGGAGTGTCCGTTACGACATCCTCGGCCGTAGCTTCGGGTTCAGCTGAAGGGGCATGGGTGACTACGGGATCTTCCTCTTTGAGGGCCTCCGTAGCCTCGGGAACAGCAGGGAAATCTGTCACCAGCTCTACTGGTGTCACCAGTGTGCCTGACGAGAAGCAAAGAGAGGTCAGAGACTGGTAGAGGCAAATAAACAATATTCACACACGCTGAAGAGAGAGACTACATTTGTTGATGACATACTGTACATGACCATTTATTTTTTTCTGTGATGTTAATATCCTAAACAACAGCTCATGGAGTCCTATTCACCATTTGGTCTCTCTGTCATTTCACAATCGTTTTGAAATGTAGTAGCTGGAAAGAGAGAATGATGGTTGGAAAGTACCTCATTGCAAGGGCATGGTGAAATAATTTGAGAGAAAAACTACGTGAATATTAACATTCTTCCTTGACATTATGTTCCCAGCCTAAGGCTTGACTCATCAGTAGCAGTGAGAACATGGCTGCCACATCCCATGACTGAACAAACATTGGTCCTCCCTCCTCCCCAGTCCCACCCACCACTCTCCATCCTGTCTTGGGCTGTGTTTGCGCACTCGCATGCCCCACCCTCTGCCTCATTTGCTGTAAAATGGAGTCTCCACCTTAACAGGCCCTAGATAGGGACGGCAGGAAGTCAGCAGATGAGGGCATACCATTAAAACACCAAGAGGAGTAAGAAACAATGGACAATTCAGTATAAAACAACACAACTACAGTAGATGCTTAACAGTTGTTGCGCATTGCTTGAGAAAACGGGATCCAAATGACTCATGTGTTGGAATTAGTTCTTTGTGATGTTACCATAGAGACCAAAGATCTGCACGATCTCAACTTAAATAAGAATCCTCTCATCTGGCCATTTTTGGATGGCAATAACAGTTGGAAAGGAAGCTCTTTGAGCTGAGCTCAGTGGAACGTCAACGCTTGTAGTGAAATGTACTATAATCTATCCTATAATTGTATGAACCCACTTGTAATAAGAATAGCCTCTTTGTTCAAAGGGTTGGACCGCAAAGTAGAAGCTGAGTGAGACCTTACTGTAGCGCTCTACAAATCAAGTCCTATCTGTGCCTGTTCCCTTCCAGACCACAACTTTGCTTGGACAGCGCAGCTTCGAAATTATTAAGTGGAAGTCCATTTTAGTGGAGGACTGAAATTATGGTAAACTTGCAACGTGTTCTGCTGCAGTCTCTCCTTTTCCCTGAGAGTACTCTTTGCCCTTTCAAATCTGCAATATGAAACTTCTCTGAGCTCAGATCTGTCTTAACTTAGAACCTGACATCATTTTCTTTGCCGTTTCACAGAGATTCTTCAAAACCCTTTACAATAGAGAATGCTTTACGAGGTTAAAAATAACTCCCTCTCTCATTGTCCCACAACTGCCCCATTATTCTTAGTCACATATTTGCTCAAATTCTCATTAGCAACAAGCAAGTTTAAATAGAACTTGCTTGCTTGTTATAATTAAATAAAATGCTTGTTCTCCAATGACTTTGCTGTTTGTTTGGAAAGTCTGATGATAAAGTGCCATTATGTCCGCTGCTCATAATAAGCTCTAAGTACTATTTCCTTCCAACTGTGCTGGCTAATACAGCTGTGCTAGTGAGTAAGAGAACAGGATTGTTGCCCTGTCTCCATCTCTCTCCCTCCCTCCTTACCACTATGCTTCTCGCTCCCGCTCTCTCTTCTCCCCATCTTCTCCCTGCCATGCCCCCACCCCATGAATTAAGTTGCTCCTGATAAAGATTTTGGGAATGCTGTAACATTAGCCCTGCAAGAGGAGAGCGGGGTGAGGTGGAGAGGGCGCAAGAGCAGTGATAAAGGGTTGATTGAAGCCGGAACGATATAGAGCCCAGCGGCAGCCACTTTCATTTATTCACTCTCTCACTCATCCTGCTCCATGAACAGGGGCCTAGTACCACAGACTGTCTCAGGTTTAATGTTCCATTATAGCCTGACCTCAGAGCAGATGTGGTTGTGACAGGGGAGGCTGGTGGGGGGAGCTATAGGAGGACAGGCTCATTGTAATGGCTGGAATGGAATTCATGGAACGCTGTCAAACACATGAACATAAAATGTCTGACGCTGTTCCACCTAGTCTATTCCAGCCATTACAATGAGCCCGTCCTCCTATAGCTCCTCCCACCAGCCTCAACTGGTGTGTGAGTGTGTGTATGCTTGAGTTTCAGTGTGTGTGTGTATCATCAGCTCCCTAAATCACCGCTGAGCAGTAAAAGTCTGTCTCGATGACCCTGCTTTAAAATTTCTCTCAAACAAGATCCTTGGGGAGGAGGGGGGACCATAAAAGGCAGGCAAACAGGCAAAGGGGCGAGAGTGAAAAGTGAGAGAGTGACAGAATACAGCAAAGGGCCGGGAGAAGCGGTGGAGCCGTATTGGGTCGGGATCCTGCCTGTCGGACAGTAATGGCATCGTGAGGGAGAACAACAGAGAGGGGGAGAGAGAAAAATATACATTGTGAGAGAGGGAGAGATAGCAGGACAGATCCATCACCATCAGCTGCCACTGAGGGTCCCCCGTGTGTGTGTGTGTGTGTGTGTGTGTGTGTGTGTGTGTGTGTGTGTGTGTGTGTGTGTGTGTGTGTGTGTGTGTGTGTGTGTGTGTGTGTGTGTGTGTGTGTGTGTGTGTGTGTGTGTGTGTGTGTGTGTTTAGGGGGGAGAGAGGCCTGTGCTAAGCTGTCTGTAGACAGGTAGGGCCCATCTGCAGATGTATGAGGGAGTGTCTCTGCTGTGGTCCCGGCGCCAAAGAATGTTGTTCCTTAGCTGGGGAGGTATCCTCCCATCCCATCTCATCACGGTATGGCCTAAGCAGAAGCGCTGGCCTCCCATGCTAACCGTATGAGTTGCACTTTGAGTTGAGCAGGAGAGGTCTGATAGCCAGAGTGGAATATTCCCACGGGCTCTTATCTTAGACGCAATAGTGTCCACATACAGGCCATGTTTTTTTTCCTCGAGTAGAGATATCCCACTGGGCAAAAACTAGTTGAATCAACGTTGTTTCCACATAATTTAAAACATAAAAAATCAAGGTGATGACGCTGAATCGTGGAAAACGTATTGGATTTGCAAAAAGTCATCAACATAAGGAGATTTAGTATGTTTTTCAGCCAATTTTTAATCTCAATCCAATGACATGGTGACATTTTTTGTTGATTTCACGTTGAATTCGTGTTAGTTGACAACTCAACCTAATGTACATTTTTAAAAATAGACTAGTCCTCTTGTGGACAACATAGCTGAGGCCGCCGATGGCACACGACTTCTATCAAGCTGTATATCCTGTGAACTTAAAAAATATATAGGCTAAATATCACCAATATATCTCAAGCTGACTTCTGCAAAATATTGAGTCACCAAAACAAATATAGCGATAAATCCAGTGAAACTCATGAATCTATTATTAAGGTAACTTTAACAGCACATTAAGTTAACAACACCCCCCCAATTCTCCCTCCTCTTGGCAGCAGCTAATAGGGATTCTTTATTTATTTATTTATTTAACCAGGTAGGCCAGTTGAGAACAAATTCTAATTTTCAACTGCGACCTGGCCAAGATAAAGCAAAGCAGTGCGACACAAACAACACAGAGTCACACATGGAATAAACAAACGTAAAGTCAATAACACAATAAAAAAGTCTATATATAGTGTGTGCAAATGAAGTACGATTAGGGAGGTAAGGCAATACATAGGCCATAGTGGAGAAATAATTACAATTAAGCAATTAAACACTGGAGTGATAGATGTGCAGAAGTTGAATGTGCAAGTAGTGATACTGGGGTGCAAAGGAGCAAAAAAGATAAGACAGGGCTTTACCTAGCTAAGACTTATAGATGACCTGGAGCTAGTGGGTTTGGCGACGAATATGAAGCGAGGGCCAGCCAACGAGAGCATACAGGTCGCAGTGGTGGGTGGTAAATGCGCTTTGGTGACAAAACGGATGGCACTGTGATAGACGGCCTCCAATTTGCTGAGTAGAGTGTTGGAGGCTATTTTATAAATGACATCACCGAAGTCAAGGATCGGCAGATAGTCAGTTTTACGAGGGTATATTTGTCAGCATTAGTTAAGGATGCTTTGTTGCGAAATAGGAAGCCGATTCTAGATTTAATTTTGGATTGGAGATGCTTAATGTGAGTCTAGAAGGAGAGTTTACAATCTAACCAGACACCTAGGTATTTGTAGTTGTCCACATATTCTAAGTCAGAACCGTCCAGAGTAGTGATGCTAGACGGGCGGGCGAGTAGGAATCGGTTGAAGAGCATGCATTTAGTTTTACTTGCATTTAATTAAGAGCAGTTGGAGAGTTGTATGGCATTGAAGCTGGTCTGGAGGTTTGTTAACACAGTGTCCAGAAGTATACAGAATGGTGTCGTCTGTGTAGAGGTGGATCAGAGAATCACCAGCAGCAAGAGCGACATCATTGATGTATACAGAGAAAAGAGTCGGCCCGAGAATTGAACCCTGTGGCACCCCCATAGAGACAGCCAGAGGTCCAGACAACAGGCCCTCCGATTTGACACACTGAACTCTGTCTGAGAAGTAGTTGGTGAACCAGGTGAGGCAGTCATTTGAGAACCCAAGGCTGTTGAATCTGCCGATAAGATTGTGGTGATGGACAGAGTCGAAAGCCTTGGCCAGGTCGATGAATACGGCTGCACATTGTCTTTTATCGATAGCGGTTATGATATAGTTTAGGACCTTGAGCGTTGCTGCGGTGCACCCGTGACCAGCTCGGAATAAAATTTGATTTGATTTGATTTGGACAGTGTTTCCTAGCCTCAGCGCACTGGACAGCTGGGAGGATGTGCTCTTATTCTCCATGGACTTTACAGTGTGCCAGAACTTTGGGGAGTTTGTGCTACAGGATGCACATTTCTGATTGAAAAAGCTTGTCTTTGCTTTCCTAACTGCCTGTGTATATTGGTTCCTAACTTCCCTGAAAAGTTGCATATAATAAATACAGCAATATGAATTGAGATGGCTTAAAAGGAGCCACAATAAATATCTCAAGTTAAAGTCCAGAAAGCCATCAAATGATACCATCAGTTCACTGTTTTATAAGTTTCTATGCAGTCATGTGTTTTTTTCTTTCTTCTCTTCACTGTGTCTGGGCCTGTGGTGTAGGTGTAAGAGGAGTGAGACATTCATGTTCATGCTAACAGTGAAGATACACCAGCCCTTGGTTTGGCTATGTTGTGGAGGTGCCCCCTTGGCCTTATGGCTGGACTGAATTACCCTCTTGTCAGTGCCTGCCACACCAAACTACACCTCTGTCTGGGATACTGCGTTCACAAGCTAAAATAGCCCCCACCTTGGCTGACTCAAACTCAGACAGATCTGTATTTTCTTTCCACACAGATTTGGCATAAAACAGGCAAGCCTACATCTTCAAACTTGAAACTTTTGATAGCTTAAAAAAAAGGCATGCTGGTGACGTAAGAGATGCTTTCCGGAGTTGATTTTACAGTGCACGTCTCATACAGTGCATTCGGAAAGTATTCAGACCACTTGACTTTTTCCACATTTTGTTACATTACAGCCTTATTCTAAAACGTATTAAATTGTTGTTTTTTCCCTCATAAATCTACAAAAAATGCCCCCATAATGACAAAGTAAAAACAAGTTAAGACATTTTTTGCACATTTATTACAAATAAAAAACTGAAATATCACATTTACATAAGTATTCAGACCCTTTACTCAGTACTTTGTTGAAGTACCTTTGGCCGCGATTACATCCTCGGGTCTACTTGGGTATGACACATGATGGCGCCGACAGAGATGGTCACCTCGCTTCAGGTCCTTAGAAACCTCTGCAGTAATTTTTTTTTTTTATGTATCATTTCTTACATTGTTAGCCCAGAAAATCCCAAGTGTTATTACATACAGCCGGGAAGAACTATTGGATATAAAAGCGACGTCAACTTACAACATTACGACCAGGAATACGACTTTCCTGAAGCAGATCCTTTGTTCGGACCTCCACCCCAAAACAACGCGGTCGTTGCAGGGGAGGCCGACAGAGCGGCCTACTGGTCAGACTTAGAAGGCGAGCACCCCATCCACTGCTTCTGAGAATATTACTCGCCAATGTCTAATCTCTAGACAACAAGGTGAACGAAATTAGGTTACGAGTTGCCTTCCAGAGAGACATCAGCGATTATAACATTCTCTGTTTCATGGAAACATGGCTCACTCGGGTTATGTTGTCAGACTCGGTACAGCCACCCGGTTTCTTCGCACATCGCGGTGACAGAAACAAACATCTCTCTGGTAAGAAGATGGGCGGGGGTGTGTGCCTTATGATTAACGATTCATGGTGTAATCATAACAACATACAGGAACTCAAGTCCTTTTGTTCACCTGACCTAGAATTCCTTACAATCAAATGCCGACCGCATTATCTACCAAGAGAATTCTGTTCGATTATAGTCACAGCCGTGTATATCCCCTCCAAGCAGAAACCACGATGGCCCTGAAAGGACTTCTATGTAAACTGGAAACCATATATCCTGAGGCTGTATTTATTGTTGCTGGGGATTTTAACCAAGTTAATCTGAGTACAAGGCTTCCAAAATTCTATCAGCATATTGAATGCGCGACACAAGCTGGTAGCATTCTGGACCATTGCTACTCTAAAGCCCTCACCTACCTTCCCTTCGGCAAATCTGACCATGACTCCATTTTGTTGCTCCCAGCCTAGAGACAGAAACTAAAACAGGAAACGCCTGTGCTCAGATCTATCCAATGCTGGTCTGATCAATCGGATTCCACGCTTCAAGATTGCTTCGATCACGTGGACTGGGATATGTTCCGGGTAGCCGCAGACAATAACATTGATGTATATGATGACTCAGTGAGCCAATTTATTAGCAAGTGCACCGGTGATGGTGTACCCACTGTGACTATTAAAACCTTCCCTGACCAGAAATGGTGGATTGATGGCAGCATTTGCGAAAAACTGAAAGCGCGAACCACCGCTTTTAATCAGGGCAAGTCGACTGGAAACATGACTGAATACAAACAGTGTAGCTATTCCCTCCGCAAGGCAATCAAACAAGCAAAGTGTCAGTATAGAGACAATTTAGGGTCACAATTCAACAGCTCAAACCTTAGCATGTAGCAGGGTTACAGTCAATCACGGATTACAAAAAGAAAACCAGCCCCGTCCAGGACATTGACGTCATGCTCCCAGACAAATTAAACAACTTCTTTGCTCGCTTTGAGGACAATACCATGCCACTGACAAGGCCCGTTACCAAAGCCTGTGGGCTCTCCTTCTCCGTGACCAATGTGAGAAAAATATTTAAACGTGTTAACCCTCGCAGGGCTGCCGGGCCAGACAGCATCCCTAGCCGTGTCCACAGAGGATGCGCAGACCAGCTGGCTGGTATATGTACATATTCTTATTCATCCCTTTACATTTGTGTGTATAAGCTAGTCCTTGTGAATTTGTTAGATTACTTGTTAGATATTACTGCACTGTCAGAACTAGAAGCACAAGCATTTCGCTACACTTGCATTAACATCTACTAACCATGTGTATGTGACCAATAAAATTTGATTTGATTTTACAAGTTTGACACAACTGTTTCTCCCATTCTTCTCTGCAGATCATCTCAAGCGCTGTCAGGTTGGATAGGGAGCGTCACTGCACAGCTACTTTCAGGTCTCTCCAGAGATGTTTGATTGGGTTCAAGTCCGGGCTCTGGCTGGGCCACTCATGGACATTCAAAGACTTGGCCCGAAGCCACTCCTGCACGGTCTTGGCTGTGTGTTTAGGGTTGTTGTCCTTTTGGAAGGTGAACCTTGGCCCCAGTCTGAGGTCCTGAGTGTTCTGGAGCAGTATTTCATCAAGGATCTCTCCGTACTTTGCTCTTTCCCTCGATCCTGACTAGTCTCCCAGTCCCTGTCGCTGAAAAACATCCCCACAGCATGAAGCTGCCACCACCATGCTTCTCTGTAGGTATGGTTCCAGGTTTCCTCCAGATGTGACGCTTGGCATTCAGGCCAAGGAGTTCAATCTTGGTTTCATCAGACCAGAGAATCTTCTTTCTCATAGTCAGTTCAATAGGTGCCTCTTGGCAAACTCCAAGTGGGCCGTCATGTGCCTTTTAATGAGGAGTGGCTTCCGTCTGGCCATTCTACCAGAAAGGCAGTGGTGGAAAAAGAACCCAATTGCCGTACTTGAGTAAAAGTATAGATACCTTACTAGAAAATTACTCAAGTAAAAGTAAAAGTCACCCAGTAAAATACTTTTTGAGTAAAAGTCTAAAAGTATTCGGTTCTAAATATACTTAAGTATCAAAAGTAAAAGTATAAATAATTTCAAATTCCTTATATTAAGCCAAGCAGACGGAACCATTTTCTTGTTTTTAAAATGTATTGATAGCCAGGGGCACACTCCAACACTCAGACATAATTTATGCATTTGTTTTTAGTGAGTCCGCCAGATCAGAGGCAATAGAGATGACCAAGTATTCTCTTGGGTGTCAAAGAAAAAGTAGTGAGTAAAAGGTACATTATTTCTTTAAGAATGTAGTGAAGAAATAGTAAAAGTTGTCCAAAAAAGTTTTTCTACTTAAGTACTTTACACCACTGCATAAAGGACTGATTGTTGGAGTGCACCAGAGATGGTTGTCCTTCTAGAATGTTCTCCCATTTCCACAGAGGAACTCTGGAGCTCTGTCAGAGTGACCATCGGCTTCTTGGTCACCTCCCTGACCAGGGCCCTTCTTCTCCGATTGCTCAATTTGGCAAGGTGGCCAGCTCTAGGAAGAGTCAATGCTGCAGAAATGTTATGGTAGGCTTCCCCAGATCTGTGCCTCGACACAATCCTGTCTCGGAGCTCTACACACTATTCAATCGACCACATGGCTTAGTTTTTACTCTGACATGCACTGTCAACTGTGGGACCTTATATAGAAAGGCGTGTGCCTTTCGAAATCATGTCAAATCAATTGAATTGACCACAGGTGGACTCCAATCAAGTTGTAGAAACATCTCAAGGATGATCAATGGAGTCTCATAGCAAAGGGTCTGAATACGTACGTAAATAAGGTATTTATGGTTTTCATTTTTTAATATATGTGCAAAAATGTCTAAAAACCTGTTTTCGCTTTGTCATGGTGGGGTATTGAGTGTAGATTGATGAAGATAAAAATCGAGTTTAGAATAAGGCTGTAACGTTACAAAACAGTCAAACAGTCAAGGGGTCTGAATACTTTCCGAATGCTCTGTATGTGGTGTGTGAGGGCACACTTGAATCACTTTACAAACAGGCATGGACAGATGGCACTGACCTGGGTCTGTAGCCAGATGTGCTGGAGTGAGTCTTTTAAAGGAGAGCGGCTCAGACAAAGCTCATTTTGAGCCAGGAGGGGCTTGGGAGAGGAATGCATAGGGAGTCAACTGGGTAAAAATAATTAACAGGCTCTTTTCGGAGCATGTGCAGGTTTTTCTACTTATTTGATTCATGTTATTTTTATTGTCAGGGCGTGGAGCAGAGAGGAGCAGCTTTAAGAGTTGACGCTCTTCGGGCCTTCGTGAAAAGGGCTGCGTCTGGTCGGTAAAGGTTGCCGTTTAAAAATAAACCCCCCTCAACTGTGCCCTGGCCCGGCCCTAGACTCATCAACCGGGAGTAGGGGGAATAGTAGGAGAGGAGGGGGCGGCCGGAGTGGGGGTTGAGGGGGGCTGGTAAAGCTTGATACCCTGCCAAAGATGGGTAAATGTGGAGGGGGCGGTGGGCCATGTCAGTCTAACAACATGCGGTAGAGGTGGGGCAGCAGGCAGCAGCCCTCACTGTTAAGCCCTCACGTAGCCGGGTGTTCTCTCTCCCGGTCACATCCATATGACAGTCTTAAATATAGAGTTACTTTCTATTAATACCCACACACAAACTAGTCCTTCTGTACTCTGTCTCTGCTCACTTTTCTCCCTCCCCATGGGGAAAGGATTTCCTACCTAGGACTTGCAAGGGAGAGTGGGAGAGGGACAGAGAAAGATAGGGAGGGTAAAGCTTTCGGATAAAAGTGTACAGTGTGTATATTTGGTCAGACCCGAGCACTGTTTGGTAGCCTTCCAAAGGATATTCCTTTTTCTCCCTGCCGGCGGCCAAGAAATCATGAGCATGAGGCACAAGACCTCGCACCATTACATCACATTCCCCCTTGTGTCTCTGAATCCAACTTTCCTCCTCACCGAGGCTTGGGGAAGGAGTGTGGGGGGAGGGAGAGAGAGGGAACTGTTAGAATCGACACAGACTATCCACCCATTCGCCCCTCTTTATTACATTAACACCCTCGGCCAAGGCTCTTCTTTTTCCATTCAGGATGATCCAAAGCAATTCACTGCTAAATGAAACGCACAACTTATATTTAGAGGAGAATTACAAGAGGCCAATACCACAGCTGTACACATTACAAATGAAAAAATAACTACTGTGAAAAACAATATCAACATCAATCAAACCAAAAAAGGTGTTTTCACTTTACCTTGAGAGGGAAACTTTAGAACTAAGGACAAAGAACTAAGAGCAGCCTCAAGATTCAAATTCACGACGCGGCAGGATACAAGACAAACAGACAAAGGGTGTGTGAGTATGATAAGAGATGTGTGGTGTGGGAGTGTGAAAATCAGGCAGAGTGGCCAGACAGAAAAGACAGTGTGCCATGAGGGCTCGAGCCCTGGTTGTTGACTTACTTGCGTGTGCGACGGCACAGAGGTGGCCGACCAGGGCCAGCAGAAGCAGCAGCTGAACTTTGATCATGATGTCAAGTAGTCTTCTCCTCTGGTTAATGCTGTACAGAGACCCCCAGGGCAAAGAGCAACACTAGACCCTTTCACACACAGCAGCACATGCACTGGCGTCTCCAGGGAGATAGCAAAAAAATAAATGTCTTGAGGAAAAAGTTTCCAAAAATGTCCCAGGGAACTTGTTGTAGATAGAGACACGGACGGTCAGCAGCAGTAACAGCAGACGGCACGGCTTTGGAGGCTGAGGGAGAAAGGCGTGGAACGCTTGATGGATGTCGACAGGGCAGGAGAGAGAGAGCGAGAGAGCGAGAGAGAGAGAAAGGATCTGACCGGCTACTTGGTAGAATGGAGAGAGACAGGCACAGGGCAAGGGAAAGAGAGAGTGTGAGTGTGTCGGGAGTGGAGGACGTGTGCTGGTACTTTCGGGGGGTGTGATGGTGAGCGGGGGGCTGGGCAGTGTAAGGTGGTCTCTGCCCCGGTGCTGCCTCCCTACTTGAACAGTCCAGTCAGCTGCTGACTGCCCTGCAATACCAGAAGCACACACAGAAATATATAAATAAATACACCAATATATTTATACACACAAGGTAGACACCACAAAAAGGTACACAATTAGTTGCATGCAAATATACCCTCAAAAACAAACACTTTCTGTGGACATTTTGTGTGGACACTTTCCACACAAAATAAATAGAAATGCAGCACAACAGAAAAACAATTCCATTCCTCAGCTACTAGGTCTAGGCATAACGCCATTTGAGAAATGTTTTGACTAAACTTTTACAAATTAATAAAAGAAGTACCTTGAGTCAATAAGTGTTCAACCCATTTGTTATGGCAAGCCTAAATAAGTTTGGGAATAAAGTTGCATTGCCTCTGTGTGCAATAATAGTGTGATTTTTGAATGACTACCTAATCTCTGCACCCCACACACAGATAATTGTACGGTCCCTCAGTCGAGCAGTGAATTTCAAACACAGATTCAACCACAAAGAGCAGGGAGCTTTTCCAATGCCTCGCAAAGAGGGCACCTATTGGTAGATGGGTCAAAATTGAATAGAAATTGAATATCCCATGGTGAAGTCATTCATTACTTTGCATGGTGTATCAATACACCCAGTCACTACAGAGATACAGGCATCCTTCCTAACTCAGTTGCCGGAGAGGAAGGAAACCGATTTAACCATGGTGACTTTAAAACAGTTACAGAGTTTAATGTCTGTGATGGGAGAAAACTGAGGATGGATCAATAACATTGTAGTTACTCCACAATACTAACCTAATTGACAGTGAACGGAAAGAAGCCTGTGCAGAATACAAATATTCCAAAGCATGCTTCCTATTTGCAGAAAGGCATGAAAGTAAAACTGCCTCCCTACACGTTCATAGTAAACTGATGTAGTAAATTGTTTGAACAAATACAATGCTATTTTTCAAATTCAAATTATTATTATATTATTATTATAACAAGTTAACTACGGACTTTCAGCGTGCATATAGAGAAGGGCACTCAACATATACTGCACTGACTCAGATGACTGATTATTGGTTAAAAGACATGGATAAGATGATAGTTGGAGCTGCATTTTTAGATTTCAGTGCAGCCTTTGATGTTGATGATCAGAATTTGTTGTTGAAAAAAACCTCACTTTTTTTATGGCTTTAGATCACCTGCAATCACATGGTTGGAGAGTTACTTGTCCAATAGAACTCAGAGAGTATTCTTCAATGGAATCTTCTCTAACATCGGTATCCCTCAAGGCAGTTGCCTTGGGCCAATACTCTTCCTCTAATTTTACTAATGATTTGCCACTTGTCTTACAAGAAGCTAAATTGACTATGTATGATAATGATTGTACACTCTACACATCAGCACCTACAGCAGTGAGCTCACTGAAACTCGTAGCAAGGAGTTACTTACTTTTTGAATGGGTAATTAAGAATAAACTGGTCTTAAATACATCTAAAACCAATAGCTGTCACACCCTGATCTGTTTCACCTGTGCTTGTCTCCACCCCCTCCAGGTGTCGCCCATCTTCCCCATTATCCCCTGTGTTTTTTTAAACCTGTATTCTCTGTTTGCCAGTTTGTTTTGTTTTGTGAAACCTACCAGCGTTTGTTCCCCTGCTCCTGTCTCTCCTTGATCCTGTTTTCTAGTCCTTCCTGGTTTAGACCGTTCTGCCTGCCCTGACCCTGACTGCCGTTCTATACCTTGCCCCACCTCACTGGACAATTGACCCCTGCCTGCCCTAATCCTAAGACTGCCTGCCGTTCTGGACCTTTTGCACCCTCTCTGGATTACTAACCTCTACCTGCCTTTGACCTGTCGTTTGCCTGTCCCTGTACTAGAAACGTTTGTTTATTCGACATGGTCTGCATCTGGGTCATACCTGAAACCTGATAGTACGAACTGGCCTTAAACTGATCCAGCAGACATGGACCAGTGCCGCCACGCCCTCATTGGAAGGCCCAAGGAGTTGCTTCGTGGGCTCATGGAAGGGTTCCAGAACTTGGCCGAACACCATCACTGAGCATTTAACACATTGCTGGAGCAATTCTGTGGGGTATCCGTTAGGCAGCCTACCACCATGGTGGTAGGTGTACATCATAACGCTGATAGTGTACATCATAACGCTGATGTCGGGCAGTGCACTCGCCTGGGCCACAACAATCCGCCATCTGCTTCACGCTGGAGGAGTTCGCGGGGGAGGTTCGGAAGGTGTTTGATTCTCCGTTGTCCAGGAGAGAGGCTGCTCGCAATCTGCTCCTGCTACGTCAAGACTCTGGTAATGTGGTAGACTACGCGGTGGATTCCCCCACGTTGGCAACTGAGAGTTCATTGAACCTGGAAGTGCTGTTCGACATGTTCCTACATGGAGTATCAGAGGAAGTAAAGGACGAGCTCGCAGCCCGGAAACTACTAACGGATCTTGACTCACTCATCGCTTTGACCATTCAGATCGAAGGAAGGAGAGGAGATTCCACCTCGCCTCCGAGGTATCCCGGAAGTCCCCAATGGCTCCGTTGCCGAGAGAACCCGAGGTTACCGGAGTTTCCCTGAGAGCCTCCGAAGACTGCCGATTCACCTATTCCCAAGCAACGAGGCAGAGCTAGGCTGTCTCCAGCTGAACGGCTATACAGGCATTCTTACTAAGAGCTGCCTGTAGTGCGGGACAACTGGCAATTTCTTCTCCACCTGTCCACTAAAAGACCAGGCTCACCGGTAGGAGTGAGTACTTTGGTGGGCCATACGGATAACCTTTCCTCTCCCATTACTCGCATCCCTTTTCATGCCATGTTGCTGTGGGAGAACCAGTCAAAATCTCTCCGGGTACTCATTGATTCTGGGGCCGATGAGAGCTTCATGGATGTTACTCTGGCTTCTGAGCTGGATATCCCCACTCAGTCCCTCTCCATTCCCATGGTCGTTAGAGCACTGGACGGTCACTCTTTAGGAAGGGACACCCACAATACCAGCCCTATCAACCTACGTGTGTCAAGGAAACACAGCGAGACGATCCAGTTCCTGCTCATTAAGTCTCCTCAGGTTCCCATGGTTTTGCTATTAGCCAGGAAAATCCCCTCATTGACTGTTCTGCCGGTGCAAATCATGGGCTGGAGCTTGTTCCACCCAATGCCTGAAGTCAGCGCAGCCTGCTCTGGGGCGTCTTCCTGGGTGCTCGGAAGTTGCCCCGGACCTCTCCGCCATTCCTGCGGAGTACCAGGACCTCCGGGAGGTGTTCATTATGGCCCGGGCCACTTTTTGCTGCCGCCGCCCCGACCATATGACTGCGGGATTGACCTCCCTGGCACCACTCCGCCCCGGGGACGACTGTACTCTGTCGGGTCCGGAGACCAAGGCTATGAGACCTACATTGAGGACTCTCTAGCTGCTGGGTTCATCCATCCATCCTTCTGTCTCCCCTGCCGGCGCAGGATTCTTCTTTGTTGAGAAGGACAAAATCCTGCGCCCGTGCATCGACTACCTGGGTCTGAACGATATCACGGTGAAGAACCGCTACCTCTCATCTCCTCAGCCTTTGCTCCAGGGGGCCACCGTGTTCTCCAAGCTATCATCTGGTGCGGATACGGGAAGGGGACGAGTGGAAGACTGCCTTCAATATGGCCAACGATCACTATGAGTATCTGATCATGCCATTTGGCCTTACCAACGCCCCTGCTGTGTTCCAGGCTCTGGTTAATGATGTTCTCCATGACATGTTGAACCGGTTTCGTCTTCATCTACCTGAATGACATCTTCTCCCGCGCCACCCAAGAACATGTGCTCCACATCTGACAGATTCTCCAATACCTCCTGGAGAACCAGCTTTTTGTAAAAGCAGAGAAGTGCGAATTCCATCGCTCCATCATCCCCTTTCTCAGTTACATCATTGCTGCAGGGAGTGTACCATCTGATGCCGGGAAGGTGAGAGCGGTGGTGGATTGGTCCAAGCCTAGCTCCAGAGAATAGCTGCAACGTTTCCTGGGATTCGCCAACTTTCGGCTAGGAACAATGTAGAAAATAGTACAAATAAAGAAAAGCCCTGGAATGAGTAGGTGTGTCCAAATGTTTGACTGGTACTGTACATACATACCCCACCAGACACACCAATATGGATTTCTTCACGATACACAAACCAAAAGCAGATTCAATGCATCGCTCAGTTATGTATAGGGCCATGTCATAATGGAATTCTCTGCCACCAGAGGTTACTCAGGGAAAAAGCAAGTTTAGCTTAAAAAAAAACAAATATTCTTTCACAACGGTACTGTACATAAGAATAGTGGGTAAAAAGTGTTTTTCTTGTCTCTGGGTATCTTTCCAATATATAACTCTAATTATAAATATAATATGTTGTTCTTGTCAAGAACTGTTTTGTACTTGATCATTGGTTGTACATTTTATGTGGACCCCAGGAAGAGTAGCTGCTGCATGTGCAGGACTTAATGTGGATACTTATAATTTAAACACAAAACATTTACACTGAGCGGAGAAATACATTTTAAACAACGTTTTTCTGCTGTTTGAATTCTCATTCACTCAATTGGATCAAAATGACACGGAGAAAGATGTCATCACGCTCCATCATCCGATTGTGATGTTAGATTCAGCTAAATGGCGAGTTTTCCCCATTCATTTGCTTAAAATGAGTGCCCATTACTTCTATGAAGTCTATATGCATTACAATGTTATTTTAATACATTTCTCTTGTGGTTTGACGAAATGGTTTAGGATAACATACATGCTTTGCTGACAGAGAGTTGCCTCCACTTGGTTTGAACACGTTTTGACAATGAAAAAAGAACAGTAAATTCAGGTAGAACAGTGTGACTTTAACACGTTCGAGCAAGGTGGTCCAAAGAGTTTATTTTGAATACAGTAGAGCGCAACAAACTCGAGCTTTGCACACTAGCGACATCTGTTGGACAAAAATAAGCATGACGTGTAAAGATAATATTTAGGTCGTTCCCTCTGATGTGTCCCTTTGATGTTTTAAGTAGACATTGTGCACCAATATTGCACTTTAAAAGCCTGTTATATTAAATTAAGTGTATTTTAATATAAACCACATGGATAATTCAATAAATCAGATTTTTTTTACATGAATAAAGGCTTGCTAAACTGCCAAAATTCACCATTTTGACATGTCCCTCTGTCAACCGTGTCACTTCTCGGAAGATTTCAACCCACTTCATCCAAAAACGCATCCAAGTTTCACCGTCATTGTAAAGCCCTTAGTTATTTTGTTACTTTGACAAAAGTAATTTCTGAAGAATATTATTTATTTCATGTGATTAGTGATTCGTCCGTCTGTCCCTCATTTGAAGGTCAAACCTGTTACGTGAACTAAACTCTTGTTTTAAAATGGTTAAAGTATTTGTTTTAAAATATTCAAATCAGTGTAAAAGCAGGTGAGCTGGATTTATTATTTTGGGCAATTATCTGGTGTTTTGTGGTTCTTGTGAAACGTGCATTCAATTGCCACCCTCTGTTCCACACAACAAGCTCTATTCCCCTGTCACAAGGGGATTCATATCTGATTTAAGATTAAATCATCAACCCTGTTACTTTATTTGATACTTATTAGGCACTTACTATAGTATTTTTTAATTTTTATGTAACCTCTTGAGCTAGGAAAACATGTTTTTATGAAGTTGAACATGCTATTCATGACAATGTTAAAAATGTACCAAGTTACACTTCCCAAAAGGCACCGAATTGATGGAACGACCCAGTTGTCAACATTTTGTCAGCTCAAGAGGGAAAGGGCAGGAGGAGCAGGAAGAAAATACAAGGGGAAACATGAATTTATGTAACTGTAGCACCCAAGTATCTTGTGTAGCACATTTGTATCACTTTCTACAAAGAACAACATGGAAGTAAATGAAGAAAAAAAAAAGGTTCACTTGACATTTTAATAAACATTGAAACAATTATATCGGACTGCAGTACACGGAAGCGTCACACAAAAAGCCAATGCATTTGATCACATATGATATTTACAGTATATAGGTATATACATACTGTGTTTCTCTTGGAGGAATACTGAAATACTTTCCCTCTCTCCATTTTCTCTCATTCATGAGTCCCATTGCTGAAGGGTAAAGGGATGATTGAAATGACATACAGTATTTACAGTAAGCACAATAACACAGACATACAATATACTGTATATGCTAATCATTCTTCTTCAATGAAATGCTGTCTGAAACCTTGCGACTCAACTGAGTGAGTGTATTCAAAGACACAAGAGCACTTTAGGGTCCCGTTTCAAAATCATCATCATCATCACAGTATATATTCGTTAAATACTGATTTACATTGTTGAATGGATACGATTTCAATTCTGTAATTGTAGGTATACTAACGGGATAGCGAGAGGAAAAAACAGACTCGGACACAATGACAAATGTAAGTAACGCAGTTCATTTGATAAGTTTGTCTGTTCATTCCTTATTTATCCTGCATTTATCTACCATTCTCTCTTTCCCTCACTGAGCTCTTTTTATGATTCAATTAAGGGGGAGGTTAGACCTAGCAGTCCAACCATTTGATTGATGCTACCATACCACATTGTCCAGCAATGTGCAAAAACTGCTTACCCTCTCCCACCCTATGACGAGGCACCTTGGAATCATTGTGTGTCCCCATCCAATGCCCATGACTGGATTTCACCTGTGTTTTGAGGGGTCAAGAGTGTTTTAAGAGTCAATGGCTGCATTACGATTCTCTATCCCACTGAATACAGATGTCAATTCAACGTCTTCCACGATGGTTCAAACCTAATTTCATCGAAATCATGTAGAAACAACATTGAGTCAACCAGCGTGTTCCCAGTGGGTACCCTTCTCCAGCAATATTCACTCAATCACTCCTCGATTAACAGCCTTGGATTGGTGCAAGCATGGCTGGAAGAGTTTACACCATATTCCTCACACCAGTTGATTCCTTTTCAAGCTATTAGGGGCGAGTGCACGATTGCACACGTCGGTAGAAGGGTAGAGAATCGGAATGTAGCCAATCTGTAACTGACTCTAGCCCAGTGGTCATTTAGTGAACAGGATAACAGGCCACTTTCTTTTTGCAAGAGACAGGCCAAATGAATCTGAAACTGAAGTCAAGCTGTAGTATTCTTGTTCACCAGCCAAATTCACCTGGTACAAGAGACTTCTTAAGTCCTAAATCCACAGCATTTCACTTAAATTTACAGTACCTTCAGAAAGTATTCACACCCCTTGACAATTCCCACATTCTGTTGTGATACAGCCTGAATTTAAAATGAATTTAATTGAGATTTTTGTGTTACTGGCCTACACACGATACCAAAGTGCAATTAGGTTTTCAAAAGCTGAAATGTCTTGAGTCAATATGTATTCAACCCCATTGTTATGACAAGGCTAAATAAGTTCAGGAGTAAAAATGTGCTTAAGTCATATAATAAGTTGCATGGACACATTGTGTGCAATAATAGTGTTTGACATGATTTTTGAATGACTACCACATCCCTATACCCACACATCTGTAAGGTCCCTTAGTTAAGCAGTGAATCTCAAACAAGGCCCAGGGAGGTTTTCCCAATTCATCACAGAGGACACCTATTGGTAGATGGGACATTTTTCTGAAAGCAGACAATGAATATCCCTTTGAGCACGGTGAAGTTTTTAATTATACTTTGGATGGTGCATCAATACACCCAGTCACTACAAAAATACAGGCGTCCTTCCTAACTCAGTTGCTGGAGAGGAAGGAAACCGCTCAGGGATTTCACCATGAGGCCAATGGTGACTTTAAAACCATTACAGAGTTTAATGGCTGTGATAATAGAAAACGGAGGCTGGATCAATTACATTGTGCTTACTACACAATAATAATCTAAGTGAAGAGAAGGAAGCCTGTACAGACAAAAATATTCCAAAACATGCATCCCATTTGCAACAAGGCACTAAAGTAATACTGCAAAAAAAATGTGGCAAAGCAATTCAGTTTTTGTCCTGAAAACAAAGTACTATATTTGGGGCAAATCCAATACAACACATTACTGAGTACCACTCTCCATATTTTCAAGCATAGTGGTGGCTGCATCATGTTGTGGGTATGCTTGTAATTGTTAAGGACTGGGGAGTTTTGCCAGTTTAAAAATAAGAAACAGAATGGAGCTAAGCACAGGAATATCTGGTTCAGTCTGCTTTCCACCAGACACTGGGAGATTAATTCACCTTTCAGGAGGATAATAACCTAAAACACAAGGTGAAATCTACACTGGAGTTGCTTACCAAGAAGACAGTGAATTTGGCAGAGTTATAGTTTTGAAAATCTATGGCAGTAACAATGATAGTGGGCAAATGTTGCACAATCCAGGTGTGGAAAGCTCTTAGAGACTTACCCAGAAAGACTCACAATTGCTGCCAAATGTGAGTCTACAAAGTATTGACTCAGGGGTGTGAATACTAATGTAAATGAGATATTTCTGTATTTCATTTTCAATACATTTGCAAACAGTTCTAAAAACATGTGTTCACTCTGTCATTGTCGGGTATTGTGTGTAGAATGGGTGAGACAAAAATCTATAGACTTCATTTTGAATTCAGGCTGTAACACAAAATGTGGAATACGTCAATGGGTGAACACTTTCTGAAGGCCTTGTAGATTATAATGTGGTACATTAGGCGCATATTTCGACCACAGTGGTCGAAACACCCGCCAACAGGTACAGTAAATGAGACACAAACCCATTTGACCTTCCAGTAACGTACAAAAGGAAATAGGGGTTATTCGGAAATTAAAAAAAGAAGAAACAGGGACCCTGAGGACTTGGTACCATGGACTTTCTAACAGGACAGTCCTGATGAACGCTAACACACACGTGCGCTATCACACATAGGCGCATGCACTCACACACGCACAGACACGCACGCACACGCACACACACACTCAGAAAAAAACACAGAGATAGCGAGAACAAAAGAACTGTAGACACCACAACAATACCAGATAGGGATTAACAGGAAATACATACATAACATTGGCCAGCACCACCATTTTTTCATGATCACAGAGTTAAGAAAGTGGCGAAGTACTAAACACAAAACTTGTTACACTGGAAGATTTTTGTTCTCATCAAACCATTGAATGTTAAAGCAAGTTACATAGATTTCAAATAGAAATTTAAGTGTGCAATGCAAATACTATGAGAAATAATTTCAAAGGTCTCCCGAGTGGCTACACTAAAGACCCGGATTCGATCCCAGGCTGTGTCGCAGCCGTCCGCGACTGGGAGACCCATGAGGCGGCGCACAACTGGCCCAGTGTTGTCCGGGTTAGGGGAGGGCTTGGCTGGCCCGGGATGTTCTTGTCCCATCGCACTCTTGCGACTCCTTGTGGCGGGCCGGGCACATGCACGCTGACTTTGGTTGTCAGTTGTATGAGGTTTCCTCCGACACATTGGTGTGGCTGGCTTCCGGGTTAAGCGAGCAGTGTGTCAAGAAGCAGTGCGGCTTGGCATGGTCATGTTTCGGAGGACGCATGGCTCTCAAACTTCGCCTCTCCCGAGTCCGTACGGGAGTTGCAGCGATGGGACAAGACTAACTACCAATTGGATATCACGAAATTGGGGAAAAAAAGGGGTAAAAAGTACAAAATATTTTTTGGGAATTTTGAATTTAAAAAAAATTCAGCTGTGCTTGATTAAGACTTTTTTAACCAATAGAAACATCTCAAAAGTGCAAACCCCATTAATCTCGCACTCAAGGCGGGAAAGATTTCAAATAGCATTTGAACCCAGGTGTGGTACAATGTGATTTCTCCTCTGTCAACATACGGTCACTTCTCTCTGCAATATAAACCTACACCAACAAGATGGCATCTGAGTCAGTCAAAGAGATAGGCCACCGCACCCCAATGTCATTCCCTTATTAGCGTGAGCATTCTTATCTAGTCTACCCCTATTGTCACATTCCTAACTACCTGTATTTCTTGGAAGTGGCGCAAATATAATTCTGTGGATTTCTTATCACTTCTGCCAGATAGGGGAGTGGTGCTACGGGGAGGAAAAGTCACAATACTTTGTGGACTAATTGGCATGACGCCGGTTGTTTGTTCCGACGTATAATGGCACTATCTTTTTCATCCACGCCCAGTCCTTTCAGTTCAGTGGCAGGTGGACGTGTCTTGAAAAAAAGCTGTCGGAAAACACAAAACGCTACTTTCCACTTTGAGTCTTCAGTGGAAAGAAACGAGAATCGAAGCATTAAACCAAAAACTTCACCATTGCTTGTCACAATTTATGGCAACTTCTAAACCTGTTGGCACTTGGAACATTGAGACGAGACCGTTCCAAATGTCATTTTTTCCCCGACAAAATGACCATAACTTGTCCAGTGGTAAACGTAGACTAGTCTCCCTCTACATTTGATTGTCTTCAAAGTCACTCTACACTCTTGTATAAAAAGACCAAAATCAGGTGATTGACACTCCTCTTCTGTAATGTCTCTCTTTCTCCAAAGGGCATGTGGCCGGTCCCAATCCTCTTCCACTCTTCTGATCCTCTTTCCCTATCCTTCTTTCTTCCTCTCCTTGGGGCAGTTCTAAACGATGGAGTCCCAGTCAAAGTCATCCTGGATGTCTTCGGTAGGCAGCCTCCTCATCTGGTAGTGCCCAGGCGGCATCATGTGCTGCTGGTTCATCTGGCCATGGTGCCCTGAAGATGGAGGTAAAAGTGTAAGGCAGCTGTACGCAGACATATAAACAGTACTATTATTTTAGCAGGATCCCCATTAGCTATTACCAAGACTCTTCCTGGGGTCCAAAATGACATCAAACAAAACATTGTGCATTATACAAATGCACCATTATTACATTACAATATTATATGACATTACTAAGAATAATGTACACACACACACACACACACACACACACACACACACACACACACACACACACACACACACACACACACACACACACACACACACACACACACACACACACACGAGGGGGTGAGTAGTTAGCATTAGTACCTGTCATCGTGGAGCCTGCGGTGGTCATGGGGGTCATGTGGGGGTAACCCGGGGGTCCCATCATTGAAGACATGTTCTGTCTGGAGTCCATATACGGATTACCTACAGGAGATGAAGACAACCAACAGGAAGCAACAGTCATTCAGTTACCTACACTAACTCTTTTGACTCATCACACACAGATGCTCCCATTTATCATCTGTCCTGTTACATACAGTATAGTGCCTTAGGAAAGTATTCAGACCCCTTTACATTTTGTTACGTTACAGCCTTATTTTAAAATGGATTCAATAAATAAAAAATCCTCAGCAATCTGCACACAATACCCCATCATGACAAAGTGAAAACAGGATTTTAGAAATATTTACATAAGTATTCAGACCCTTGCTTTGAGACTGGAAATAGAGCTCAGGTGCATCCTGTTTCCATTGATCATCCTTGAGATGTTTCTACAACTCAAACGTTTTCTGTAAGTCTTCACAAGGTTTTCACACACTGTTGCTGATATTTTGGCCCATTCCTCCATGCAGATCTCCTCTAGAGCAGTGATGTTTTGGGGCTGTTGCTGGGCAACACGGACTTTCAACTCCCTCCAAAGATTTTCTATGGGGTTGAGATCTGGAGACTGGCTAGGCCACTTCAGGACCTTGAAATGCTTCTTACGAAGCCACTCCTTTGTTGCCCGGGCGGTGTGTTTGGGATCATTGTCATGCTGAAAGACCTAGTCACGTTTCATCTTCAATGCCCTTGCTGATGGAAGGAGGTTTTCACTCAAAATCTCACGATACATAGCCCCATTCATTCTTTCCTTTACACGGATCAGTCGTCCTTGTCCCTTTGCATAAAAACAGCCCCAAAGCATGATGTTTCCACCCCCATGCTTCACAGTAGGTATGGTGTTCTTTGGATGCAACTCAGAATTCTTTGTCCTCCAAACAAGACAGGTTGAGTTTTTACCAAAAAGTTCTATTTTGGTTTCATCTGACCATATGACATTCTCCCAATCTTCTTCTGGATCATCCAAATGCTCTCTAGCAAACTTCAGACGGGCCTGGCCATGTACTGGCTTAAGCAGGGGGACACGTCTGGCACTGCAGGATTTGAGTCCCTGGCGGCGTAGTGTGTTACTGATGGTAGGCTTTGTTACTTTGGTCCCAGCTCTCTGCAGGTCATTCACTAGATCCCCCCGTGTGGTTCTGTAATTTTTTCTCACCGTTCTTGTGATCATTTTGACCCCACGGGGTGAGATCTTGTGTGGAGCCCCAGATCGAGGGAGATTATCAGTGGTCTTGTATGTCTTCCATTTCCTAATAATTGCTCCCACAGTTGATTTCTTCAAACCAAGCTGCTTACCTATTGCAGATTCAGTCTTCCTAGCCTGGTGCAGGTCTACAATTTTGTTTCTGGTGTCCTTTGACAGCTCTTTGGTCTTGGCCATAGTGGAGTTTGGAGTGTGACTGTTTGAGGTTGTGGACAGGTGTCTTTCATACTGATAACAAGTTCAAACAGGTGCCATTAATACATGTAACGAGTGGAGGAGCCTCTTAAAGAAGAAGTTACAGGTCTGTGAGAGCCAGAAATCTTGTTTGTTTCTAGGTGACCAAATACTTATTTTCCACCATAATTTGCAAATAAATTCATTAAAAATCCTACAATGTGATTTTCTGGATTTTTCCTCTCTCATTTTGTCTGTCATAGTTGAAGTGTACCTATGATGAAAATTACAGGCCTCTCATCTTTTTAAGTGGGAGAACTTGCACAATTGGTGGCTGACTAAATACTTTTTTGCCCCACTGTATATAATGTCCCACAGTCCATCATTCTTAAATGGAAGAGGTTTGGAACCACAAAGACTCTTCCTAGAGCAGGCCGCCAGACCAAACTGAGCAATCGGGCGAGAAGGGCCTTGGTTAGGGACGTGACCAAGAACCTGATGGTTACTCTGACAGAGCTTCAGAGTTCCTCTGTGGAGATGGGAAAACCATCCAGATGGACAACCATCTCTGCAGCACTCCACCGATCAGGCCTTTATGGTAGAGTGGCCAGACAAAAGCAAACACCCCTCTCCTTAATAAAAGGCACATTACAGCCCACTTGGGAGTTTGCCAAAAGGCACCTAAAGGACTCTCAGACCATGAGAAACCAGATTCTCTTGTCTGATGAAACCAAGATTGACCTATTTGGCATGAATGCCAAGCGTCACGTTTGGAGGAAACCTGGCACCATCCCTACAGTGAAGCATGGTGGTGGCAGCATCATGCTGTGGGGATGTTTTTCAGTGGCAGGAGACTAGTCAGGATTGAGGCAAAGATGAATAGAGCAAAGGTAGCCTAGTGGTTAGAGAGTTGGACTAGTAACTGAAAGGTTGCAAGATTGAATCCCCGAGCTGAAAAGGTAAAAGTCTGTCGTTCTGCCCCTGAACAAGGCAGTTAACCCACTGTTCCTAAGCAGTCATTGAAAATAAGAATTTGTTCTTAACAGACTTGCCTAGTGAAATAAAGGTCAAATAAATCAAATTTAAAAAAGGCTGAGAGATCCTTGATGAAAACCTGTTCCAGAGGGCTCAGGACCTCTGGAGCAGAGATTCACCTTCCAACAGCAGAACGACCTTCAGCACACAGCCAAGACAATGCAGGAGTGGCTTTGGGACAAGTCTCTGAATGTCCTTGAGTGGCCCAGCCAGAGCCTGGAATTGAACACCAATCTAATATATCTGGAGAGATCTGAAAATAGCTGTGCAGCAATGCTCCCCATCCAACCTGAAAGAGCTTGAGGATGTGCAGAGAAGAATGGGAGAAACTCCCCAAATACAGGTGTGCCAAGCTTGTAACGTCATACCCAGGAAGAATCTATGCTGTAATTGCTGCCAAAGGTGCTTTAATAAAGTACTGAGTAAAGGGTCGGAATACTTGTGTAAATGTGATATCAGTTTTACATTTTTTTATACATTTGCAAAAATGTAAAAAAAAAAAAAGGTTTTTGCTTTGTCATTATGGTGTATTGTGTGTAGATTATTGATGGGGAATGAACTATTTAATACATTTTAGATTAAGGCTGTAATGTAACTAAATGTGGAAAAAGTCAAGGGTCTGAATACTTTCCGAAGGCACTGTATCTACCTTAATTACCTCGTACCCCTGCAGATCGACTCGGTACTGGTACCCTGTGTATATAGCCAAGTTATTGTTACTCATGGTGTATTTATTCCTTGTGTTATTATATTTTTCTTTTATTTCTCTTTTTTTCCTCTCTGCATTGTTGGAAGCAAGCATTTCACTGTTAGATGACACCTGTTGTTTACAAAGCATGTGACAAATAACATTTGAATTGAACTGCACTGATCTATAGCCTACCTGATTAGATCAGTAAAGGAAGTTTCGCTTAAATCAATCAAACCCTTTCAGATCTACATGGGAGGCACGGTAGAGACTGCGCTTAGGCACAGACCTAGGATCAGGATTCCATCCATCCTCGAAGCCTAAGCATAACCATTGTTAACAACTGACTTTAGACCAGTATCTAGAGGGGCATCCTACTGGCCACTGACCTGTGTTGATGTGCTGACTGGGCTTGCTGGTGTGCATGGGGCCGTGACAGGCAGACGGGGGTGGCTGTGGTTGCAATGGGCCTTGTGGTGGGATGACCCCAGTGCGGGTGAAGAACTGGTTGATGGAGGAGCACAGGTCGGCTATCTGGGCCGGGTCCAGGGACCAGTTGTTCAGCTCCGCCTGCCTCATGCTTTCCTTTAGTCCTGTCAGACACACACAGACGGGGTCATTTTAGTTTCACTAGTCCTAGGTGCCTTCCTCTTGTTCTAGTCTTCTTTTCCCTTACCTGCACTGGTCTGAAAACTGGTGTTGCAAAATTATGGTAACTTTCCGAGAAGATTTCAAGAAACAGGAGGGAAAAAGCAGGAAATTCAAACATACTCCAGCTGGAATTTCTGGAAAACCTGGGAATTTGGGGAAAGTTAACGTAATTTTGCAACCCTACTGAAAACACAAGATTGATGAAAGCAGTATGCTAATTAGGGTAGAAGGAGGATTGGGTTCCACCATTGCTGCTCGACTGTGAAGGAGGTCAAGTGCTGTGGGGGCGAGTTGCATCTAAACATTCAGCACTGTCATCAATCATAAATAGATGTGCAGCTTTGTGTAATGACCCTGATAAGAGTGCTCTACAGTCAGGGATAATTAGATTATTCACACTGAGGCAGTGGCCAAGCAGGCCAGAGACTAGGGCTGCAGTTACCGCTGCAACCTTGTTCCCTACGTTGTCCACTACTTTTGACTAGGGGCCTCTGGTCAAAAAGTAGTGCACTACATTGGGAATAAGGTGCCATTTCAGATGCATATAGTGCACTTCATTGGTAATAGGGTGCCATTTCATATGCATCCTAGGATAGGCCTTTTCTACCCCGGAAACTATCATTGACATTGGGCTACATCCATGTAACAGATGCTCTGTATCCAAAGTGACTTACAACTAACACATAGGGCCTAACATATTGTGATGTCACTTTTGCATACAAAACATTAAGAACACCCTTCCTAATATTGAATTGCATCCTCCACAGGAATGCTGGCCTATGTTGACTCCAATGCTTCCCACAGTTGTTGTCAATTTGGCTGGATGTCCTTTGGGTGTTGGCCCATTCTTGATAGACACAGGAAACTATTGATAGTTGAAAAACCAAGAAACGTTGCGGCTCTTGACACAAACCGGTGAGCCTGGCACCTACTACCAGACCCTGTTCAAAAGCACGTACATCTTTTGTCTTGCCCATTCCCCCTCTGAATGGCACACGTACACAATCCATGTCTCAATTATCTCACGGCTTAAAAATCCTTCTTTAACCGGTCTCCTCCCCTTCATCTACACTGATTGAAGTGGACTTAACAGGTGACATTAAGGGGTCATAGCTTTCACCTGGATTCACCTGGTCATTCTATGTCATGAAAGAGTTTTGTGTCAAAGGGAGACTCGCGAGAAATTATTTGACGGTAAGTGACATTTTTGTACATTTCAGTATAATTTCCAAATGAATAACCTGCGCATAATGTAATAAGGCTACAATAAGGAGCTAGGAGATGATTGTGACATAAGGTTTTATAATAGCATTATATACGTGATGTTACCACCATTTCTTACATTTAGGACATGCTAGTCGGTGGTTTTGGCGGCCTAGAGGTTAGAGGGGTGGGCTTGCTACCAGAAGGTTTCCGGTTCAAATCCAGGAAAGAAAATCGGATGGGATTTGAGCCGACTACTAGTGTTGTAAGAAAGATAACCTCACCTGCTGTTGTGCAAGGAACAACACTGTTGTGGCTCCCACCTCTCCAACCTAATGTGTATGTGTGCGTGTAATCACTGGTTTGGTCCGTATTCCTTCTTCTTACCTTGGAATGGAGAGAGGTCCACGTCAGCCCAGTTGTAGCTGCCGGCGATGCGACAGCTCTCCTTCAGCCAGTCCAAGTTGGGGTACCAGTCGGCTGACAGACCTGCACAGACACACAGAAGTTTTCCCCCTAGACTTCTTCCTGGTGTAGCACCAGGGCCCCAAAACCAGTTGGGCATCTAATAATTCTATTGAAACAAACCTAAAAAACAATTATTTTAGGTAGGCGGAGTGGGCAATAGAGCGAGGCAGGGTCAGTGCTAGGGAGGAAGGCACAACTAAGTAACAGTAGTAGAAATGTTGGTCTTGTTAGCCCGGGAACACGATTAGGGAAACATTGACACAAGAGCACAGTGCTGCAATCAACAGAGTGACAGCCAAGCACCAACAGAAGTCATGTAGTTTGAGTAGGATGCAGTGACGCTTTTGACCACAAGATGTCATTTTTTTCACAGAGTAAATTCAAGTCACAGACGTTAGTGAAGAGGAATGATTTTCTGCCTTAAAACCACAAACGGCAACACATTTGAAGCTGTGGATCAAAGACAGGGGATTGCTTTCATTCATCCCAGGCGCTGTGGAGAGGGAAATAACCTAGATAATGCAGCGTCTATTTGTACAGGGCTTTTCTCTGAGCCTAGAGCCCAGTGCAGAGACACAGGAAAAACAAAGAGTAGCCCAGGCAAATGAGAGACCTCGGCGAGGTTCAGAAATGCCTGTCTCTATGAGTTTAAGTCTGCTTCACACGGTGTAACACGCTTTGAGGAGTAGTGGGAAAACAAACTACGTAGCTAATACAATGCAACCCATGAGTCCTTGCTGAGCATGTAGGGAGTAGTATTTATGGATAGCAGCTGAACCCGAGTCCTGCCTTAAGCTTCAGACACACCACCACAACGAATGGCTAAAAGCAGCGGGTGGCCGTTTGTTGTCGCCGCAGTGTGTTAAAGTGACCGCCTGCTGGGTGTCGCCGAGCGGTTGCTGTTTGTGCGGATTCAGCATGTGGAATCGTCGGGAAATTAACAGAAAATGACAGACGATATTCTAGTCAGAGGCACTCGGCCATCCATTGTTTAGGTGTGTTTTGTCTCAGACAGTACACTAGTGGGTCTTACCAGTGTTGGTGCAGGGCATCTGTGCTGGCTGGCCATTATGGCTCTGGAGGTGCTGTGACTGCTGCTGCCCACTGTTGGGGTGCTGGCGGTGTTGAGGGTGCTGTGAGTGCTGCCTGTGCTGAGTGTGTTGATGAGGTTGGTGTTGGTTGTGTGTGGCGTGGGGAGAGAGGTGCTGCGAGTGGGGCGGGTGGTGATTATGGCGGTGACCGTGGTTGTGTGCGTGTTGGTGGTTGTGGGCGTTGATGCCCCTGCTGCTGCCCCGGCCAGGGGAGTGCTGGTAGGAGCACAACGTCCGTGGCTGCTGGCTCGATTCGCTGGGCATACCCATGAGACCTGCAGTGCCAACCACAATCACAGACAGACAGGACAGGAAAGGTTAGAAGCACTACACATATGCCACTACAGTGCAGCATGTGACTGCTATTGATACAGAGATGTTTTCTCGTTAAAGAAATACTCACGCAAACCTGGAGGGATTTCATTCTAATGGGTTTGATGAATTTGACTCTCTTGATGCATGTGTGTTATTTAAACTGATATCTGCCTTACCACATCAGGAATCCTCACTGAAGCTCCGAGGGTGCATTTCAATAGTCTAAAGTGGCTTCCTCTACTCTCCTTGTGTCATTCACCTTCATTTGCACTGGCAGGCTTTCATCAGTCTTTCACAACACAGATGAAGGAAAGGAGACGGGAGAGGAGAAGCCACTTTAGTCTATTGAGATGCACCCTGACTGAGTCAGTCCATGTGGTTTAGACACGCTTTGGTTTTCTAGGGAGGGTGAGGAGCTTGGCTGCTTGGGTGACTCACAGCATTTCAGCCCCTCAAAGGCAATGACTACTGACGCCATTCCTTTGGTAGAAGCATTTAAAAAATATATATATTTTTTTCTTTATTTAACTAGGCAAGTCGGTTAAGAACAAATTCTTATTTACAATGATGGCCTACCCCGGCCAAACCCAGACGACTCTGGGCCAATTGTGCGCCACCCTATGAGACACCCAATCACAGCCAGATGTGATACAGCCTGGATTCGAACCAGGGACTGTAGTGACGCCTCTTGCACTGAGATGCAGTGCCTTAGACCGCTATGCCACTCGGGAGCCCCAAGCATGCAAGGCAGTGAGCTTCACTTTGCCTAGGCTGTGGGGGCCATAGAAATAGAATGGAACACATATTGTAGGATGGCATTTTCACAATGCAGGAGAGCACAGATTGGTGCAAAAAATACCTGTAAACATCACTATAATATGGCAGCGTGATTTAATTTCTAACTTTTAAATATACATATAACAATGTACGTTATATGGAGGCGATTATTTAACTAGTCTAGAGTTCCCTAAACTGAGCAAGGCATAAATAGTCGCCTTCTTAAATGAACGCACATTGAAATAAATAAAAAAAAATGGTACAGTATTCTATGCACAGATGTGGGGGTTTTGCATGACGAAAACTTTGCCCATACTGTATGGTGGGAGTACAAAAAACTGCCAACTCATAAAAGAGGTGTTGGGACCTCATACACTGTGGGATTAAGTGCTATGGTTACAGTGCCACTCCAGCCATTGTACACCTGCTAAAAAGCAGCAATCATAGCCATTGACTTTCAACGCCCTAGGCTTTGTCATTATTATTTATTCTCGTAGTGATGTATATTTCTTACGTTTTTATATTTCATTGTACACAATTCTGCTTGTTTGCTCCTCCTTGTACAATATTTTTTGAACAATAAAAAGAAACTGTCATTAAAGAATTGATTTCAAGCAGCAGACCGACAGAGCGCATCCATGTCTGGGGTTAAAGAAGGTGGATGGTATAACAAGCAGGAAGAGGCCCTGTTGACCCAATAGGAAGCTACAGGAAGCAATTAGCGAGAAGCTTCACAATCTAATTAGCAAGTATCAAAGCTAGTCACACAGCCGCTGCACTTTGCTCCAATCATGAGTGAAGACAATGTTTAGTTTTTTCTGAGAATTCCCCTTGATTGCCTGGCTCGTTTTGACTAAGTGACACAAAGATTTTAGATCTTTAGCACAATTGATTATTTGTTTAGGCGAGTTCAATAGAGGAATACAAAGAAATAATTGTATTACTGGTTAACGTAATTAACCATCCAAACTTTGGTGTAGGAGATCGCCATGATGTTGTGGTGTGTGCTTTTAGCTAACCAGTAAAATAATCAGTAGAAAAAGCATGTTTCATTCCCACTTGTGTTCCCCATGCAGCTCTTCCTCTGTTCTCTCATCAACCGGGTATGACGGTAGCTTGTTGTCTTTCAAATACTTCAGCTGTGTTCGATTTAGCTAGCCTGCTGCAAACCGCAGCGTGACTACAGGCAGGCTCAATCAAGTGCCCCAAAGTATTTTGATAGAAAACAAAACATTATATGAACCCAGGTCTGCATCAGAGTGCTTCTGCCCATGACTCACCATGCTGGCTGAAGGACTGCTCAAAGACAGACTTGTAGAGGCTGCGGAAGGAGGCACTGAGGTCCTCGAAGTCGGAGAAGAGGAGCTGCTTGTCCCCCTCGGCCACGTTGTACTGGGGCTGGGGAGGAGGAGGAAGTGGAGGGGGAGGATGCAGCTTTAAACTCAGAGACTGGGAGGAGGGTTCTGAGTGACTACTGACCTACAGAGAGAGAGAGAGGCAAAGGGTATTTTCATTACTTTGGTTAAGAAGGCTGGATGCTAACTTGAGGTATCCACACTGTGCCTGTTTAAGGCATCGGAGTAAACATTTTTTCTATATCCCTGTCTTCTGCTGGTCCTTCCTCCTTCTAAACCGAGAGCCCAGGCCGATTGTATCTATACTAAGCCAGCACCTCTTTCGGAGACCATGACAACCAACAACATTTTTTGCGTTACGAAAATTCTCATGTTAGGATTCTGCCCTAATTACCTTCAAGGCAATTTACTGAGGGAATAACACATAACACTACAGTGGTTTATACAATACAGTCATTCTACTTATATAAAGTCCATCATATACAGTGCCTTCAGAAAGTATTCATACCCCTTGACTTTTTCCACATTTTGTTGAATTATAGTCTGGATTAAATCATTTTTTTCTGTTGTTATTTTTAAAAATCACCCATATACAAACAATAACCCATAATGACATGTTTTTTGTAAATGTGTTGAAAATGAAATACAGAAATAACTTGTTTACATTATTCACACCCTTGACTCAATACTTTGTAGAAGCACCTTTAGCAGTGATTACAGCTGTGAGTCTTGAGGTGAGTCTCTAAGAGCATTCCACACCTGGATTGTGCAACATTTGCCCATTATTCTTGGCAAAATTCTTCAAGCTCTGTCAAATTGGTTGTGGATCATTGCTAGACAACCATTTTCAGGTCTTGCCATAGATTTTTGATTTAAGTCAAAACTGTAACTAGGCCATTCAGGAACATTCACTGTCTTCTTGGTAAGCAACTCCAGTGTAGATTTGGCCTTGTTTCTCAGGTTATTGTCCTGCAGAAAGGTTAATTCATCTCTCGGTGTCTGGTGGAAACAGACTGAACCAGGTTTTCCTGTCAGATTTTACTTGTGCTTAGCTTGATTCCATACATTTTTTATCCTGAAAAACTCCCCAGTCCTTAACGAATACAAGTATACCCATAACATGATGCTACCTCCACTATGCGAGAAAATATGGAAAGTTGTACTCAGTAATGTGTTGCATTGGATTTGCCCCAAACAGAACTTTATGTCCTAAATACAAAGTTTTAATTGCATTGCCATGTTCTTTGCAGACTTACTTTAGTGCCTTGTTGCAAACAGGATGCATGTTTTGGAATATTTTATTCTACCCAGGCTTCATTCTTTTCACTCTGTCAATTAAGTCAGTACTACGGAGTATCTACAACGTTGTTGATTCATCCTCAATGTTCTCCTATCACAGCCAGTAAACTCTAACTGTTTTAAAGTCACCATTGGCCTCATGGTAAAATACCTGAGTGGTTTCCTTCCTATCTGGCAACTGAGTTAGGATACACCATACAAAGTGTCTAACTTCACCATGATTAAAGGGATATTCAATGTCAGCTTTAAAAAAAATAGTTTTTATCTACCAATAGGTGCCCTTCTTTGCGAGGCATTGGAAAACCTCCCTGGTCTTTATGGTTGAATCTGTGTTTGAAATTCACTGCTCGATAGAGGAACCTTGTAGATACTTGTATGTGTGGTGTACAGATATGAGGTAGTCATTTAAAAAATCATGTCAAACACTATTATTGCACACAGAATGAGCACATACAACTTATTATGTGACTTGTTAAGCACATTTTTACTCCTGAACGTATTTAGACTTGCCATAACAAAGGGGTTGATTACTTATTGACTCAAGACATTTCAGCTTTTCATTTTTTATTAACATAATTCCACTAACATTCTGGGATATTACGTGTAGGCCAGTAGGAGATCTAGATGTAATCCATTTTAAATTCAGGCTATAACACAACAAAATGTGGACAAAGTCAAGAGGTGTAAATACTTTCTGAAGGCCCTGCATGTATAATATTTTCACCCTTTCACCATCCTAATTGTGGCTCTGCCATGTGCATTGGCCTCAAATATACAATTAGAAGTCCAATCGGCGTGGCACCTCCCTGAAGTTGATGCAACTGAAAGCGACACATTCATCCCTGCCGACGTGTCCTTTCTATCCAGCGATCTTGGCAGTGCTGGCACTTGAGACTTCAGCAGGAGACGCCAGGAGTAATCACCTTCAATGAGGAGGCGTCACCTGGGTGGACTAACGAAGCAGAACTAACCCTGATCCCACATGACTGGCCGTAAATTAGGTCTGGGGATTACCTATGGAACAAGGGATGAGGGGATGGGAGGAAAACAGAGGATGGCCTCGAGAAAAGATAGATTAATTTGATGAAATTGTGTTGACCTTTTGTATAATGCAGGTGCAGGGGGGGGGGGTGATTGATAAACAAATGGCAAAACAAATGGCAAACAGTTCATCCTCATCTACCCCAAAAATATGTCCAACTATAGGTAACTGACAAAAAAATGGAAACACTTGAGTAAATGAGGGGTAAAAAGTATATAAACTCAGCAAAAAAGGAAATGGCCCCTTTTCAGGACCCTGTCTTTCAAAGTTAATTGGTAAAAATCCAAATAACTTCACAGATCTTCATTGTAAAGGGATTAAACACCGTTTCCCATGAACCATGAACCATAAACAATTAATGAACATGCACCTGTGGAATGGTCGTTAAGACACTAACAGCTTACAGATGGTAGGCAATTAAGGTCACAGTTATGAAAACTTAGGACACTAAAAGAGGCCTTTCTCTACTGACTCTGAAAACAAAATAAAATGGTGTCTGCTCCTCTGCATGAACGTGCCTTAGGCATGCTGCAAGGAGGCATGAGGACTGCAGATGTGACCAGGGCAATAAATTGCAATGTCCGTACTGTGAGACAGAGCTACAGGGAGACAGGACGGACAGCTGATCGTCCTCGTAGTGGCAGACCACGTGTAACAACACCTGCACAGGATCGGTACATCCAAACATCACACCGGCGGGACAAGTACAGGATGGCAACAACAACTGCCCGGGTTACACCAGGAACGCATAATCCCTCCATCAGCGCTCAGACTGTCCGCAATAGGCTGAGAGATGCTGGACTGCGGGCTTGTAGGCATGTTGTAAGGCAGGTCCTCACCAGACATCACCGGCAACAACGCCACCTATGGGCACAAACCCACCGTCGCTGGACCAGACAGGACTTGCAAAAAGTGCTCTTCACTGACGAGTCGTGGTTTTGTCTCACCAGCGGTGATGGTCGGATTCCCGTTTATCGTCGGATTCGCGCTTATCGTTGAACGAATGAGGGTTACACCGAGGCCTGTACTCTGGAGCGGGATCGATATGGAAGTGGAGGGTCCGTCATGGTCTGGGGCGATGTGTCACAGCATCATCGGACTGAGCTTGTTGTCATTGCAGGAAATCTCAATGCTGTGCGTTACAGGGAAGGCATCCTCCTCCCTCATATGGTACCCTTCCTGCAGGCTCATCCTGACATGACCCACCAGCATGACAATGCCACCAGCCATACTGCTCATTCTGTGCGTGATTTCCTGCAAGACAGGAATGTCAGTGTTCTTCCATGGCCAGTGAAGAGCCCGGATCTCAATTTCATTGGATCGAAGGGTGAGGGCTAGGGCCATTCACCCCAGAAATGTCCGGGAACTTGCAGGTGCCTTGATGGAAGAGTGGGGTAACATCTCACAGCAAGAACTGGCAAATCTGGTGCAGTCCATGAGGAGGAGATGCACTGCAGTACTTAATTCAGCTGGTGGCCACACCAGATACTGACTGTTACGTTTGATTTTGATCCCCCCTTTGTTCAAGGACACATTATTCCAATTCTGTTAGTCACATGTCTGTGGAACTTATTTAGTTTATTTCTCAGTTGTTGAATCTTGTTATGTTCATACAAATATTTACACATGTTAAGTTTGCTGAAAATAAACGCAGTTGACAGTGAGAGGACGTTTCTTTTTTTGTTGAGTTTAGGTCCTTCCACGCAGGTTTGTTTCCGGAGTTACTTAAGCAATTAACATCCCACCGTGCTTAGGGTCATTTATAAAAATGCTGGGCAGGCCATTATTTTGTCTACCATGGCTACCACAGCCGTGACATGTGACATATGGTTTACATTGTTTTCATGCCCATCAAACCATTCAGTGACCACTCGTGTCCATTGTCATCCTATGGGGGATAGGATGACAATGGACACGAGTGGTCACTGAATGGTTTGATGGGCATGAAAACAATGTAAACCATATGTCACGGCTGTCTCAGTCACCAGATCTCAACCAAATTGAACACTTATTTGAGATTCTGGAGCGGCGCCTGAAAAAGCATTTTCTACCATCACAACAAAACATCAAATGACGGAATTTGTCATGGAAGAATGGTGTCACATCCTTCCAACAGAGTTCCAGACACTTGTAGAATCTATGCCAAAGTGCATTGAAGCCGTTCTGGCTCGTCGTTGCCAAAAACCCAATTAAGACTTATGTTGGTGTTTCCTTTATTTTAGCAGATACCTTTCTATGTCCATTTTAGCACTTTCTTCCGATGATACTAAAGCATAGAATTCAGTTAGGACCACATTGTCTACTCACAGTCACAGAGGCCCGTATTGGTTCCCACACTGCACCCACATTTGACCCATAGCACATAGTGGACTAAGTCTTTGGGGTTCTTTGCTTTGGCCGACACTACAGACCATGAAAAAGTAGACGCTACAACGCCACAGGAGTGCCTTGGTTTAAGTAAACCGTTTGTGGCAATCCTAGGTGCCCGGTAAGGATTAGGTTGAGAAAACAGGTGGTTTCTAGTTTCCACTGGAGAACAAACCAAATGCCCTGTGATGAACAGTAAGACACAGGCTCTTACAAAGCAAATGTTCCGTTTTGTTTCTACTCTACCCGTTAATTCCCCAAAGAAATAACCCTTTAGGTACGAATTTAACCCTCGCCTCAGTAGTGTGTTCATGCACACCACCCTACTCCAGGTATTTCCACAGTGTTTGTGGTAGACCTGGAATAGTTAAGGGGCTGTGTGTGAGTAGTGACTGTGTTACACAGCTGTGGCCTCAGACAAACAATAACACAGCCTCACATAATATATGCCATTTAGCAGACGCTTTTATCCAAAGCGACTTACAGTCATGTGTGCATACATTCTACGCATGGGTGGTCCCGGGAATCGAACCCACTACCCTGGCGTTACAAGCGCCATGCTCTACCAACTGAGCTACAGAAGGATCTAAAATAAGGACACGCGACAACGAGGTTCTAGCTCCAGCCTGTTTATTAACCTAACCCTCGCATGTCCTACATACAGTGGGGCAAAAAAAGGATTTAATCAGCCACCAATTGTGCAAGTTCTCCCACTTAAAAAGATGAGAGAGGCCTGTAATTTTCATCATAGGTATTTATTTGCAAATAAATTCATTTAAAAAATCCTACAATGTGATTTTCTGGATTTCTTTTCTCATTTAGTCTGTCATAGTTGAAGTGTACCTATGATGAAAATGACAGGCCTCTCATCTTTGTGGGAGAACTTGCACAATTGGTGGGACATTTAATTGGGGTGCTGGAGAGTGCATCTGCTGTGATCAGTGCCTTCCCTGGCACATACACCATCTTGTAGGTGAACCTCAGTAATCTGAGGCAGAAGTGCAGAACTATGGGAGGCAAGTCGTCCAGTGCTTTTGTCCCTAACAGAGCCAACAGTGGTTTGTGATCAGTATCTGCTGTAAACTGCAGGCCAATAAGGTATTGGCTGAGCCTTTCACATGCCCATGTGATAGCCAATGCCTCCTTCTCCAGCACTCTCTATGAGGCCAGATCTCCTTTGATTTTGTCAAACGCTACCTGTTGCATGTAACCCCATGACCAGTCATTCTCTTTGGCTAGTAAGACTCTCAGAGGTTTGGTTGTATCTGAGAACTGTGGGAGGAACTTACCCACATATGTGGCCATGCCTAAGAAGGTCCTGACTTCAGCCACATTCTGGGGTCTGGGCATATCTGTGATGGCGCTGATCTTCTCTGGGTCCAGCTCTATTCCAGCTGCACTGATTTTGTGTCCAAAGAACAAAACCTCTGATTGTGCAAAAATGCATTTTTCATTGAGTGTCGTCCGGCCAGTCTTCTGGGGTCGGGTCAGAACTGCTGTGAGCCTTCTGCCCTGTCCCTTACATCATGTTCTGCCCTGTCCCTTCCGCACAAGAGCACATCGTCCACGTGGACTATGACGCCACTCAGCCCCTCCAACAGCTGGGACATGAGTCTTGAATGAAAATGCTCAGGACCGGAAGCGATTCCAAATGGCAAAACATTAAAACAGTAACGGCCAAACGGTGTTATAGACGTTGAGAGTGCCCTACTCTCTGATCACAGCGGTATCTGCCAGAAACCTGAGCGGGTATCCAGCTTTGTGAAGACTTGTGAGCCATCCAACTGAGCCAGTAACTGCTCCACTGATGGTAAGATGTGTCTCTCTCTGCAGAGTGCCTCATTCAATTTAGTCATGTCCACACAGATCCTTATGTCCCCATTGGATTTTGGGACCACCACCATCCCTGCACACCAGTCTAGACTAGATCAGTGTATTAACTTGAAATGCCTAATTTTTCACGTTTAAGCCTGATGCTACTCTGTACCTTTCAAAGCGCCTGATCCATTTAGGACAGTTTTGAATATCCATACAAACAAAATTCTCCGGGGGACTAATGCGAAATCCGTCAGCACTAGCCACTGGCCTGTCCGTGTTTGCGCCAGAACCCGTTGAACTTGGAGTCGCAAACCCTGAAATCCCACCAGCTTCTTCCTCTTGCAACATGTTGCTTAGCAGCAACTTCGTCCTTGCTCGTTAGCTAGCACAATAATGATATGCACTGTTTTATCTCCAACACTGTTCCCTCCCTGCTTTGAAACAGCCTGAATGTATGATTTACTTGGTACGTCCTTCACGTTTATGTGAATTTTAAAACCACTTCTGACACCATGTAGTATGATCTAAAATAACCCCCAAGGGACATCCTACTACACACATGAGCAGCATTGCCCCAATAACCACTGAAGTAATGAGCCAGCAAACACTGGCTGGGAAAAGTCCACTCTGATCCAAGACTGAAGTCGTGTACAGCAGTAAAGGTCGACCAATAGCAACAATGGCAGATTCCCACTAAGACTTCTAATGACAAATAAAATAAATATAATTTTTCAAGCAAAGGTCACTCAAATCTATATAGGCAGTCAGGTTTAGATGTTCCCTACCTCTACCATTTGACACAACACTTATTCTCTGCCACAAATGGCTCCCTATTACATATAGTGCATTACTCTTCACCAGTCATATGGGTCCTGGTTAAAAGTAGCAATATAAAAGGGAATAAAGAGCCCCATGGGTCAGTCTTCGTATAGCTTTCGTTCTCCTCAAGCCCGTTGGACATGAAACGTCCTGTTGCGGCAGTGTTATTAAGTGAGGTGCGTGACGTACCGGCGTGTAGCTGTGCACGATGCTGTTGAGGTTGACTGAGGCCAGGCTCTGGTCAGAGAGGCTGTTATTGAGGCTGCTCCTGGGGCTGTCGCTGTCCTCGTGCTCCGTCTTGTACAACACTACCTGGAACAAAGATGGTGGTTGTTAATATCCCCAACTGGAACAAAGATGGCCAATGTTTATATCACTTACTGGAATAACAGACCTGCCAAGTTTGAAGAATTGTTATGAGTACCACTTCAGCGCGGCGGGGGCACCCACACTGCTCAAATCAAAGGCAAATGCACTTTTTTGGCCTAATATTGATGTTGGCATAAGACTTATAGGTATGTGGTAATTTTCTGCTCTTCAGTAGCTAACTAGAAATACATTTAAATGTACAAATCAGGGTTCTCCCTAGGATTTTCTGACAAAGTGGTGCTGGTCTAAGGTTGGGTAGGGGGAGGAACGGAGGGGGTCAGTCAACTCCCCCCTCAGGAGGTTGGAGCATTTTGCATTTTGCATTTGAAAAACCTGTAAATGCCATTTCTAAAAACCTAGAGTCTAAAAGGGATACTTTGGGATTTATCTACTTCCCAGAGTCAGATGAACACATGGATACCATTTGTATGTCTCTGTGTACAGTATGAAGGAAGATAGAGGTAGTTTTGCGAGCCAATTCTAACTAGCGTTAGCACAATGACTGGAAGTCTATGGGTATCTGCGAAGTCTATGGGTATCTGCTAGCATGCTATTTCCAGTCATTGCACTAAAGCTAGTTAGCAATTTCTCTAGTGCTAGTTAGCAACTTCTTTCACACTACATGCAGAGACATGAACATGGTATCCATGAGTTCATCTGACTCTGGGGAAGTCCCTAAGTATCCATTGAAATTATAGCAAACAATGTAGCCAACACAGAAGTATTTGATTCTACATTAAATTGAGGTGGTCTCTATGAAACTTTCAAATGTTTCTAAACTAAACTTAGGGGTAATGATTATTCTAATTAATAGGTGTCTTAATGTGGATAGTCTAGTGAAAAAGTAAACTGTCTTCATTTTGTTTGGGGAGAAAATTCTGACTAATTCAATTACTGGATGTAGTAGTCTAGTTTACAGTAGGCTATTTGGAATATGAAACAACTGAACTAGGCCTATATGAGCTGGTTTCAGATCTCCATCCCTGAAATAATGCATCAAGTTAGGTCTGACTACTAGGCTACCATTTATTCAACATGCCTTGTTGTCATTGGTAAACTAACGATTATCACATCATTAGCAGCCTACTGTTGACATTTAGATACAGATTGTGAACTGATTAACCCTTAAAAAGCCTTTGGGGAGGGGTTCTATGAAGCTAACATATGGGATTATTTTAAGATGGTCATACCATGGATCATTTAGGTATTTGATGTAGAATTTTAGGACCCCTGTAGGTATAATTCATTGATCAAATATTGAATTTGGCCTTTACTGCTATAGCCCATAGAAATGCATTGAATAACACAATCATAAATGGCAAAACAGACATTCAAAAATGAAACAATAAGGAATAAGGTTTTGAAGTGTTGTTCCTATATCTAGAAGATAAGAAGGCTAATAAATTATCCCCACAAAAATTGACATATTTAATCACATTTTTTTGCTGGCACAAAACTACTTCCATACTTCCCTTCACTTTTTAAACCGGGTTACCTTGAGACGAGTTCCGTGACGCTTGTATCTGTCGTGAGTCTCCCCTTTCCATAGTGGGGTCATATTAGTTTGTTGCCCAAACGGTTTGATGCTCCAGACAGAAGTTGGCACATCAGTGGAAACAACTTCAAACGAGTCCCGTGGGGCTTGTGGGGTTCGTGGAACAAACAGAGAAAACCAACGTGTAGGCCAAACAGTTCGCACCCGCTACAAATGTTTTCCTGAGAAGAGCAATTTTAGGGATGTCTCTTGGACTGACAACACAGGTGCGGAAGGCCGACACTAGCGACATAGATTGCGACGCAGCCCATATACAGTGGGGCAAAAAAGTATTTAGTCAGCCACCAATTGTGCAAGTTCTCCCACTTAAAAAGATGAGAGGCCTGTAATTTTCATCATTGTAGAATTTTTAATTACTTTATTTGCAAATTATGGTGGAAAATAAGTGTTTGGTCACCTACAAACAAGCAAGATTTCTGGCTCTCACAGACCTCTAACTTCTTCTTTAAGAGACTCCTCTGTCCTCCACTCGGTACCTGTATTAATAGCACCTGTTTGAATTTGTTATCTGTATGAAAGACACCTGTCCACAACCTCAAACAGTCACACTCCAAACTCCACTATGGCCAAGACCAAAGAGCTGTCAAAGGACACCAGAAACAAAATTGTAGACCTGCACCAGGCTGGGAAGACTGAAACTGCAATAGGTAAGGAGCTTGGTTTGAAGAAATCAACTGTGGGAGCAATTATTAGGAAATGGAAGACATACAAGACCACTGATAATCTCCCTCGATCTGGGGCTCCACGCAAGATCTCACCCCGTGGGGTCAAAATGATCACAAGAATGGTGAGCAACAATCCCAGAACCACACGGGGGGACCTAGTGAATGACCTGCAGAGAGCTGGGACCAAAGTAACAAAGCCTACCACCAGTAACACACTACTCCGCCATGGACTCAAATCCTATATATAAAAAAAAACATATCTTTAGCACAAACAGACAGCTTTTAATGGGGATTAAAAAAAATGCTAATTAGAGTTGGGTTAATTAACATAAACTATTACAGTAGTAGGCCTATCATAACTTTCTGTGAAGGACGGTATTAGCGCATCTCTGTATGCCTTGTCGGTTTCCATTTACACAACGACACACGTTTCCCTGCTCGTCAATGCCTACTACCGCTGTGGAGATCAAAGCATGTGCGGGTAACAAAGTGTTCTTGCTTAGTTGACTAAACGCATAATAACGACGTAGCTAAGGAGCTAACTACAAAACAACACGTAGTTATGTGCTTGACTAACACATACAATTTGGGAAAATGTATTTGGCAAACAGCTCATTCTCCCTACCCCTTTTCCTCACCGTTGGTATCAAAGGAAAAAGTGGAGCGCTACCAGAAAGAGGAAAATAGTAGGCTATTACTACTATAGAGATTCTCTCCTCGCCCACAATGTGCCAACTGGAAACCTATTTTTTGCCTAATTTAAGGTAGTTTTTCGTACCAGCATACGTTGACTTCAAATTGTGTGCGGGTTGGCAATAAAGATGGGCGCCATTAATATCACTACCTTGAACAAAGGTGTATGGGTTTGCATGTCATTACGACAGACAACTACCTTGTTAGTCACAGTGTTGGTTGCCAGAGTGGGAGAGGCATCGCCGTACATGATACAGTCCATTCGCAGGGACTCCGATTCCAGGCTGTAGGGGGTGGAGGCCTGGAGAACAGGACAGAGTAATATAAGGGAGGGATGGGAGAGGGCTGTCTCTTGGTCTCTGTCTACAGCAGTGGTGGAAAAAGTACCCAATTGTCATACTTGAGTAAAAGTAAAGATAACTTCATAGAAAATTACTCAAGTGAAAGTCAACCAGTAAAATACCATTTGAATAAAAGTATTTGGTTTTAAATATCAAATGTAATTGCTAAAATATACTTAAATATCAAAAGTAAAAGTATAAATAATTTAAAATTCCTTACATAAAGTAAACAAGACAGCACTATTTTCTTGTTTTTTAGCCAGGGGAGCACTCCAACACTCAGACATAATTTACAAACAAAGCATTTGTGTTTAGTGAGTCTGCCAGATCAGCGGCAGTAAGGATGACCAGGGATGTTCTCTTGATAAATGTGAATTTGACAGTTTTCCTGTCCTGCTAAGCATTCAAAATATAACAAGTACTTTCGGTTGTCAGGGAAATGTATGGAATAAAAAGTACATTATTTTCTTTAGGAATGTATCGAAGTAAAACTTAAGTAGAAGTAAAAGTACAGATAACCCCAAAAACTGTAAAGTACTTAAGTATCTTTACTTAAGTACTTTACAACACTGCTCCACAGAACATTGATGGGATAGATAGCATATAATATTGAGCTGGTATAGTCTACAGTAAACCATAACATAATATTAATAATTATTACAGACACAAAATGTATCTTTCACCATTTTGTCTACCCTCACTTGCCTGGCTCCCAAAACTGCTTACTGAAAGAGGATTGGTTTGCAACAATGCAACTTTAATTTATGATAAACTCCAAAAGAGGGGAGAGAGTTGCAAGATCCATGACAGAGGTCTGTGTATTTGGGAAGAATGGCTTGATTCAAGAGTGTATGAGGAGAGATGAATTAGTCCTCCTGTATGCCTACAAGAAAGAATAGTTGGTGCCTCGGCCCTAACAACATTTGACTTGCTATTTGACCACTTTATATACCACAGAAGAACAGTTAGATGGACTACTCACCTTACAGACAAACAATGGCTATGATATGTGCATCAAAAACAGAAATACCTTATTACACAAGTATTCAGACACTTTGCTATGAGACTCGAAATTGAGCTCAGGTGCATCCTGTTTCCATTGATCATCCTTGAGATGTTTCTACAACTTGATTGGAGTCCACCTGTGGTACATTCAATTGATTGGACATGATTTGGGAAGGCACACACCTGTCTATACAAGGTCCCACAGTTGACAGTGCACGTCAGAGCAAAAAAAAGCCATGAGGTCGAAGGAATTGTTCGAAGAGCTCCATGACAGGATAGTGTCGAGGCACAGATCTGGGGAAGAGTAGCCTAAAAATGTCTGCAGCATTGAAGGTCCCCAAGAACACAGTGGCCTCCATCATTCTAAAATGGAAGAACTTTGGAACCACCAAGACTCTTCCTAGAGCTGGCAACCTTGCCAAATTGAGCAATTGGGGGAGAAGGTCCTTGGTCAGGGAGGTGACCAAGAAGCCAATGGTCACTCTGACAGAGCTCCAGAGTTCCTCGTGTGGAGATTGGAAAACCTTCCAGAAGGACTACCATCTCTGCAGCACTCAACCAATCAGGCCTTTATGGTAGTGGCCAGATGGAAGCCACTCCTCAGTAAAAGGCACATGACAGCCCGTTTGGAGTTTACCAAAAGCCACCTTAAGACTCTCAGACCATGAGAATGAAGATTCTCTAGTCTGATGAAACCAAGAGTGAACTCTTAGGCCTGAATGCCGCTGGCACCATCCCTACAGTGAAGCATGTGAGACCTGGGAGACCAGTCAGGTTGAGGGAAAAAATAACAGAGCAAAATACAGATAGATCTTTGATGAAAACCTGCTTCAGAGCACTCAGGACTTCAGACGGGGGCGATGGTTCACCTTCCAACAGGTCAACAACCCTAAGCACACAACCAAGACAACGCAGGATTGGCTCGGGACAAGTCTGAGTGTCCTTGAGTCGTCCATCCAGGGCCCGGACCTGAACTGGATCAAACATTTCTGGAGAGACCTCTAAATAGCTGTGCAGCGACGCTCCCCATCCAACCTGACAGAGATTGAGAGGATTTGCAGAGCAGAATGGGATAAAATCCCCAAACACAGATGTGCCAAGCATCATACCCAAGAAGACTCAAGGCTGTAATCGCTGCCAAAGGTGCTCCAACAAAGTACTGAGTAAAGGGTCTGAATACTTATGTAAATGTAATATTACATTTTTTGTTTGCAAAAATGTCTACAAATCTGTTTTTTGTTTTGTCATTATGGGGTATTGTGTGTAGATTGAGGGGAAAAAATACTTTTTAATCCATTTTAGAATAAGGATGTAATGTAACAAAATGTGGAAAAAGACATGGGGTCTGAATACTTTCCAAATGCACTATACTGCATTGAAAACCACATACTAAAATGCTTTGTCTGTTGCCAATAGATCTAGAGAACTAATATGGAACACACACTCTTTTGACAGTGAAAGACGGCTATATTTATGTGAGCCAATCTGACAACTCTTGCAAATCTGCCAGCAATGCAACCGAAGCGTACTAAAAGGGTCATAGGGCTTACGCGTAATAAAAAATGACTAGGTTCTGAATTAATGTTTGTGATAAAAAAAAAACCCAGAAGAAAATGTTTTACGGAAGCCTAGGGCCTTGTGTGTTAATTAACTGGAAAAGAAGCCTAGAATACCCTACCTCTTTTCTCTCCACTCCCTCTTCCTCTCTCTCTTGTTCTCTTCCTTCCTGCTCTTTCCTCTTTCCATTCTCACTCCCTCTCGTTCACTCTTTTGCTTTTTTCCCCCCTTCCTGTCGCTCTCACCCTCTCCCTTCCGTTCTTCCCCTCCCTCTCTCTTCTGCTTGCCCTCCCCTCTTCCTCTTCTCATTGGGCTGTGATGATTGTGCACTTTGGCGCTCTATGCCTGCTTTGTTTCCGTGGTGATGGGTAGGGCAGTGGTAGCTGCGAAGGGGGAGAGTAGGCTTGCTGCTGCTCAGGGCTCAGTGAGCTGCAGCACCGTGTTCATTCAGGGACTCCAACATGCCAGTGGTATAGTGCTAATTCTATAGGGGCAGAAGAGACGTGACTTTTCACAGCATGATATCACCATCTCAAAGTAGTTAGGTGATAACTGTTGGCCGAAATGAGACAGGATCATGAGACGTTTTACATTAAGCATAGAATGCAAAACTCAATGTCCATACACGGTAGCCTAGAATTTGTTTAGGAATTTGTTACATTTATATTGATCTGACGAGGAACAATTGATTATCGTCTCTTATATACACTGAACAAAAATATAAATGCAAAATGTAAAGTATTGGTCCCATGTTTCATGAGCTGAAATAAAATAGCTTCTTGATATAAAATAGCTTCTTGACACCTGTCAGGTGGATGGATTATCTTGGCAAATGAGAAATACTCACTAACAGGGATGTAAACAAATGTGTGCACACCATTTGAGAGGAATAAGCTTTTTGTGCATATGGAACATTTCTGGGATATTTTATTTCAGCTCATGAAACATGGGACCAACACTTTACATGTTGCGTTTATAGTGTTGTTCAGTATACAGTACCAGTCAAAAGTTTGGACACAACTCCTCATTCCAGAGTGTTTCTTTATTTTTACTATTTTCTACATTCTAGAATAATAGTGAAGATGTCAAAACTATGGAATAACACATATGGAATAACACATATGGAATCATATAAGCAACCCAAAAAAAGTGTTAAATAAATCTAAAAGTATTTTATATTTGAGATTGTTCAAGGTAGCCACCTTTTGCCTTGATGACCGCTTTGCACACTCTTGGCATTCTCAACCAGCTTTGAGGTAGTCACCTGCAATACATTTCAATTAACAGGTGTGCCTTGTTAAAAGGTAATTTGTGGAATTTCTTTCCTTCTTAATGAATTTGAGCCAATCAGTTGTGTTGTGACAAGGTAGGGGTGGTATACAGAAGATAGCCCTAATTTGGTAAAAAAAAAACATTATGGCAAGAAGAGCTGAAATAAGCAAAGAGAAACAACAGTCCATCATTACTTTAAGACATGGAAGTCAGTTAATTCGGAAAATTTCAAGAACTTTGAAAGTTTCTTCAAGTGCTGTCGCGAAAACCATCAAACGCTATGTTGAAACTGGCTCTCATGAGGACTGCCACAGGAATGGAAGAGGATAAGTTCATTAGAATTAACTGCACCTCAGATTGCAAACCAAATAAATGCTTCAGAGTTCAAGTAACAGACACATATCAACATCAACTGTTCAGAGGAGACTTCATGAATAAGGTCTTCATGGTCGAATTGCTGCAAAGAAACCACTACTAAAGAATGCCAATAAGAAGAAGAGAGTTGCTTGGGCCAAGAAAACACGAGCAATGGACATTAGACTGGTGGAAATCTGTATGATGGTGCGGGGTGCTTTTCTGATGACACTATTGGATATTTATTTAGAATTCAATGCACACTTAACCAGCATGGCTACCACAGCATTCTGCAGTGATACGCCATCCCATCTAGTTTGCGCTTAGTGGGACATTCATTTGTTTTTCAACAGGACAATGACCCAACACCCCTCTAGGCTGTGTAAGGGCTATTTGACCAAGAAGGAGAGTGATGGATTTCTGCATCAGATGACCTGGTCTCCACAATCAACTGATCTTAACCAAATATAGATTGTTTGGGATGAGTTGGACCGCAGAGTGAAGGAAAAGCAGCCAACAAGTGCTCAGCATATGTGGGAACTCCTTCAAGACTGTTGAAAGAGCATTCCAGGTGAAGCTGGTTGAGAGAATGCCAAGAATGTGCAAAGCGGTCATCAAGGCAAAGGGTGGCTACTTTGAAGAATCTCAAAATAAAATATATTTTGATTTGTTTTAACACTTTTTTGGTTACTACATGATTCCATGTGTTATTCATAGTTTTGATGTCTTCACTATTATTCTACGATGTATAAAATAGTTTTTTTTAAAACCTTGAATGAGCTGATGTGTCCAAACTTTTGACTGGTAGTGTATATATGCTCCATTTGTGCAAGCCGCAGATGACCGTTAACAGGATCAGTGTAAATTGTATGTCAGCCCATGTGAGGAAAATTCAGCGGTGTCAGAAGCTGTTGCTTTCGTCCTGACCCCTGATGACCGGTCTTTTGGGATCACCTGGTCCACTCTAATTTGAAATCCAGTACTCACCATTTCTCCAGAGCGCGGCCTCTTCTTTGGTCTGGTGGGTAGTGTGTCCTCTTTAGGGTTGGTGTCTATAGCCCAGTAAGACCCCTGGAAACCAAAACAAACAAGATATTAACACTACCCACTGGGTAGAAACTGGTTGAATCAATGTTGTATTTACATGGAAAATACATTGGATTTGAAAAAAGTCAAATGTTGTTTTGAGGGTGAAAATTATATTTTCCCAACAGAGATGTGTTTCCATCAAATTAATTGGTTGTGGATAATAGGCTTTGTGTGATGATGTAGTGCACCTAAATATAACGTTTGTGGTTTAATTCATGCATTGAATAATGAATACAAGTTAAATAGGTTTGCAGCCATTTTCAACTCTACTGATGGTTTTGTCACAAAAAACTGTGTGCGTTACATAGCGAATGTGCCCACTCTGGTCTTGGCATGTGCACTCTAGCCAACAGCTGGCATACTGTATACAATGCGGGTAGGCTTGCCTACATCATGACAATTTTATTTGTATTATTTTTGTCAAACGGCAGCCAAGAATCGATCATCATGTCACCAGAATAAGACCATCAATATTTATTGGAAAGAGCCTCAAGCTCATCACTGTGCACTTTCACCACCCTGTGAAGTTCATCATTTATTTAATCTGTAGAGTAAATAACTGCATGCTTTCCAAGTCATCACATTATCGCGGGACCACACAACATATATCATCGTGTGACTCCAACTTTACTTTTACATGATGGTTATTATATCAATATTTGCATAAATGCATTTCCACCGCCATCTCTCACATAATGAATTTAACCAACACAAAAACGATCCCACCTTGTCTAGTGTATTTTGTTAGTTGATATTTGGTAAATTTACAGACAAATTTTCCATTAGGCCTCTAGTTACAGTTTTTATGTACTTTATGTATGCACATAAAAAGGTTGGTCCTGTTTAGAGTAACCAAATTTCAATGTTTCCTACCTTTATATTACTCCAACTACCCCAATTCATGTTCTTAAGTAAAAAAACAAAACAATATAAAAATAGATGACACCACTAAAACCAATTAGGGTTCAGAATATTAAAGCCAATTATCTCAGAATCATCTTTTTGCTGATAGAACCTTATAGTCCAAGCACTCGATATGTTCAATTTGTACCTATAAAACGTCAGATTTTCAATGTTATATCCAGCACAGAAAAAAAAACAATAGGCTGGGCAGCACCTCCTACTGGAGCAGTGATCTACGTACAGCTACCCTTTGGTATCTTATCCAGGGTTTTTACCAAGCCCAGCCCTGCTTAGCTTTGATAGTTGTCACTGACTATTACCAACCTGCTATCGTGAAAATTACTATTGCAAGATCTCCAATTAGAAAACGAAATAGATTCACTATCAAAGTCACACCAAAGGATAGGTTTCGTTCTGCCCCTGAACAAGGCAGTTAACCCACTGTTCCCCGGTAGGCTGTCATTGTAAATAAGAATTTGTTCTTAAACAGACTTGCCTAGTTAAATAAAGGTGAAATTTAAAAAAATCACTTGTACAGTGCCTTCAAAAAGTATTCACATACCTTTTCCAAATTTTGTTGTGTTAGTCTGAATTCAAAATGGATTAAATTGAGATTTTGTATCACTCTCCTATACACAATAACCCATAAAGTCAAAGTGGATTTGTATTTTTTTTTAAATTCAAAATCCATTTTGAATTCAGGCTGTAACACGACACCTTCACTTTTTCCACATTTTGTAACGTTAAAGCCTTATTCTAAAATTTATTTTTTTAAATCCCTCAATCTACACATTATACCCCATAATGAAAAGCAAACAGTTTTTTTTTTTAATTTTACATAATAGCAAATGTATAAAAATGTTAAAAACAGAAATACCTTATTTACATAAGTATTCAGACCCTTTGCTATGTGACTTGAAATTGAGCTCAGGTGCATCCTGTTTCCATTGAAAGGCACACACCTGTCTATATAAGTTCCCACAGTTGACAGTGCATGTCAGAGCAAAAACCAAGCCATAAGGTCGAAGGAATTGTCAGTAGAGCTCCGAGACAGGATTGTGTCGAGGCACAGATCTGGGGAAGAGTATCCGAAAAATGTCTGCAGCATTGAAGGTCACCAAGAACAGTGGCCTCCATCATTCTTAAATGGAAGAAGTTTGGAACCGCCAAGACCCTTCCTAGAACTGGCCGCCCAGGCCAAACTGAGTAATCGGGGGAGACAGAGCTCCAGAGTTCCTCTGGGGAGATGGGAGAACCTTCCAGAAGGACAACCACCTCCATCAATCAGGCCTTTATGGTGGAGTGGCCAGCCGAAAGCCACTCCTCAGTGAAAAGGTACATGACAGCCCGCTTGGAGTTTGCCAAAAGGCACCTAAAGGACTCTCAGACCATGAGAAACAGGACTTCAGACTGCGGCGAAAGTTCACCTTCCTACAGGTCAATAACCCTAAGCACACAGCCAAGACAACGCAGGAGTGGCTTTGGGACATGTCTCAATGTCCTTGAATGTCCCAGCTAGACCACAGACTTGAATCAGATCGAACATCTCTGGAGACCTGAAAATAGCTGTGCGGCAACACTCCCCATCCAACCTGACAGATCTTGAGAGGATTTGCAGAGAAGAATGGGGAAAAACTCCCCAAATACAGGTTTGCCAAGCTTGTAGTGTCATACCCAAGAAGAATCACTACCAAAGGTGCTTCAACAAAGTACTGAGTAAAAGGTCTGAACACTTAAATCCATTTTGTTTTATACATTTGTAAAAATGTATACAACACCTGTTTTTGCTTTGTCATGTAGATTTCTGTCTTGATTGATAAAACATTTTCTTATCCATTTTAGAATAAGGCTGTAACGTAACAAAATGTGGAAAGGGGTCTGAATAGTTTCCAAATGCACTGTGTACTCAGTCTCTCTGTGCATATCTGAGCTAAGGTTAACGCAATAATTGAATGCTAAGACAATGATTGCAAGATATTATCTCCTTGTTCCTTATCCTCTTTATACTTGCATAACGGTAAACCTAGACATGTGCATCTCATAGTATTCCGAGGGGTGATGCAAGGCTCGCAACCTTGGCTATGCGCACTGGATACGATTATAGGCTTATAGCATTCACATAGTAATGGAGTCAGATAGATAAATGTAGTTTATTATTAAAATATTCAACATCATTTTTACACATCTACATAATGGAGACCCCCTCATCCTCAGTTGATGGAGATTTCCACCAACATACATAATGGTTAGATCATTTCCACAAAACAAAATTGTGACACCCAGTTGATGGTGATGTTCTATATTACACTACAATAGTTTCTAGTATAGTGGATAAACCATATGGTTCAAGAGAAAATAGCCTAATTAATTACAAAAGCATCTCATCAACAAAGGCATTATTTTCAATTAAAGCTTTATTGAAAAAAGCATCTCATCAACAATGGCATGATTTACAATTAAAGCTAGAGTCCTTAATTGAAACAATAACAAAGCAGGCAACCCGCCTCTGTTTTGGTAAAAAGCTGAGATGGACCTGGAGAAATGTAATCATTCTCAAATTCATACACAGAGCTACGGATGCAGGGCCTGACCATGCTGTACATGCTGTACATGTACATTTAAAAAAAAAAATCAAAATTACGGTTTTAACCATGTTTTGAGGCTATAGAGTGTTTCTTTACATTTACATGGTTTACAAAGTTCGGAGTAAAACAAACCTATATTTTGGGTTTTGATGGGGTTGAACTGAGCTCATGCGGCATTTATAAGTTATCACTTATGCAACATCTGGTAACTTGATAAAGCACTAACTTCAATGACATCTTATTTTGACATTGCATTGTTTTTAGCTGTATAGATAATGTACACTGCTCAAAAAAATAAAGGAAACACTTAAACGAACAATGTAACTCCAAGTCAATCACACTTCCGTGAAATCAATCCATGAGTTGATAAATTTGATTTCCATTAATAATTGTGTGATTTTGTCGTCAGCACATTTAACTATGTAAAGAAAAGTATTTAATAAAAATATTTCATTCATTCAGATCTAGGATGTTATTTTAGTGTTCCCTTTATTTTTTTGAACAGTGTATTTTTGATGTTTTCAGTGTTTTGAACACTTTCTGAAAAAAAAAATGGTGCACTAAAATGACAAAAAGTTGAGTTAACTGATTAACTCTGACAGCCCTAATAGGAACACACATGGATTATCCGCACTCAGTCTCATAACCCAAAACAAGTTGATAATGTGAATACATACATGATTTAGCTATATTTATGTCTCTAAGGTGGCCAATCACAGTAACAAGAGAGATGTATTGCTACCCTTGTTTTATACAGTGGTTACCCCCAGAGTTTAGGCTCTGGCCAGGTCCAAGTCTAGCTAAATCAGGTGAAAACCTCTATGTGTCCAACTACAGGCCTCGGCCGAGGATTCCAGTTGAATTATTAAGTTGATTCATTTTTCAAACAGTTCATATCCCTATGGCGGAGCTCAACACTCCTTGGTCAAAACAATATTGGTAAAAACCGAAAAAGAAGGGTAGCCTGGAATCCAAATTGAACATGTCATTTTTGTTTCACCATTGTTACACTTCACTGATTCAGTCTGGCCATTCAGTCATTGAAACAATGTTTACCTATATGTTTAATGAGGGGCATTATGCAAAATGTGTCAGCAATTGCACCACCTTCAACCAACCAGATGACCAAGACTTTAGGCATAATTAATAAATCAGCAATTGACCACGTGGGATTTGGGGCTAAATCGGAGGTAGATATTTTTTTTGCAATATTATTACATTCACTCAACACAGATACAGTACACTTAATAATATTACAAAATTATGTTCACGTAAAAAAGGGTTTCATCAATTGTTTGTTTTTACATGAAGTCTAATCAACAATTTTCAACCTCATTGGTAGGCAATTTGATATAAAACACACTGAAACACAGACTCTGCTTTCTCATACCAAAACAGGTGGCTATTCAAAGTTAAAATTGCAACCATGAAAAACTGTCATTTGGAAGAGCTCATAAATTTAAAAAATAAATAATATTACTCTGCACATTTTTAAGTCATGCCCCACTCTGTCCTTGACAGTGTTTTAATGAGGTTTAGGAGGGCATGTCATTTTTTGAATGGTTTTCCACGGTTGCCCCGGTGCCATGCCCAGTTGATAATCACCCCAAAGGTGCCGTGCACATTTGATAATCACCCCGATAATTGCCTCAACTGAACCTAAACTATACCAAAACTAATTTCACACATATAACAGATTAAATACATTAAGGAAAGTATGATGGGGGAGAAAGAGGGGGAAAAAGGGGGAAAGTGGGTGAGTTGATGAGCGAGGGGAGGTGAACGATGCATAATTGGGTAATCACCAATTGTGAATGAAGAACAGGGTGAACCATTATATTGTATTGATCTATTCTAATTATAATCTCAAAATGGTAAACCCTATATCAGTCGACCGAATCCAAGCAGTCCTATCTGTCTACTCTGCCCATCTCGGAGTACAACAGTGAGAACGTGCGTAATTTACAATGGCAAGAAGATCAAGATGATTGGATGCACATACTGTGTTAGCGATGCTACAAAATCTGAATGAAAACAATTCAAATGGTCGGAAAGAAATTAATCATGACATCTATGATGATTATTCTTCTGATTCTGAGCCTCAGCCTGAATCTACAGGGCCTTCAGAAAGTATTCATACCCCTTGACTTATTCCACATTTTGTTGTGTTACAGCCTGAATTCAAAATGGATTAAATACCAGTGGTGGAAAAAGTACCCATACTTGAGTAAAAGTAAAGATACATTAATAGAAAATGACTCAAGTAAACGTCACCCAGTAAAATACTACTTGAGTAAAAGTCTAAAAGTATTTGGTTAAATATACTTAAGTATCAAAAGTAAAAGTCTGAATAATTTCTAATTACTAATATTAAGCAGACACGTTTTATTTTTTTAATTTACAGATAGCCAGGGGCACACTACAAAACTCAGACATAATTTACAAACGAAGCATTTGTGTTTCGTGAGTCCGCCAGATCAGAGGCAGTAGGGATGACCAGGGATATCTTCTTGATAAATGCTTGAATTGGAAAATGTATGGAGTAAAAAGTACATTATTTTCTTTAGGAATGTAGTGAAGTAAAAGCTGTCAAAAACATGAATAGTAAAGTACAGATACCCCAAATAACTACTTAAGTAGTACTTTAAAGTAGTTTTACTTAAGTACTTTACACCACTGTTAAATATCCCATAATGACAAAGTGAAACCACATTTTTAGAAATGTTTGCAAATGTATTCACACCCCTGAGTCAATACTTTGTAGAAGCACCTTTGACAGCGATTACAGCTTTGAGTCTTCTTGGGCATGTCTGTACTGTGTCAGCTTTGCACATCTGGATTTGAAAATGTTCTCCCATTCTTTTCTGCATATTTTCTCAAGCTCTGTAAAGTTAGATGGGGAGAGGCAGTGAACAGCAATATTCAAGTCTTTCCACAGATTTTCAATGGGTTTCAAGTCTGGGCTTTGTCTAGGCCACTCATGGACTTTCACATTCTTGTTTTAAAGCTTTCCAGCATTACTTTGGCTGTATGCTTGGAGTCATTGTTCTGTTGGAAAGTAAATCTCCGCACCAGTCTAAGCTCGTTTGCACTCTGAAATAGGTTCTCGTCAAGATTTTTCTGAATTTGTCTCCATTCACTGTTCCCTCTATCCTTACCAGTCTCCCAGTCCCTGCCGCTGAAAAGCATCCCCATAGCATGATGCTGCCACATGCTTCACAATAGGGATGTGTTAGGCGGGTGATGAGCTGTGCCTGGGTTTCTACAGACATAACACTTTGCATTCAGACCAAGGAGTTATATTTTTCTCATCAGACCACAAAATCTTTTGCCTTATGCTCTGAGTTTTTCATGTGACTTTTTGTAAACTCCAGGCGTGCTGTCATGTGATTTTTTGTCTCAGGAGTGCCTGCTGTTTGGCCACTCTCCCATAAAGCCCAGATTGATGAAGTGCAGTAGAGACTGTTGTCCTTCTGGAAAGTTCTCCCATCTCAGCCAAGGAACTCTGTAGTTCTATCAGTGGTCATTGGGGTCTAGGTCACCTCCCTGACCAAGGTCCTTCTTGCTATTTGCTCAGTTTGGTCAGATAGCCAGCTCTAGGCAGACTCTGGGTAGTTCGATGTTTTAAATTTCCCAATGATGGAGACCACTGTACTCTTGGAAACTTTCTACATAGTAGAAAATTATTAAACTCTTCCCCAGATAGATGACCTATGAACAGTTCCTTGGACTTCATGGTATAGTTTCTGCTCTGACATACACCTTTCCATATAAGGTCCCACAGTGCATCTTTCTAAATCATGTCCAAAGAATTGGACACAAGTGGACTCCAATGAAGTTGTCGTGACATCAAGGAAAATCAAAGGAAATTGGATGCACCTGAGCTCAATTTGTAGTGTCATAGGAAAGGGGTGTGAATACTTATGTAAATTTGATATTTCTTTATGTAATTTTCAATAAATATGCCAAAATTCTAAAAACCTGTTTTCACTTTGTCATTATGTGTAGATGGGTGAGAATTTATTTTTATTTTAATCAATTTTGAATTCGGACTGTAAAGAAACAAAATGTGGAATAAGTCAAGGGGTATGAATGTTTTTTTAACATTTATTTCACCTTTATTTAACCAGGTAGGCCAGTTGAGAACAAGTTCTCATTTACAGCTGCAACCAGACCAAGATAAAGTAAAAGCAGTGTGACACAAACAACACATAGTAATACATGGAATAAACAAACGCACAGTCAATAACACAATAGAAACATCTATATACAGTGTGTGCAAATGAGGTAAAAATACTTTCTGAAGGCACTGTACAGCCCCGAGACCTTAGCGCAACAAAGTCAGAATGGTGCGCACTGTGCAGGTGCCAGCGCCACCACCAAATTAAACGGTGAGATGGGGGCGAGGAAGGCATGGCACTGTTTAGATAGAACAAGCCGGTGACAATGCTGCGGACGATTATCACCACAAAATCCTATCACTGAGAGAGCAGACCCAAAGCAAAAAACAACATCAGTGACGTACTCACCAGCTTTCATTATGTGACATGGACATGCTCCATCTGATGCCATTACGTGAAGATGCACACCATGTACGCACGAGCTGACAGTAATGGACTATTTTTGAGTACTGTCATATTCACACTTATTGTATGTTCATTATGCCACCATTATTGATTGTGTGCTGATTTTCACTGTTTAACAAGCACACTCGGCGCTTGATTTTTAGGCTACTGGGGTTTTCATCATTTGACAGCGTGTCTAGGTGGTTAGTTTTTATTTATTTTGTCTTTAGAAAAATAAGCTGTTCCCGCATTCCTACACATATGCTTTCTGTTTCAAATAAAATTCAACACTTGAATTATTCTTATTTTTTTTTACATAAACTAATGAAAATTCTATTGTTATTTGAAATATATTTTTCATATTCTAAATGTTACCTTCATCAACCCAACCAAACAATCATTTTTGTGTAGCATATACCCTCAAGGCCAAGCGGTTCTCGTGTTAAATATGTATTCAGACTATAATGGTCAGGAAATACTTACTTTCCCAGGGTCGTCTTTAGAGCGAGGCACTTTGAGAAAACACTTGTTCAGGGACAGATTATGCCGTATTGAGTTCTGGGAGAAAAGAGAGAGAAGAGGAGAGATAGACATGTTTTCATTAACACAATCATAACAGCATAGAAAATAATACATTTTTCAATACATAAAATGTAGAGGACCAGCAGATTTTCACTTGGTCTGCATGAGTAAGATTAAATATTATACTTTTGCGCAAACTACCAGACAACCACACCCTCCCAGGCACCTGTTAGTAAGAAGAAGATACTGTCAGTACCTGCATTATCTATTAATTCACCATGCTCTATTGTTTTACAGTTCAAGTAAAGTTGAATGGCCGGTTTGCCGGATGCAGAGTATGCCTCCATTTAAAACTGCATTGAAGTCTAAGACTCGGCTTAATCTGGGTCTGGAAAAAACTATCCAGAACTGTATTAGGTGGTTAATTATGCAATGGAGACATTTGTGATTTAGCAGTCTTAAACAAAAGTAATTCCATGGCTAGCAGCCCTAAGTAATTGTATAGTGGAAATCCATGGAGATAAGAGCCTCTATCAGTCTGTCTGACTGTAGCTCCTCTACCTATACCATACAGTAAAGCTCCAGTACACCTGGCCTGACATGAACTGTGTTGCCCCTGAGGGCTCCTCCACTCATCTGGAGCTCCTAATTAATACCACTGGGGAGCGGAGAAGAGAGTCCTCCTCTCTCTCCCTTTCTCTATCCCTCTCTCTCTATCCTTTTCCCCTCTCTATCCCTTTCCCCCCCCTCGATCCCCTTTTCTCTCTCTATCCATACCCTTCTCTCAATATCCCTTTCTTCAAAAGGATCTCTTCATTTGCCTCTCACCCTCTCTCCTACTTTTCAATCTATCTCATAGCCCATGGTCAGAATATGGCGGAGGAGAATACAGCAAGCTAATGCAAAGAGTCATTACCTGACAAATACATGAATAATTAATTTATGCCCATGGCATCCTGCTGCACTGTTTTTTCAAAGAGGTCAAACCATAAACCAAAACACAGAACAGTTGCAGGCAGATGCCACACACACACACACACACACACACACACACACACACACACACACACACACACACACACACACACACACAGAGAGAGACAGATATCCCTGTATAAAAACCACCAGGCCTCTCACTCACAAGACCACGTCTTTGTCTAGTACTCCCAGTGGTGCTACCATGGGTCCCCCAGAAGAGAGATGTAGACGGCTGAAGACTGAGAACATCGCTCCACAATGACGACGCTTTACCAGTTACTATAGTAAGCCCTGCCAGCTGTATATGGCCATAAACCAACGGAGAGCCGTTTCCACGGCGAGAGACAGTGCCTTTCTCACTGAATGGGCTGAATTTGTCATAGCTCGATGCGATGGCATTGACAATAATGCACTGAGTGGTTGCGACGTGAACGGAGCTAATGCGATTCGCTCCCGCGTCCGCCCACTCGTTTGATGGCGTTAGATGATTAACAAGCTTATTGGGCACAGCTGGGGCTTTGCTGCTGCCCAGCGCTAAATTAATCTCATTGGAAGGCGGCATACGGTGGAAAGGAGGTTGTCAAATTTGACTTCCTACTTCCTTGTTCTTAGACGATTTGGGGGATTTGAAATTAGACGGTTTACTTTGCCTTAAGGAGGCAGGCATTTTTTATGTAATCATTGTGGCTATTATTAGTAAGTGCTCTGCTTTAGTAATAACGCACAGGCTTACGCTGAATACATGACATGAGACAAAATCTGGAGTTTCAGAAATGCATAGAAAAAGAGAATGCGAGAGGTGTGCAGATCACATGTGTGCAGATCACTAGAGGATATAGGCCGGAAGGTGACATAACCGTGCTGGAGATATTAGCTCAGAGTGCAATCTGTGAGAGTGCTGTTGGGGATGGAGAGCGTTTAACGTGAGTATGAGCACTGGATATATAGGTCAGAGAGTGTGATGTGTTGGCTATGGTGAAGATAAAGGGTCTAGATGTAGCCTAGCAAATACAGGGGATAAAGGTCAGACTGAAATAGTCCGTGAGATGGTGGTTAATGTTGAGGAAGATATAGGACAGGGTAATTCATATGGATAATGTTGAGGAAGATATGGGACAGAGTAAGACACATGGATAATGTTGAGGAAGATCTAGGACAGGGTAAGACACGTGGATAATGTTGAGGAAGATCTAGGACAGGGTAAGACACGTGGATAATGTTGAGGAAGATCTAGGACAGGGTAAGACACGTGGATAATGTTGAGGAAGATCTAGGACAGGGTAAGACACGTGGATAATGTTGAGGAAGATCTAGGACAGGGTAAGACACGTGGATAATGTTGAGGAAGATCTAGGACAGGGTAAGACACGTGGATAATGTTGAGGAAGGTCTAGGACAGGGTAAGACACATGGATAATGTTGAGGAAGATATTGGACAGAGTAAGACACATGGATAATGTTGAGGAAGATATTGGACAGAGTAAGACACATGGATAATGTTGAGGAAGATCTAGGACAGGGTAAGACACGTGGATAATGTTGAGGAAGATCTAGGACAGGGTAAGACATGTGGATAATGTTGAGGAAGATCTAGGACAGGGTAAGACACATGGATAACGTTGAGGAAGATATTGGACAGAGTAAGACACATGGATAATGTTGAGGAAGATCTAGGACAGGGTAAGACACGTGGATAATGTTGAGGAAGATCTAGGACAGGGTAAGACACGTGGATAATGTTGAGGAAGATCTAGGACAGGGTAAGACACATGGATAATGTTGAGGGAGATATTGGACAGAGTAAGACATGTGGATCATGTTGAGGAAGATATTGGACAGAGTAAGACATGTGGATCATGTTGAGGAAGATATAGGACAGAGTAAGACATGTGGATCATGTTGAGGAAGATATAGGACAGGGTAAGACATAAGGATGTTGAGGAAGATATGGGACAGAGTAATGGTTAATGTTGAAGTAGTTATATGCCAGAGTAACATGTGTGGATAATGTTAAAGCTATGGGTGCAACAGAAATGACTTGAGGTCAGAAGGTGAGGTCTGCTGAGAAAGAGGGGACTAGGGGGTGGTGTGATAGGGTGTGTACAGTATAGGGAACTGCTGGGCTCCCACACAGACGGCCCTAGTCAGAAGCAATACTGAGGAGTGTTTGTTGTTCCACTAACTCTCCTGGAGTTTCAGCATGTTTGTCCTGGGGCTCCTAGGGGTCGCTGCAACACTGTCACAGGGCGAGAGAGAGAGCGAGAGGATGAAACAGAGTGAGATTGAGAGAAACAGAGCAAGAGAAACAAAGAGAGAGCGAGAAAGATGGTAAACAAATGGTTACGAGAGGATGAGGACACAGGCAGAGAGATAAGGATAGTGTTGGAAGAGAGAAGGGTAGGGAGTCTGGGGACAGGGAGATGCATTGTCACATCTAAATATCTCACGGGATCGAGAGACAACACCGGGACACCTTAACTACAGGTCTAAGCAGAGACAGTGATCGACACATCCTGTATGAGGAGGGGGTTGAATACGACTCACTGCTTCAAATGCAACCAAATATCATTCCATTTGATGGAGCACCACCCCACCCTCTTAGTGCAGAATGGAAAGTCTGCTGTAACTGGAGCCCACTGTGTGAGTGATGGGCACAAAGAGATTTCAGGAGACTGAGCTGCCAGAGCTGCCAGTGTCCCTGGGGACCTGGCGAGGATCCGTGCGCACGCTGCATACATCTATATACAGACAAAACAGACACTATAGTGCAGCAAAGCATGTGCCGTTTTTCAGTGGAAATCTTTCAGTTTGTTGGTTTAATTTGAACATATCTGCTAGATTAACCTGACTTGGATTTGTAGGAAATTGATCCCAACTTTGGTTTTTCCAAGATAGTAGAAACTAGAAATTGATAGGGAAAGAGGCCAGCTGTAGGCCATGGCGACTGGCTCCTTCCAGTGCATATCAGACCCCGTGCTACAGCAAAGTGACTGGTCTTGTCAGTATCGGGATTCTCTGTGGAGAATGGGGACAGGAGCACGAAGTGTTGCCAAAGCACATGGCTGTGTCCCAACAGTCTAAAATAGTAGGAGGTGTATTTTCAACCGGCAGAACGGAAACTTAAGGTAAGGGTAGGGCTCCAGACGAACATTTTAAATTTGGTGGCACCAGCCCATGATTTGGCCACACCAACATTTTGCCATGGCGTCACGCAATCGAACAAATGTGCAATCATCTTCATTCACAGTGCTACTGAGATAGTATGGTTCAATAAATTACTTGTTTCATATAATATGCAGCAGGAATGGATCATTCAAGATATTTGTAACCTAAACCAGTGATTGTCATACATTTTTAATTGACAATCAGGCTGTTGTTGCTATATCAAAATAGGGCTCCAAAATCCTTTAGTTCAATACAGATGAATTTGTTTACATATTTTTGTGTGTACTAATAACACAAACGGGCTAGTTCACCATCTGACGAAGTGCAAACGCAAAACGCAAAACTCTAGCTAAATCCCTAAATATAATATACTGCTAGTTAGCAGTGTAATTGATTTATTTAACACTAAATTGAATGTCCTAAAAAAACTTTGCTATTACCCGATGATGACTATTTAGGCCTATGAAATCACTGCCAATGGCAGTCTCGTGCTTCCTGTGGTAGAACGCTCAAAATTGAGTTGCGATTTTACTGCACATTTTTTTTTTTTTAATCTCAAGAGTTAAATCAACTCCTATGAAGTCAAATGTCACACTATTTTAGGTTTTATATGGTCCCGCCCTCATTTTGTGTTAAAACTACTCTGGTCATGGTGTTGATATTTTTGGAGTTAAAACGACACTAAATGGAGTAAATATTCAACTCTAAGAGTTGCTTAAATTTAACTCAAATTGCCTTTCTACACTTTTCAATGTCGTTTTTAACCCCACTCCCGTGCAATTTTAGTATTTTCTGTGTTGTTTTGAATTAAGAATCAACTACAGCAGAGTACATTTCTCTTTCGGTTGACTTATTTTGAGTTATAAGGGTGTAAATGTCACGCCCTGACCTTAGAGAGCCGTTTTATTTCTCTATTTGGTTAGGTCAGGGTGTGATGTGGGGTGGGCATTCTATGTTTTGTTTTCTAAGTTTCTTTATTTCTATGTTTTGGCCAGGTATGGTTCTCAATCAGGGACAGCTGTCTATCGTTGTCTCTGATTGGGAATCATACTTAGGTAGCCCTTTTCCCCTCATTTCATTGTGGGTAGTTGACTTGTGCTAGTGGCACTTTGCCTTCGTGAGCTTAACGATTGTTCACTTTGTTTCTTGTTTTGTTGGCGTCATTCCAAAATAAAATAAAATGTACACTCACGACGCTACACTTTGTTCTACTTCCAACGACGGCAGTGACAGTAAAGCCTTATTTGAATATTTGTTAAGGTTTTACTTTTGGTGGTTTTCAATGTGATAAAAATAATGTTGGATGCCAACTTGCAGGAAAATACCTAGCACTTTTAAATTATTGCTCACAATGTGCATTTAGAATGTGTGTAAGAGTAGGGAAAAAGTTACAATACATGAAGACTACCAACATCATGTAAATTGGAACAACTATCTCACTAATGGTTGCTATAAATCCAACTATTTACAGACTGGATTAGTATAGAAACATCTGTTTCTTATTTTTGTGTAGCATAAGATCAAAACCAATCAATGTTAATACAAAAACACAGACATTGAAACAAAAATAAAGAAATCTGCCTGCAGCGGAGCATGCAGAGAAATATAATAATGAAGCTCCTCCCACATCTGTGGATAACTCCATAGATTTAACTCCCTGTCTCTGGTTACTTTTAATGGAGTTAAAAGTCCTCCATCCAAATGAACTCCAGTTATCAACACTGACTTGAGGGAGCATATCACTTGAGTGTTAAGATAACTCCCAGTAGAGTCAATTTAACCCAATTGTTTTTAACACTGGTTTCAACTATACTTGATTTACTGAGTACGTACAGAAAGCTGAGGCCCGCCACTCTTTAACTGTAACAACAGTTTCCCTGCTATTGCATTTTGAAATGCTGCCAATCAGAACACATTTTTTTGTGTTCCCTCATCAAGGCTCCCTCATCAAAGCTCGAAACAGGTACAGGGGCAACGAAACAGGTACAGGGGCAGCGAAACAGGTACAGGGGCAGCGAAACAGGTGCAGGGCCAGCAAAACAGGGGCAGCGAAACAGGTACAGGGGCAGCGAAACAGGGGCAGGGGCAGCGAAACAGGGGCAGGGGCAGCGAAACAGGGGCAGTGAAACAGGTACAGGGGCAGCGAAACAGGGGCAGTGAAACAGGTACAGGGGCAGCGAAACAGGGGCAGGGGCAGCGAAACAGGGGCAGTGAAACAGGTACAGGGGCAGCGAAACAGGGGCAGGGGCAGCGAAACAGGGGCAGGGGCAGCGAAACAGGGGCAGTGAAACAGGTACAGGGGCAGCGAAACAGGTACAGGGGCAGCGAAACAGGGGCAGTGAAACAGGGGCAGTGAAACAGGTACAGGGGCAGCGAAACAGGTACAGGGGCAGCGAAACAGGGGCAGTGAAACAGGTACAGGTGCAGTGAAACAGGTACAGGGGCAGCGAAACAGGTACAGGGGCAGCGAAACAGGGGCAGTGAAACAGGGGCAGCGAAACAGGTACAGGGGCAGCGAAACAGGTACAGTGAAACAGGTGAAACAGGGGCAGCGAAACAGGTACAGTGAAACAGGTACAGGTGCAGTGAAACAGGTACAGGGGCAGCGAAACACAGGTAGGTACAGGGGCAGCGAAACAGGTACAGTGAAACAGGTACAGGGGCAGCGAAACAGGGGCAGCAGGGCAGAAACAGGTACAGGGGCAGCGAAACAGGTACAGTGAAACAGGTACAGTGAAACAGGTACAGGGGCAGCAAAACAGGGGCAGTGAAACAGGTACAGGGGCAGCGAAACACAGGTACAGGGGCAGCGAAACACAGGTACAGGGGCAGCGGGGCAGCGAAACAGGGGCAGTGAAACGGGCAGTGAAACAGGGGCAGTGAAACAGGTACAGGGGCAGCGAAACAGGTACAGGGGCAGCGAAACAGGGGCAGTGAAACAGGGGCAGTGAAACAGGTACAGGGGCAGCGAAACAGGTACAGGGGCAGCGAAACAGGGGCAGTGAAACAGGTACAGGTGCAGTGAAACAGGTACAGGGGCAGCGAAACAGGTACAGGGGCAGCGAAACAGGGGCAGTGAAACAGGGGCAGCGAAACAGGTACAGGGGCAGCGAAACAGGTACAGTGAAACAGGTACAGGGGCAGCGAAACAGGTACAGTGAAACAGGTACAGGTGCAGTGAAACAGGTACAGGGGCAGCGAAACACAGGTACAGGGGCAGCGAAACAGGTACAGTGAAACAGGTACAGGGGCAGCGAAACAGGGGCAGCGAAACAGGTACAGGGGCAGCGAAACAGGTACAGTGAAACAGGTACAGTGAAACAGGTACAGGGGCAGCGAAACAGGGGCAGTGAAACAGGTACAGGGGCAGCGAAACACAGGTACAGGGGCAGCGAAACACAGGTACAGGGGCAGCGAAACAGGGGCAGTGAAACGGGCAGTGAAACAGGGGCAGTGAAACAGGTACAGGGGCAGTGAAACAGGGGCAGTGAAACGGGCAGTGAAACAGGGGCAGTGAAACAGGGGCAGTGAAACAGGTACAGGGGCAGCGAAACAGGGGCAGTGAAACAGGTACAAGGGCAGCGAAACGGGCAGGGGCAGCGAAACAGGGGCAGGGGCAGCGAAACAGGTACAGGGGCAGCGAAACAGGTACAGGGGCAGTGAAACAGGGGCAGCGAAACAGGGGCAGTGAAACAGGGGCGGGTGCAGCGAAACAGGGGCAAAGCAAAGTTTTAGCCAACCCAAAAACATAACTTTTTTTTGTTCTGTTTTCCAGGTGTTCTTTAAAGAAAATACAAAGACGTTAAGGACAGTGAACTTATTAGAACATGTATAACATCTTCTTAAGATATGATAAGACAAAATGCTTGAGTGATTAGTATTTTCCTTCAACTTTCTCAAGAGGCAATGATGCAGAGTTTGTCTACCACTTTGTGTAGTCGTTAGCAATGATGCGAATGACAACCATTTTCTGGTAGCTGGAAAGGCTTTCCCAAAAACTCCTCAATTAAATGTTAACTACAAAAGTCGTCTATCTCTACCTGTCAGAATGATATTATTATTATTTGCATCAATCCAGTGGTGATTTGTTAAGCAAACTCTGCCATCACCTGTGTTCTACTTAAAGTCTCTTGCTGGTACACACTTGAATTAAAGGTTATCTACACCCAAACATTTCCCCAAAAATTCCTAGACCTCAAAAGTGTTCTCCTGATGTGGTTTAGGCAATGGTTGTGGACTGAGAACATCAAATGTAGTTGTTCTTCTATTTATTTTTGTGTAATTTTGAGAGCGAAATCCTGTACGACTGGGAAGTATCTGAAACCTGGAGCAACAAAATGGAGTAAACTGAAATTTTAAAGAAAGAAAATACAGAATTGGTCAAAAAATACAACAGATTTTATTGGGCCCTAAATATGGAATGCCTAAATAGTATATTTCATTAACTCCTCGTCTCTTTTCCCAAATGAATTGGTCTATCCAGTCGTCTCACCTACCAGTGGTTGTACATACATGTTTTAACGAATTAGATCCTACTGCCTAAACTCCTCGGTGCTGCATCGAGTATTTCAACACCCTAACGTCACATCCAGACAAACATATCCTCCCTACCTCCTAACAAAATGAGGACCCAACTTACTGATTCCACGGTCATCGGAATAATATTACATTTAATGCAATATAATTACATTAAAAACCCTTATTCACCTTGCAATGCAGAGGGTCGTTGACATTGCACAGGTATGACATACTGCATACTCTATCAACTATGCCAAATCCCAGATGCAGCCTTATAATTGTTGCATTCCAGCCCCTTTTGAAATCAACACCACCCCTATTATTAGACAGATCACAGAATAACAACCCTCGGTGAATAATGACGGAAATATGACATTGGACGTATGCCTATCCTCCTGTGAATAGAACCAGGGAAATACCTCACACATTTAATTACTACATAAATACAGACTGATAATACTGATTATTATGAAATATTTGGGAATGATATCTGGGCACAGAGGGGCAGACTTAACAAACAGTGCTTTTAAGGCCGCTGTTCAACAAGAGTTACGGTGGTCATAACAGCCGCAATGATAATACGTTGTGCCGCATGTCTGTCAAGCACATAAACGTAACATATGTAAATCAGGAGCCAACACAAATTCATCCTCAATCACAATAAAACTAAAAAAACTTTCAAATAAAAATCTTATCTGAGTTCTAATAATGTGTGCAAATGTGTCTACTATACAGGAGACCATGTGTAGTAGTCTATAATAGCCAAGAAAGGTTGACAGTGGAGCCTAAGGAACAGGTGCGTGGACACACACACACACACACACACATCTGGCTGGCAGACAGGACATGCGTAACATGTTAACAGGGGATGCTGGGATGCATGCAAGAGGCTACAGCTATGTCTGCGTTGCCAGGCAACAGAGAGTAAACAAGACGAAAGAGAAAAACACAATCAAATATCCATATATATATGGATATATATATATATATATATATATATATGGATATATATATATCAAGATCTAGATATAGATATATAGAGATATAGATATAGATATATATCTCTATATATATATAATATGCATTTTAGACACTCCGTCACACACACACACACACACACAGGATCAATAAAAGACAACGTTGTTACTGTACTGTCCTGACCCAAAAAGTAGTCCCATGAGCGCTAAAATCACTGATGCATTCATCCCCATTATTCTAAGACCAACCGTTGAAAAATAAAATCCAGAAAAAAATCCATGACCCTTGCTCATTTTATATCATTGGGTGTGACACGAGGCGTCCATTGAAAGGCCAAAGGCCATCACAAAGCAGCCTTTTGCACTGTCACATTAGGGGCGCTAATTCAGAGCCAATTATCTGGCTGTAAGGGCAGGCAGCAGGACTGGTAGCAGGACCACAAGGGCAGGCACAGCAGCATTACATCTAGATTTACATAAGGATAGGCAAACTTGTGTTGTTACAGTTTCAATTCCAACTTAAGGTTAGTATTTGATGCATTATCGTTTTCAGCCTTGTCTATTCAGCAGGGTTTCATGCTCGCTGATAATAATGGTAAGAGAAACACTAATATTGACTAGTGAGAAGAGAGGAAATGCCTGTGGTGAATTCCACTGGCACTGATTACGTGTTCTCGTGAAGAGGGCCTAGGCTGTGTGGGGTGGAAGGACACGGCGATGTGAAAGGGCTGCAAGGGCAGAGTACAGGGCATGAGAAAGTAGAGCCAGGCACTATGGAATCCAAAGGAGGACGGGGTTGAGAGAAAAAACACGAGAGAAATCGGGTGGCGAAGACTGCGCCCCAATATGTTATCTAGAAGGAATATGAGGCATTCTGCACAGGAGCTACAAGTCCAGTTCATATGATGCCACCTAATGACAACTGAATAGAAACAAAAATAACAAATAAAAGAACACGGATTGAAACATTGCATAGTCAAATCCGATTTCTCGGTTTTCTACCGGGATGCAACACCGATCATATACTTTTCAACTGATGAGTATATGTGCACATCAAAAAAGGTTTCAAACAGAAAAGACCAGACAACAGTTTATGAATCAAAGCCACAGTTCCAGAAGTCTATAAAAGCTCTATAAAACACAGTACATATGTAGGTATGCATGTAAAACACATTATATCATAGCTCAATGTGACATAAAACACATTTATATTAGGCCTACTGCTTATAAAGCAGAACACCCCTTTCCATAACAGCTGGTATCAGAATAGCAGTTGGGATGTCAAATTAGAGGTTGACATGGGAGTGAAAATGTACTCCTGTCCCATCTTGTCTTGTAAAAAAAAAAAAAATCCCCGTACAGTCCTGATCCCGCAACAGTTCTATAACCCCGGAAATGTTCCTGTCCCACCCCGATAAAAATCCCTCTGTGCCCATTTTTACAAGCGGAAATCAGAAATAACTTCCTCCATTAACTGCTGTTTGTTTGTCCCTGTCATCACTAGTTACCACAGTCACAAAGTCATAAACCCCATCTAACCTTAATCACACTGCCTAACTCTCTCCTAAAATGTCATTTTTAGTGTTCATGCATTTTTATAATACAGGCTATTTAGACTTTGTGGCTGTGCCATCTAGTGGAAATCGTCTGTCTCCCGCTTGGGTTGTGAGTAGCCATAGCAACTGCTTCGTTTGGCTGCTGCTCAGCACTCACGAGACCATTGCCTGCATACACAGCTAATATCAACCACATTACGCGATTTGGGCAATGAAGGCAGCCCTTCCTCTTACCCAGAGTTGGATGAACTCATGCATATGGGCACGTGTAATGGTGGGTCTCCGCGTGCATATAAGTTAAAGTAGTGACTGGCTACAACTGGAGCGAGGCATGAGAGGGAGTTGACGGAAGGGGGGAAATTAGCATTTCTTTTCTTATTATTTTTTTTTCTTAACTAAACTACACTGAGTTTACAAAACATGCGGAACACCTTCCTAATACTGAGCTACACCCCTTTTGCCCTCAGAACTGCCTCAATTCGTCAGACCAGGCAATGTTTTTCCAATTCTCCAGTGTCCAGTGTTTTCATTCCTTAGCCCACTGCAACTGCAGTTCCTTTTTTTTGGTGAAAGAAGTGGAACTTAAGTTGGTTGCCATAACCCATTCGAGTCAAGGTTCAACGAGTTGTGCATTCTTTTATGGGTCTTTGGGCAGCAATATTCTACTGAACTGTCAGTTGACTAACTTGCTCTGCACAATGTGTCAGCCTCCTTTGTCCTCTTTCATCAATGACCCGTTTTCGACCACTGGCCTGCCGTTGGCTGGATGTCCTTTGAGTGGCGGACCATTCTTCATACACATGGGAAACTGTTGAGCGTGAAAAACCCAGCAGCGTTGCAGTTCTTGACACACTCAAAGCAGTGCACCTGGCACCTACTACCATATCCTGTTTATAGGCACTTAAAACCTTTTGTCTTGCCCATTCACCCTCTGAATGGCACACGCACACAATCCATGTCTCAATTGTCTCAAGACTGAAAAATACTTATTTAACCTGTCTCCTCCCCTTCATCGACACTGATTGAAGTGGATTTAACAAGTGACATCAATAAGGAATCCTGTCCTGTTCCGAACTGACTAGAAATTCTCTCCCATTCCTGCCGGAATCAACCTCTGCCAACATCTAGTCCAAACAACACCCTATTGCCTTTATATAGCACACAAATGTTGAACAGGGCCCTTGTTCCAAATTAGAACCCTATTCCCTTAATAGTGCACTATCTTTGACCAGCGGCCATGTCCCAAATGGAGCCCTTTTCCTTTTGTAGAACACCACTTTTAACCAGAGCCCTATGTACATGAGAAATGCTGTTATCGACCAATGAGAGTGAGAGGTTTACGTCGGCCCCCGTCAAACGTAGTGCACTATAAAGAGAATAGGGTGCCATTTGGGATGCAGCCCATGTCCTGCCCCCTCATACCATGTGGACGTGTTATGACCTTGACGAGTTATCTGATTACACTCAGTGTATCATCTGTGGCTAATGCGCTTGTGTTCAAAATGGGAGTTAGCGTTGGCCTGGTTTCAACCTGGCCTCTCTGCTGCCTGTGCATCCACATTATCATACAGAGCAGACGCGTGCGTGTGCTGGGTAGTAAACTCACCACTACCCATCTCCTCTGGCTGAGCAGCCCTACTGTAATCTGTAGACTGCACACGTATGCCTACCTGAGTGGGAGTCTCGCTTACTCACACTCACGTGTGTGTGTGTGTGTGTGTGTGTGTGTGTGTGTGTGTGTGTGTGTGTGTGTGTGTGTGTGTGTGTGTGTGTGTGTGTGTGTGTGTGTGTACTGTGTGTGTTCGCGTAAGTGTCTGTGTGTGTGTGCGTGTGTGTGTGTACTGTGTGTGTGTACTGTGTGTGTGCGCGTAAGTGTCTGTGTGAGTGTGCGTGCGTGTTGTACAAGCTATTTTACTTGAGCATCAACAGTATATTCTCCAAATCAAGGAATCCAGACACTGCTTGTGCTCCATGTCTGTCTCCCACTGTTTGCAGCTGACAGTAATCACCTTGACTGTAATGAATTTGTTCACGTTCCCTTTGATGCTCATCACCGTTTCAACCACAACATCTCTGCACTGGGCCAGGTACATCCGGGATTAAATGTTTACAGCTTGAGGCTGAGCCATGTATGCAGTGGGCCTATTCGTCCTCAACAGTCCTCGTGCCAGATTATTCTGTGCATCTCCTCATCTGGAGTATTCCTAGGATGTCTGGTTTGATCTTGAGGAAATTAAAGGCTAAATCCTCAGGATGGTTCTTACATTTATGTTGGATATATGGGTAGCCTTTTTACACATGTAAGTACACCTGTGATTCATCTAGCTTGTCAATGCAAGGACAATTATAATACCCAAAAGGGCCAATGTACTGAAAGTGTTTTTCTAACTAATATTACATTTTAAAAATCGAATTGTATTTGTCACATGCACAAAATACGGGTGGAGACAACTGTGAAATGCTTGCTTACGAGCACTTCCCAACAATGCAGAGTTAAAAAACAATAATAATATAAATACAGATGTTTGATCAATAGAATCAGTTTAGTACTGATGTCTGTATTAACGTCCCTAATACTAGGGCTGTCCCTGAATCCCAATTTTGAGGTTTGAATCAGATTTGCCATTTAAAAACAAATACAGTATCATTCAAATCCACAATTTACAAATGTCAGCTAAGTTGCTATGGTTGCTAACGTTAGCTAGCATTCGTCACTGTATCTGCGCCAAAACTCAGTTATTTCTCATAGAATAGGAATAGAATAGAATAGAATATTTGGGGTCAACCCTACTTATTACTGTTGTGTGGAAGACATACCACTCTTGGTACTTAAATAAATACTTATAAGCACATCAGAGAAAGCTTACAGATCTTAAACATCTGCAGTACTACACGTATTTATGAGGGCATTATGCCTATCCTATTTAAGACTGAGTTATATTGCCCATATGACGGGGTAACCACCTGAACAGAGAGAAACCATTGACAATTCAAGAAAAAAACGAATCACAATGCCTGAAAGGTCTAGAAAATCTATTTTTCTTGGTTTTCTGTGAGCAAATGAAAGAAGAAATCTACAGAACATATCTCATGACCATGCCAACAAGCTTGGAACCCTACCAAAACAAACAGACTTTTATCGCAAACCATTTTGAGCTGCTGGCATGCAATTTAGCTCAGGAAGATTAAATCCTGAGAATAAACATAGGTTTGTGAACGGAGCACGGAGAGGGAAGATATTTTCACTCACTGAGAAAAAAATAGATTAAATGGAGATTGTTGTGGATTCGTTCCAAATGCCATCCTATGCCCTATATGGTGTGCTACTTCTGACCAGGGCCGGTAGGGAATAGGGTGCCATTTGGGACACATCTACTTGGAACATTGTAGCCAAGCAGCCTCCTCAGAAAAAGCACAGCCTCTGTCATGTGATTAATAATGGAAGGTATTCCCTAGACTAAACCAAAAGATTCCAGATGATTCCACTCACCATTCAAGTAAAAGAAGCATGTCATATTGCCTAGATTCATACAATGCCATTTAAATGAAAGCTGCAATCTATATATAATACATTTAAAGTAAAAACATTTTTAATTCATGTACAAATCGCAGATTGCACCATTAAAGATTTGTTAATGAAACCTGAATGGAACATGCACTCAGTCACTCACTGCTGTACTCCTCCACAAAGCTTTTCCACATTCTGCTGTTGGATCTGACAACTGTCGCAATGACTGACCATCACCAGTAATATTTCCTCATACATCCGAGACAAGTTGTAAAGTCAAGACCAGCGCAGCAATTAAATGTGAATCAAACAAAATGTCAAAACTGGTTCAGACTTAATCCATGTATTTTTTTTTATCACATTTAAATCAGTAAGGCCTGAGGATTTATGGTATATGGCCTAGGGCTGTTCTTAAGCACGACAAAATGCAGAGTGCCTGGATACAGCCCTTAGCCGTGGTACTGTATATTGGCCATATACCAGAAACCTCAGAGGTGCTATTATAAACTGGTTAACAAAGGAACAGTGTAACATTTGTTTTTTGTCATGCTCGTGTAATATTGTCTGATATTCCACATCCTTCAGCCAATCAGCATCTAGGACCCAAACTACCCAGATTATAATATACATTATACTGAATTTAGAAGGTGATAAACGGTGGTCTATGTCAGACCAAGTCTGCTAACTGAACTTGTAAGAAAGATCCTGTCCTCACAACAAGACCCGTTACTGCAACAGGTATAAACGTACCCGATGGGATAGTTTACCAAAAATCTAAAAAAATATATATTTTTATTTTACTAGGCAAGTCAGTTAAGAACAAATTCTTATTTTCAATGACGGCCTAGGAACAGTGGGTTAACTGCCTGTTCAGGGGCAGAACGACAGATTTATACCTTGTCAGCTCGGGGATTTGAACTTGCAACCTTTCGGTTACTAGTCCAACGCTCTAACCACTAGGCTACCCTGCCGCCCCAGACATTCGTATCCCTCAAAAGTGGGTTACATAGATCCCACATCATGCAGTCAGAAAAATATGCAGACCTCGATCCCAAACTAATAGGAAAGATGAGCACCACCTAATTCCATTAGAATAACAAACTGAATCTGAAGTGAACCATCCCGTTAATACACACCAAATGCCATTCTTCCATATCCACCTCCTACCTTCCAACCACTGCCTGCCTCCCGGTAGTAGGGGAAGTTGTCACAGATCCACTGGTAGATCTCGCTGAGGGTCATCCTCTTGTGCGGCGAGCCGTTAATAGCGAAGGTGATAAGGCTGGCGTAGCTGTAGGGTGGTTTGCCATCCCTATGCTGGGCCACCTCCTCCTGGTCCAGCATGTTTCCCTGGTCCAGTGGGGCATTCTTCTTTCCCAGCCCGTGGCCATGATGTCCGTGGGGGTACCCGTGAGTGTGGTGTTGGTGCCCGGCATTGGACTTCTGGATGGCCGCCCGCATGGTAAGCTGGGGAAGCCAGTCCATGGAGGTCAGGCTGCTCCCTAGTTCAGAGGTCATGATGGTGGTGAGGGGTTGGGGGACTCAGGGGCAGGGTGGGGAGATGCTCTCCTTTCGCTCACTGGATTGCTGTTGCACAGCGGCACCTGCTGAATTCTAGAAGAAAAGTAGCGTGTTTGCTCAACAACAGAAAAACTAGGAAGAAATTAACAGATATGAAACGGTATGCACTGCAGCTGACTGGACTACAGATGAATTGAAGTGTCAAGAGATGATAGTGTAGGTGTGTGATCAGATATGGTCAGGAGAGGGATTTGGTGCTCTTGATTCTTTTCATGAAATGGTCCAGATTTCAGCACAGCAAATACTGTGTCTGTCATAGCCTCCCTCAATATCAAACATATATTTGACATAGAAAGTGTTTCCTCTAAGTTTCAACTTCACTCAAAGCTGTACATTTAACCATAAAGAAACAAAGGCATCCGCAAACAAAGTAATTTGAGTTAATTTGACCAAATTCTTACTGTTTTAGTTTCTTTACATCTCTTCTCTGGCCCAAGCATCTGTGGAATGTACTGAACCGAAAGGTAGAGTAGTCCTTCTATGGTGCATGTTCATACGCTCCTCATTGAGGCTGTAACACAGAAAGCACACACAAAAGGGGAGTTTGTCAATTCCTGGCTGACAACACTCATTAGTGACACACAAAAAAAGACTATCGCAATGCCACCCACCACAACAGCAACACTGTCGGAGTTCTGTCTATCTGGCTTACTTCTGTCATTCTCCCTCCAACAAAGTAGAAACGGCAACTCGATCTGCGTAGTGACTAAAAGCTTGGGAATTTTTTTCACAACTGCCTGCCAAATGGGGGAACAGTACGGGAGGAATTCCAACTCCCCAGAGGAACCCGAAAACCCAGAATCTCCACTGTTCTCTGTCGACGTGCCCCACTCTGCTGTCAAGTCCAGGCCCACCTCTCAGTTTCAGACCTGAAGGTAGTAGAGCTTCTGCCACAGACAACCACAGTGCTTCAGAAGAGAAGGCTCTACTTTTAATTTGTTTTCAGCTATTTCTATAAGACTCAGATCCACACAGTACCATAATCCGCAAAGGTATGTAGAAGAACACAAACAGGGCTAAATGTTGCTGTACACAAATAACACTTCATATATTAATAAAATCTAAAATATCTATTTCAGAGTATAGGATCATTTCAGTGTGGACCTGCTCAAACCCTGAAAATACAATTTCCAGGCTAAAACCTGGTCAGTAGTAGAGCTAAGCCTCCAAAGGATACCTGTACATCTCTGAGCCCATACAACCTTCAAGTGTCCTTAAACAGAGACAAACACACCAACCCACGCAATCACACACACACACACCAACCCACGCAATCACACACACACACACACACACTATCATCTCCTGAAACTTCTACGGCGGTCTACCAGGAATACAAAACTCTCGGTTTCTGCAGATCCCCCTCGAGAGCAACATACAAGAGAGGAAAACTAAGACAATACTCTGCCCGCAAACCAGTTTAATTACAAGTTGAAAAAACATTTTTTTTTTTACGCATATTCATCTAGCCAAACATGCTGAGAAAATGCTGGGTGAGCTTTTGTACCGCCACCCCCGTCTCTTCCTGAAGGCCCTTGACAGTGGCACTGAGAGAAAGCAGAGCCAGACCCCCAATCCCAGGAAGCCATCTTAATTAGTCCACCTTTCTGCTGCAGGGGGATGGGGAAGGGAAAAAAAACAACACAAGTTATTATTTTTCCCTCATTAAGCGTAGGCTTTAGCTGCAAATCAGGCTGCCACAAGCCCCGACCTGCTGTGCTGCTGCTGCTGCTGTTGTTGTTGCAGTTTAGAGCGTGGGCTTGACTGTTGTGATGGCATAGCGTTAGCATAGCGAGGCGATAGGATGAGTAATACGCTAGAACAGAGAGGGGGCATGACACTGCTTCTGGGGAAAAAGGGGACCGAACACCCAAAGACAGTGATTACCCAGTCAACGAGTCCCACAGTGACTGCCCCAACCCATATACCTGGAAGCGCTCTGCCTATTGTATCTGAAGCAAGTGTGCCGTTACAGTTAATTTGTTTTCCTTCAAGTCTGCAGAGGCACGCCTTACTGAGCTTTCCAGAGTAAAACAGTTAAATAGGCTAGCTATTTTGAAGCATTGAGTTCCGTAGCACAGGCTCAATTGGTACACAGGGTTCAGAGCTAGTCTCTGATTTGTGGTTGTGTGTTAATACCATCACTGAGGTATTTAGCTTCTGTAACCACGGCTCAGCCATGATGAAGCAAGCTCCTAAATCAAATATCTGAATGTAACCTCAACTTGTACCACAGCCATCCATAGAATAATAGCCTGTCATGAGAGTTACTTGACACATAGTAATTATAGGCAAAAACAGGAAGACTTTTGGGAACCCTGATACCTTGGATAGAAGGGGCTTGTGCCAAGTCTGCAAATGGATTCATTAAAGGGGCAATCAGGTGGGTAGACAAGCGGTTAAGAGCACTGTGCCAGTAACCGAAAGGGCACTGGTTTGAATCCCTGAGCCGACAACATGAAAAATCTGTCCATGTCCCCATGAGCAAGGCACTTAACCCTAATTGCGCCTGTAAGTCGCTCTGGATATGAGCGTCTGCTAAAATGACTCAAATGTAAACAAACATCTAATAAAACACATTAATATTTAATGTCAAATTTTGAATAACAGCCTCCAATGAATTTCACATCAGAGGGATTCTCTCGTTCTCCTTGCAGCTGGGCTGTAAGTAAGGAACCTTTCAAATGCATAATAGTGTGGTGACAGCAACGACACCAATACAATCACAAGCATAGCCACAGGAAGTAGGGGTGCTGAAACACCCCCTGAAAAATCTGAACAAAATCTGAACAATTATTTGTATTGCTTTTGAAAGAAACGTTCTCACAAAAGTAATACCCTGGGTATTTCATATCAAACATCTCCAATCGAAAATCAAATCAAGGGTCGGCTTTCTATTCCGCAACAAAAGCCTCCTTCACTCACGCCGCCAAACTTACCCTCGTAAAACTGACTATCCTACTGATCCTCGACTTTGGCAATGTCATCTACAAAATTGCTTCCAACACTCTACTCAGCAAACTGGATGCAGTTTATCACTGTGCCATCCGTTTTGTCACTAAAGCACCTTATACCACCCACCACTGCGACTTGTACGCTCTAGTCGGCTGGCCCTCGCTACATATTCGTCGCCAGACCCACTGGCTCCAGGTCATCTACAAGTCCATGCTAGGTAAAGCTCCGCCTTATCTCAGTTCACTGGTCACGAGGGAGATAAGTCTCCAACTTCAGCGATTTTTGCAATTCGTTCCAGTCACAGGCAGCAGAGTACTGGAACGAAAGGCGGCCGAATGAGGTGTTGGCTTTAGGGATGATCAGTGAGATACACCTGCTGGAGCGCGTGCTACGGATGGGTGTTGCCATCGTGACCAGTGAACTGAGATAAGGCGGAGCTTTACCTAGCATGGCCTTGTAGATGACCTGGAGCCAGTGGGTCTGGCGATGAATATGTAGCGACCGGCTCGGAAACCAGATTGCACAGCGGAGAAGGTACGGTGGGATTCGAGATGGTCAGTGACCTGTTTGTTGACTTGGCTTTCGAAGACCTTAGATAGGCAGTGCAGAATGGATATAGGTCTGTGACAGTTTGGGTCCAGGGTGTCTCCCCCTTTGAAGAGGGGGATGACTGCGGCAGATTTCCAATCCTTGGGGATCTCAGACGATATGAAAGAGAGGTTGAACAGGCTGGTAATAGGGTTTGCGACAATGGCGGCGGATAGTTTCAGAAATAGAGGGTCCAGATTGTCAAACCCAGCTGATTTATACGGGTCCAGGTTTTGCAGCTCTTTCAGAACATCTGTTATCTGGATTTGGGTAAAGGAGAACCTGGAGAGGCTTGGGCGAGGAGCTGCGGGGGGGCCGGAGCTGTTGGCCGAGGTAGGAGTAGCCAGACGGAATGCATGGCCAGCCGTTGAGAAATGCTTGTTGAAGTTTTCGATAATCATGGATTTGTCGGTGGTGACCGTGTTCCCTAGCCTCAGTGCAGTGGGCAACTGGGAGGAGGTGCTCTTGTTCTCCATGGACTTCACAGTGTCCCAGAACTTTTGAGTTGGAGCTACAGGATGCAAACTTCTGCCTGAAGAAGCTGGCCTTAGCTTTCCTGACTGACTGCGTGTATTGGTTATACAGCCTATACAGTTGAAGTTGGAAGTGTACATACACCTTAGCCAAATACATGTAAATACAATTCCTGACATTTAATCCTGGTAATAATTTTCTGTATTAGGTCAGTTAGGATCACCACTTTATTTTAAGAATGTGAAATGTCACAATAATAGTAGAGAGAATTATTTATTTTAGGTTTTATTTCCTTCATCACAATCCCAGTGGGTCAGAAGTTTACGTACACTCAATTAGAATTTGGTAGCATTGCCTTTAAATTGTTTAACTTGGGTCAACGTTTCAGGTAGCCTTCCACAAGCTTCCCACAATAAGTTGGGTGAATTTTGGCTCATTCGTCCTGACAGAGCTGGTGTAACTGAGTCAGGTTTGTCGGCCTCCTTGCTCGCACACGCTTTTTCAGTTCTGCCCACAAATTTTCTATAGGATTGAGGTCAGGGCTTTGTGATGGCCTCTCCAATACCTTGACTTTGTTGTACTTAAGCCATTCTGCCACAACATTGGAAGAATGCTTAGGGTCATTGTCCATTTGGAAGACCCATTTGTTACCAAGCTTTAACTTCCTGACTGATGTCTTGAGATGTTGCTTCAATATATCTACAACATTTTCCTGCCTCATGATGACATGATGACATCTATTTTGTGAAGTGCACCAGTTCCTCCTGCAGCAAAGCACCCCCACAACATGATGCGGCCACCCCCGTGCTTCACGGTTGGGATGGTGTTCTTCAGCTTGCAAGCCTCCCCCTTTTTCCTTCAAACATAACGATGGCCATTATGGCCAAACAATTATTTTTTGTTTCATCAGACCAGAGGACATTTCTCCAAAAAGTCTGATCTTTGTCCCCATGTGCAGTTGCAAACCGTAGTCTGGCTTTTTTTAATGGTGATTTTGGAGCAGTGGATTCTTCATTGCCGAGCTGCCTTTCAGGTTATGTCGATATACGACACGTTTTACTGTGGATATAGATACTTTTGTACCGGTTTCCTGCAGCATCTTCACAAGGTCCTTTGCTGTTGTTCTGGGATTGATTTGCACTTTTTGCCTCGAAGTACATTCATGGTCCCATGGTGTTTATACTTGCTTACTATTGTTTGTACAGATGAACGTGGTAGCTTCAGGCATTTGGAAATTCCTCCCAAGGATGAACCAGCCTTGTGGAGGTCTACAATTGTTTTTCTGAGGTCTTGGCTGATTTCTTTTGATTTTCCCATGATGTCAAGCAAAGAGGCACCGAGTCTGAAGGTAGGCCTTGAAATACATACACAGGTACGAATCCCACAGACTCAAATTATGTCAATTGGCCTATCAGAAGCTTCTAAAGCCATGAATAATTTTCTGGAATTTTCCAAGCTGTTTAAAGGCCCAGTCAACTTAGTGTATGTAAACTGTCCTAACGGACTTGCCCAAACTATAAATTGTTCACAAGAAATTTGTGAAGTGTATGTAATAAGTGTATGTAATCTTCCAACTTCAATTGTATTCAGAGCCATATCCCTGTAATGCTTGGAGAAGATCTTATGTAAAGTGTTATTGAAGTGTTGTGGTTGCAGGTTCACTTAGCACATATAAAGCCTTTTCTTTTGGGGGGTGTTGTTATAGACCAAGTGCTAACAGTCAGTATCTAATTAATATGTGTGAAATGCTTGATAGTGTATGTGATGTAAATAGAGAGGTCTACTTTCATGGGGAACGGAATATTGACTGGTTTTCATCAAGCAGTCCCCTCAAGAGGAAGCTTCTTACTGTAACCAGCGGCTGTTTTTGTATGTTGTTTTATTTCACCAGGTAGGCGAGTTGAGAACAAGTTCTCATTTACAGATGCGACCTGTCCAAGATAATGCAAAGCAATGCGACAAAAACAACACAGAGTAACACATGGGATAAACAAACACAGTCAATAACGCAATAGAAACATCTGTGTAGAGTGTGCAAATGAAGTAAGGAGGTAAGGCAATAAATACGCCATAGTGGCAAAGTAATTACAATTTAGCAATTAACACTGGAGTGATAGATGTGCAGATGAGGATGTGCAAGTATAAATACTGGTGTGCAAAAGAGCAGAAAAACAAAAACAAATATGGGGATGGGGTAGGTAGTTGGTTGGATGGGCTAATAACAGATGGGCTGTGTACAGCTGTAGCGATTGGTAAGCTGCTCTGACAGCTCATGCTTAAAGTTAGTGAGGGAGATATAAGTCTCCAACTTCAGTGATTTTTGCAATTCGTTCCAGTCATTGGTAGCAGAGAACTGGAAGGAAAGGTGGCCAAAAGGAGGTGTTGGCTTTGGGGGTGACCAGTGAAATATACCTGCTGGAGCGCGTGCTACGGGTGGGTGTTGCTATGGTGACCAGTGAGCTGAGATAAGGGGGAGCTTTACCTAACAAAGACTTATAGATGAACTGGAGCCAGTGAGTTTGGCGATGAATATGTAGCGAGTACCAGCCAAAAAGAGAGTATTTAGGTCACAGTGGTGGGTAGTATATGGGGCTTTGGTGACAAAACAGATGCACTGTGATAGACTGCCTCCAATTTGCTGAGGCTATTTTGTAAATGACATCGCCGAAGTCAAGGATCGGTAGGATAGTCAGTTTTACGAGGGTATGTTTGGCAGCATGAGTGAAGGAGGCTTTGTCGCGAAATAGGAAGCCGATTCTTGATTTCATTTTGGATTGGAGATGATTAATGTGAGTCTGGAAGGAGAGTTTACAATCTAACCAGACACCTAGGTATTTGTAGTTGTCCACATATTCTAAGTCAGAACCGTCCAGAGTAGTGATGCTAGACGGGCGGACGGGTAGCGATCTGTTGAAGAGCATGCATTTAGTTTTACTTGCATTTAAGAGCAGTTGGAGAGTTGTATGGCATTGAAGCTTGTCTGGAGGTTTGTTAATTAACCTCTTGAAGCTATGGGGGCGCTATTTCATTATTGGATTAAAAAAACGTGCCCGTTTTAAGCGCAATATTTTGTCACAAAAAGATGCTCGACTATGCATATAATTGACAGCTTTGGAACGAAAAAACTGACGTTTCCAAAACTGCAAAGATATTATCTGTGAGTGCCCCAGAACTGATGCTACAGGCGAAACCAAGATGAAACTTCAAACAGGAAATGAGCAGGATTTGAGGCTCTGTTTGCCAATGTCTCCTTATATGGCTGTGAATGCGCCAGGAATGAGCCTGCCCTTTCTATCGTTTCTCCAAGGTGTCTGCAGCATTGTGACGTATTTGTAGGCATATCATTGGAAGATTGGCCATAAGAGACTACATTTACCAGGTGTCCGCCCGGTGTCCTTTGTTGAAATTGCTGCGTAAATCTACAAGCTTCACGCAGTCATCCAGTGATTGAGAGGAGAGAGGAGACTTCCACGAACGATATATCATGAAGAGATATGTGAAAAACACCTTGAGGATTGAGTCTAAACAACGTTTACCATGTTTCAGTCGATATTATGGAGTTCATTTGGAAAAAATTTGGGCGTTAATGATGACTGAATTTTTGTTTTTTTTTGGTAGCCAAACATGACGCAGAAAACGGAGCGATTTCTCCTGCACAAATAATCTTTCAGGAAAAACTGAACATATGCTATCTAACTGAGAGTCTCCTCATTGAAAATATCTGAAGTTCTTCAAAGGTAAATTATTTTATTTGAATGCTTTTCTGGTTTTTGTGAAAATGTTGCCTGCTGAATGCTAATGCTAAATGCTATGCTAGCCTGCGAATGCTATCAATACTGTTACACAAATGCTTGTTTTGCTATGGTTGAGAAGCATATTTTTGAAAATCTGAGATGACAGTGTTGTTAACAAAAGGCTAAGCTTGAGAGCTAGCATATTGATTTAATTTCATTTGCGATTTTCATGAATAGTTAACGGTGTGTTATGCTAATGAGCTTGCGGATAGATTTACACAATCCTGGATACAGGTTTTTTTCGTAGCTAAACGTGACGCAGAAAACGGAGCGATTTCTCCTACACAAATAATCTTTTTGGAAAAACTGAACATTTGCTATCTAACTGAGAATCTCCTCATTGAAAACATCTGAAGTTCTTCAAAGGTAAATGATTTTATTTGAATGCTTTTCTGGTTTTTGTGAAAATGTTGCCTGCTGAATGCTAACGCTAAATGCTACGCTAGCCTGAGAATGTTATCAATACTGTTACACAAATTCATGTTTTGCTATGGTTGAGAAGCATATTTTTGAAAATCTGAGATGACAGTGTTGTTAACAAAAGGCTAAGCTTGAGAGCTAGCATATTGATTTCATTTCATTTGCGATTTTCATAAATAGTTAACGTTGCGTTATGGTAATGGGCTTGAGGCTGTAGTCACGATCCCGGATCCGGGATGGTTCGACGCAAGAAATTAACAGTGTCCAAAGAAGGGCAAGATGTACATAGAATGGTATCGTCTGCGTAGAGGTGGATCAAAGAATCACCCGCAGCAAGAGCAACGTCATTGATATATACAGAGAAAAGAATCGGCCTGAGAATTGAACCCTGTGTCAGCTCCATAGAGACTGCCAGAGGTCCGGACAACAGGCCCTCCGATTTGACACACTGAACTCTGTCTGAGAAGTAGTTGGTGAACCAGGCAAGGCAGTCATTGGAGAAATCAAGGCTGTTGAGTCTGCTGATAAGAATACGGTGATTGACAGAGTCGAAAGCCTTGGCCAGGTTGATGAAGACGGCTGCACAGTACGGTCTTTTATTGATGGAGGTTATGATATCGTTTAGGACCTTGAGTGTGACTGAGGTGCACCAATGACCAGCTCGGACACCGGATTGCATAGCGTAGAAGGTACGGTGGGATTCGAAATGGTCGGTGATCTGTTTGTTAACTTGGCTTTCGAAGACTTTAGAAAGGCAGGGCAGGATGGATATAGGTCTGTAACAGTTTGGGTCTAGAGTGTCTCCTCCTTTGAAGAGGGGGGTGACCGCGGCCGCTGTCCAATATTTAGGAATCTCAGACGATATGAAAGAGAGGTTAAACAGACTAGTAATGGGCGGCGGATAATTTTAGGAAGAGAGGGTCCAGATTGTCTAGACAAGCTGATTTGTGGGGATCCAGTTGTCTGGATTTGGGCGAAGGAGAAGCAGGGGGGGCTTGGGCCAGTTGCTGCAGGAGGTGCAGAGCTGTTGGCCAGGGTTGGGGTAGCCAGGTGGAAAGCATGGCCAGCCGTAGAGAAATGGTTATTGAAATTCTCGATTATCGTGGATTTATCGGTGGTGACAGTGTTTCCTAGCCTCAGCGCAGTGGGCAGCTGGGAGGAGGTGCTCTTGTTCTCCATGGACTTTACAGTGTCCCAAAACCTTTTGGAATGAATGCTGCAGGATGCAAATTTCTGTTTGAAAAAAGCTAGCCTTAGCTTTCCTATGACTGAGTATATTGGTTACTGACTTCACTGAAAAGTTGCATTTCGCAGGGACTATTTGAAGCTAGTGCAGTATGCCACAGGATGTTTTTATGTTGGTCAAGGGCAGTCAAGTCTGGAGTGAACCAAAGGCTATATCTGTTCTTAGTTCTACATTTTTTGAAAGGGGCGTGCTTATTTAAGATGTTGAGGAAAGCACTTTTAAAGAACAACCAGGCATCAATATCCTTCCAGGATACCCAGGTCAGGCCGATTAGAAAGGCCTGCTTGCAGAAGTGTTTTAGGGAGCGTTTGACAGTGATGAGGGGTGGTCGTTTGACAGCGGACCCATAACGGACGCCGGCAATAAGGCAGTGATCGCTGAGATCCTAGTTGAAAACAGCAGAGGTGTATTTAGAGGGCAAGTTGGTCAGGATGATATCTATGAGGGTGGCCATATTTACGGATTTGGGGTTGTTCCTGGTAGGTTCCTTGATAATTTGTGTGAGATTGAGGGCATCTATCTTAGATTGTAGGACGGCCGGGGTGTTAAGCATATCCCAGTTTAGGTCACCTAACAGTACGAACTCTGACGATAGACGGGGGGCAATAAATTGACATATGGTGTCCAAGGCACAGCTGGGAGCTGAGGGGGGGGGGTCTATAACAAGCGGCAACAGAAGTCAACAAATGAAAGTGCCTGGGGACACACGGGGCCTGGGCTAACCTCTACATCACCAGAGGAAGAGTAAGCTGAGGGTACGGCTAAAGGCTATAAGAACTGGTCGTCTAGTGCGTTGTGAACAGAGAATAAAAGGAGCAGATTTTTTGGGAGTGGTAGGATAGATTCAGGGCATAATATACAGACAAGGGTATGGTAGGGTGCGAGTACAGTGGAGGTAAACCTAGGCATTGAGTGATGAGAGATGTGGCATCTCTGGAGGCGCAAGAGATGTAATAACCTGTAATCTGGTTTAGATTATTAATCAACCTACCAGGGTGTTTACAAACACTAAAGGAATAAGATCATCCACATGTATCTATCACATTTTTACTAATACTGTAGAACTTTGTTCTAAAGCTGTATCCGTACCCATTGGACGCAGTGATCACATTAGTGGCTATATCCAGGAAAGCCAAAGTTCCAAAAGCTGGGCCTAAAATAGTGTATAAGAGATCATACAAAAGATTTTGCTGTGACTCTTATGTTGATGATTTAAAACATATTTGTTGTTCTGATGTGATTAATGAGGAGCATCCAGACGCTGCACTTGATGAATTTATGAAATTGCTGTTAGAACTGTTTAGGCTCCAAGAATTGTTGAGGAATTTACAAACTGTATGGTTGAAAGAGATGGAAGGAGTGGCTAATAAGTCTGGCTGCACATCTGACTGGCTTACTTATTGCAAATTGAGAAATTGTGACTAAACTCAACAAAAAGAAGAAGAAACTGTATTATGAAGCCAAGATCAATGATATAAAGAATGATGGGAAAAAACTTGAGTACTTTAAAGGAAATTATGGGCAGAAAGACAAATTCAACTCCATATTTCATTGAATCAGATATTCCTTACGAATATATTTGATGTTGTCACACCCTGACCATAGAGAGCCTTTTTATTCTCCATTTTGGTTAGGTCGGGTGTGACTAGGGTGGGTAATCTAGGTTGTTTTATTTCTATGTTGGCCTGGTATGGTTCCCAATCAGAGGCAGCTGTTTATCGTTGTCTCTGATTGGGGATAATATTTAGGCAGCCATTTCCCCACTTTTGTGGGATCTTGTTTTTGTGTTGTTGCCTGTGAGCACTCCAGAACGTCATGTTTCATTTATTCTTTGTGAGTTTCACAAATAAAAAGATGTGGAACCCATATCACGCCGTACCTTGGTCCGAATGTTATTTTGACGATCGTGACAGATGTTGCCAATTATTTGAATGATTATTTCATTGGTAAAGTGGGCAAACTTAGGCAGGAAATGCCAACAATGAACAGTGAGCAATTGTATTCATGTATTTAAAAAAAGATAATGAAAGAAAAGCATTGTAAGTTTGAATTTGGTAAAGTTAGTGTGGGAGAGGTGGAAAATGTTTTGATATCAATCAATAATGACAACCCTCCTGGTATTGACAGCTTAGATGACAAACTACTGAGGATGGTAGCTGACTCTATAGCCACTCCTATCTGTCATATTTTTAATCTGAGCCTAGAGGAAAGTCTTTGTCCTCAGGACTGGAGGGAAGCCAAAGTAATTCTGCGACCCAAGAGTGGTAAAGCGGCCTTTACTGATTCTAACAGCAGACCTATAAGCTTGCTGCCAGCTCTAAGTAAACTATTGGAAAAAATTGTGTTTGACCAAATACAATGATATTTCTGGGTAAACAAATTAACAGCAAACTTTAAGCATGCTTATAGAGAAGGGCACTCAACATGTACTGCACTGACACAAATGACTGATGATTGGTTGAAAGAAATTGATAATAAGAAGATTGTGGGAGCTGTACTGTTATATTTCAGTGCTGCCTTTGATATTATTGACCATAACCAGTTGTTGAAAAAAACTTGTGTTGTGGCTTTTAAACCTTTGCCATATCGTGGATTCAGAGCTATCTAATAGAACTCAAAGGGGTTTCTTTAATGGAAGCTTCTCTAATGTCAAACATGTAAAGTGTGGTGTACCGCATGGCAGCTCTCTATGCCCTCTACTCTTTTCTATTTTCTTTTACCAATGACCTGACAAAGCATGTGTGTCCATGTATGCTGATGTTTCAACCAGATACGCATCAGCAACCACAGCTAATGAAGTCACTGAAACCCTTTAACAAAGAGTTGTAGTCTGTTTTGGAATGGGTGGCCAGTAATAAACTGGTCCTGAACATCTCTAAACTGATATAAAGCTGATATAAAGATATAAAGCTCTAAGCTGATATAAATACTATGCATGCCAGTCTCTCTTGGCTAAGAGTTTAGGAGACTGACTGCATCACTTCTTTTTATCTGAAACATTAATGTGTTGAAAATCCCAAATTGTTTGCATAGTCAACATACACACAGTTCTGACACACACACTTATCCCACCAGACATGCCGCCAGGGGTCTTTTCACAGTATTATATAGAGCCCCAATTGCATGGAACCTTCTTCCATCTCATATTGCTCAAATAAACAGAAAACCTGGTTTCAAAAAAACAGTTAAAGCAACACCTCGCGGCACAACGCCTCTCCCCTATTTGACCGAGATAGTTTGTGTGTATGAATTGATATGTAGGCTACGTCAATCCAAATCAAATGTATTTATAAAGCTCTTCTTACATCAGCTGACGTCACAAAGTGCTGTACAGTAACCCAGCCTAAAACCCCAAACAGCAAGCAATGCAGGTGTAGAAGCATGGTGGCTAGGAAAAACTCCCTAGAAAGGCCAGAAACTAGGAAGAAACCTAGAGAGGAACCAGGCTATGAGGGGTGGCCAGTCCTCTTCTGGCTGTGCGGGGTGGAGATTATAACAGAACATGGCCAAGATGTTCAAACGTTCATAGATGAACAGCAGGGTCAAATACTTATAATCACAGTGGTTGTCGAGGGTGCAACAGGTCAGCACCTCAAGAGTAAATGTCAGTTGGCTTTTCATAGCTGATCATTCATTGTATCTCTACCGCTCCTGCTGTCTCTAGAGACTTGAAAACAGCAGGCCTGGGACAGGTAGCACGTCCTGTGAACAGGTCAGGGTTCCATACGTGTGCCTTTGTTTTTTTAATGTATTTCTGTCCTTGAGCTTTTCTTGTCAATTGATGTGATGTATTATGTCAGTCTGTATTATGTTTCATGTTTTGTGTGAACCCCAGGATGAGTAGCTGCTGCTTTTGCAACAGCTAATGGGGATCCTAATAAAATACCCCAAAATACCAAAACTGAAACACTCTGGGCAGAGGGAAAGAGGGGTGATCCCAAAGAGGATTAGATTAGCAGGACTTTGGTAAATGCATTGATTCCTATTATTCCTTATTATCCTGACTTTCAATATTATATCATTTGCCTGAAACTAAAACAGATATGCATATTTTGGTGAACGAGATTAGGGCCCGTAATATGTTCCTTCCCCCGTTCAAAATAAAGTGACAAAAGCCTGTCTGCCACACAGGTCTGGTGCCTTCAAGAGGGAATAGTGAGCAATAGGGCCCTTTAAATTTTATTTGCAACTTTTAGCCTCTTCCTAAAAAACATGAGCAGGAACATGATTTGAACATATTTCAAAAAGCCCTGAAATTAGCACAACCCTGTGAACTGGTTATGAGACTCACAACTGGGCATATTGTCCATTTTTAGAAGAGTTTGGGCCTGTGTGTTATTGTTATTGTATTCGCCCATTAGACTTTTGTGGCTGGGATGCACTCACTCAGATGATTGCATCGCTAACAGCCCCCCGCTGCTCGCCAGGCTTTTAGACCGAGAGTGGCTTTACACTTTACACCGAGAGTGGCTTTACGCATTTTAATAGGGATTCTGAATGGAGTGAGAGAGAAGCAGGAATCCAAATATTTTCTATCGGAAGAAGGCAAAGTAATGACAACCCCCGAGTGTGATGAGCTGACGGGGTTTCCGAGGAGGACTGTGTTGTGTGGCTATGCTAATGTTTCAAAAGGAGCCTGTCGGCACGCCAAGAACTGTCACGTCTGGGAGTACTGGGCATTGGAAAGAGGGAGGGAAAAAAAGCTCCAAAAAGGCAAATCCACGTTCATAATTACTTTCCGCCTCGATGCCAGACGACTTTCCATCTGAAAAAAGTTCAATTATAAGATACTGAGGCAAAGCCGATGCCTTTTTTTGCGGGTTCTTGCTCATCTTTCAATAAAATTGAGTTAAGCCCCATGTTTAACTCCTGGAGAAGAGAGCTTGATAATTACTTCTCTAAGATCTGTGGGCGTGGTTGGCTGTCATTCCACATTGATATACAATATCATTCACTTCAGCTATCTGATCTGGTTGGATTTATTGTTGACGCTCATTTTACTCAGTCTCAAGGCTATTCATGGGGAACACTTAAGCTATGGGTTTTCCTTACATCCCGGGATTCATATTCAGTATCATACATTTTCACTATGGCTCTTTGCTAAACATCATTTTGTCTTGTGTCAAACTTTATTTTGCAGGGAGCAAACAGTTCTTTCAAAATATACAGTAGCTATCTTCTGCAGGGACACGGGTGCATACAGTAGAATTCATGATCCACCTATATTTATCTGACGATATTCATCGTTACTCATTGCCACTTCATTCTTAAGTTCTGAATCCAATGCATAGGCATAGTCTTTATAATATAGCCTTTGTTGTATCAAATTTTGTCATTTGTACAGGTTAGGCAATCATTCACTCATCATGGGGCTATGACATTTTTATGTTGATCTAGCGCGGCTCTAGCGCATGTTTGCAGTCTAGGCTTTATGTTTGGATTCAGGTGTGTAACCCACATGCCTACTATTTCCCCTTAACATGTTGTGCCGTTTCTTCTCCACTCGCTCTCTCCTCTCTACTAATTCTAGTAGAATGTATGGAAAGGCATATAACACCGCCACGTCTTTCATGGTTGTGCTCTGCCGGCCGTGACAACTCCCGTCCACTGCTCTACAGGCTGATTGCTGTTGTGCTGTTCACAGATACACTGAGTGTACACAACATTAAGAACAGGCTCTTTCAATGACAGCTTTCACCTGGATTCACCTGGTCAGTCCCTTAATTATGTCACTTGTTAAATGCACTTCAGTCAGTGTAGACGAAGGGGAGGAGACAGGTTAAAAAAATCATTTTTAAGCCTCGAGACATGGATTGTGTATGTGTGCCATTCAGAGGGAGAATGGTCAAGATAAAAGATTTCAGTGTCTTTGAACGGGGTATGATAGTAGGTGCCAGGCAAACCAGTTTGGGTTTTTTCTGATGGGTTTTTCACATTCAACAGTTTCCTGTGTGTATCAAGAATGTTACAGCATCCCAAAAAAATCCAGCCAACTTGACCACTGTGGGAAGCATTGGAGTCAACATCCCTGTGGAGCACTTTCGACACCTTGTAGAGTCCCTGTCGTTTTGGAACTAAACTATTCAATTCAATACATACAATTATTTTGCTATAATGAATAATAGGTCTAATGAATATCAATTGACACAATATTATGGCCATAGATGAGCAAAGTAACCCTGATATGTATCAAATTACATTTTAAAACATTTTACATGCAATTGAAAAATTATTTTCTCCGATATGGTTTTGCATAAGGAAAATTGAAGGTGTTTTTCTATTATTTAATGTGGTGTTTAATTTTTGCTAGAAATTGAATATAGAATAGAATATATTATATTTTCTATTGTATGCGTTCTACCAGTAATCAACATATTGTTCAATGTAAATAAATAAACAAATGGGCAGTGTTTATTCTTTGACTAACTAATATGATTTTTTTTTGCTGTTGCCAGCATACCACACTGTATCCCACTGCTGGCTTAACTCTGAAGCTAAGCAGCGTTGGTCCTGGTCAGTTCCTGGATGGGAGACGAGATGCTGCTGGAAGTGGTTTTACAAGGCACTAGGATGCACTCTTTCCTCTGGTAAAAAAAATATATGTATCCCAATATGCAGGGCAGTGATTGGGGACAATGCCATGTGTAGGGTGCAGTCTTTCAGATGGGATGTTAAAACGGGTCATTAAAGATCCCTTAGCACTTATTGTAAGAGTTAGGGTTGTTAACCCCGGTGTCTTGCTAAATTCCCAATCAGGCCCTCATACCATCATGGTCACCTAATCATCCCATGCTTCAAATTGGCTTATGCATCCCCCTCCTCTCCCCTGTAATTTTTATTTATTTATTTTACCTTTATTTAACTAGGCAAGTCAGTTAAGAACAAATTCGTATTTTCAATGACGGCCTAGGAACAGTGGATTAACTGCCTGTTCAGGGGCAGAACAACAGATTTGTACCTTGTCAGCTCGGGGGTTTGAACTTGCAACCTTCCGGTTACTAGTCCAACCACTAGGCTACCCTGCCACCCCAATTATTATACAGGCTGTTGCTGTAAATGAGAACGTGATCAGTCAACTTACCCGTTTAGTTTTTTTTGCCGCGGTATCAAGTATTGTTTTGGTATTGCGTATTGTTTCGGTATCTTGTATTGTGATAATAAACCTGGTAACGGTATCAAAGTCAAACATCTGGTATCGTGACAACACTACTTGATTCTGGTAAGTTACCATTTGTCTCTCTAAATTGTTTGGGAAGGGCCCGTAAGTAAGCATTTCACTGTTTGTCTACACAAATAACATCAGCAAAGACTTGGGAGTTTTTCAGGTGTTTCTAATAGGTACTAACTCAGGGGGTGAATACTTATCTAATCAAGGTATATTAGTGTTTTATTTTTCATTAATCTTCCACTTTGACATTAGAGTATTTTGTGTAGATCATTGACAGCATGTGAGGACTGAAAATAGTTAGTGCAAAAAGGGTCATTGTAGATAACCGAGTAGCTACCCAGACTAACTATTTACATTTTAGTAATTTAGCACTCTCTCTTATCCAGAGCAACTTAGAGTAGCGAGGGCATACATTTTCATACTGGTTCCCTGTGGGAATCGAACCCACAACCCTGGTGTTGCAAGCGCCATGCTCTACCAACTGAGTCATACAGGACTACGATGATCAAAGTGAGCTGCTGTTGTTGGGAAGTCAAAACTGTCCAACTTCTTGGAGCAGCTTGCAATGGTCATCAGTCTCATTACATTGTCCTCAAGGAAGAGCCATCTTGAGGCAGTCTTTATGCTGTTTTGGAGAAAGAATCCTCTCTCAGCGGGCACACTGTAAACGGGGATAATCAACACAATCCTCACCAATTTTGCCCAGTAGGGGCACACTTAGCTGAAGTCCCTTATGATGACCTCAAGTCCTTTGCGTGAGTAAAAATGGAAACACACACACCCAAAACTAATTTCCAAGCAGCGTGAGGATTTAAGAGTATTAAGTATATTTGCCTTTGAAGTTGGAGCACATCAACTGGTATTTTCATCAATTAATAAAAATGATTATTTTGCAATGGTTTTAATTCTCCCAGACAATTTGGCCGGCAACAATTATATTTATTAGTTTTTTTTATTTTTATTTTTTTTTAAATCGGCCAAAAGTCGTCATATACCGGCTATCGGAAACCTTGATCTATTCAGGTGGTATTCGACTTAAGGTGGGTCCAAGGTGTCTAGGAAGATGGTGTTGATGTGAGCGATGACTAGCCTTTCAAAGCATTTCATTGCTACAGATGTGAGTGCTACGGGGCGACAATCATTTAGACAGGTTACCTTGGTGTTCTTGGGCACAGAGACTATGGTGGTATGCTTGAAACATGTATTACAGACTGGGTCAATGAGAGGTTGAAAATATCAGTGAACATCAGTGAACGGCTGATGAAGACATCAGTGAACGGCTACGGAGAGGGAGATCACACAGTCGTCCGGAACAGCTGGCGTTCTCATGCATGGTTCAGTGTTGCTTGCCTCGAAGCGAGCATAGAAGGCATTTAGCTCTTCTGGTAGGTTCGAGTCACTGGGAAGTTCGCGGCTGGGTTTCCCTTTGTAATCCGTGATAGTTTGTCCTGCCACATCCAACAAGTGTCAGAGCCGGTGGAGTAGGATTCGCCTGTTCGCTTTGCCTGTTTGATGAATAGTCGAAGGTCGTAGCAGTATTTCTTAGAAGTGTCGGATTAGTGGCCCTCTCCTTGAAAGTGGCAGCTCTAGTCTTTAGCTCAGTGTGGATGTAGTGTTGAATGGTATACCAAAATATCAGTACTTTTTCGATACTAGAACATCAAAAACCGTTTGGTATTACAATTGTTTTTACTTTCAGTACTTTTGTTAAATATGTCTCATGAATCAAATCTGCATCAGCGCAGCTAATGCCACCCATATAGCACATACCTGCTCCACTTAGCCTGCATTGGGAGTCTGGGCTGCTTCATGTTAGCTCCACACTCATGCTGCAGAGAAGTTAATACACTTGAATGTTGTGACACGGCATGTAGAATTGTTGAAACTTAATTACTGTTTGCAAAACAATGTCCACGCAGGCTAGAACACTTTACAATGCAAGAAGATACAAGTAGCTTCCAGCTTTGCAGGCTAACTTTGCTTGCCTTCTTTCTGCTAAAGACAACAACAATTCACTACCCCAGTACTAATGTTTGTGCTAATATGTAAACATCATGCTAAATATGCTTATTTTAAAGCTGATTGCCACCAAAACTTTATTAATTCACTTAATTATCAGCCATTCTGTCATGTCTCTACCAAAGATGATCCATTCTATTGCCTCAGCGAACTGACTCGCCTCGTGAATGACGTCATTACTGGTTAAAAGATAAAAGAAGCCATCTGTATGATGGTTCGTCTGAGGGCATAGCGGGACTTCATATAAGCGTCCGGATTAGTGCCCCACTCATTGAAAGAGGCAGCTCTAGCCTTTAGCTCGATGCGGATGTTGCCTCTAATCCATGGCTTCTGGTTGGGATATGTACACACGGTCACCGTGGGGACGACGACGTCGATGCACTTATTGATGAAGCCGATGACTGAGGAGAGCTTTGTATGCATCTCTGTGTGTGTAGTAAATGTGGTCTAGAGTTTTTTTTCCCTCTGGTTGCACATGTGACATGCTGGTTGAATTTAGGTCAAACGGATTTAAGTTTGCCTACATTAAAGTCCCCGGCTACTAGGAGAGCAGCATCTGGATGAGTATTTTCTAGTTTAACCTGTTGCGACGAGCAATCCCGTATCCGGGAGCGTAATTATATCCTCAAGCTCATTACCATAACGCAACGTTAACTATTCATGAAAATCGCAAATGAAATGAAATAAATATATTGGCTCACAAGCTTAGCCTTTTGTTAACAACACTGTCATCTCAGATTTTCAAAAAATACTTTTCAACCATAGCTACACAAGCATTTGTGTAAGAGTATAGATAGCTAGCATAGCATTAAGCCTAGCATTCAGCAGGCAACATTTTCACAAAAACAAGAAAAGCATTCAAATAAAATAATTTACCTTTGAAGAACTTCGGATGTTTTCAATGAGGAGACTCTGTTAGATAGCAAATGTTCAGTTTTTCCAAAAGGATTAGTGTAGGAGAAATTGCTCCGTTTTGTTCATTACGTTTGGCTAAGAAAAAAACCCGAACATTCAGTCATTACCACGCAAACCTTTTTCCAAATTAACTCCATAATATCGACAGAAACATGGCAAACGTTGTTTAGAAGCAATCCTCAATGTGTTTTTCACATATCTATTTGATGATAAATCACTCGTTGCAGTTTGGTTTCTCCTCTGTTCAAAATGGAAAAATGCACGCACCTGGAGATTACGCAATAGTTTCGACGGAGGACACCTGGTAAATGTAGTCTCTTATGGTCAATTTTCCAATGATATGCCTACAAATACGTCACAATGCTGCAAACACCTTGGGGAAACGACAGAAAGTGTAGGCTCATTCCTTGTGCATTCACAGCCATATAAGGAGACATTGGAACATAGCGCCTCCAAAATCTGGCTCACTTCCTGTATGAAATTTCATCTTGGTTTCGCCTGTAGCATTAGTTCTGTGGCACTCACAGACAATATCTTTGCAGTTTTGGAAATGTCAGAGTGTTTTCTTTCCAAAGCTGTCAATTATATGCATAGTCGAGCATCTTTTCGTGACAAAATATCTTGTTTAAAACGGGAACGTTTTTTCATCCAAAAATGAAATACTGCCCCCAGAGGTACAAGAGGTTAATTAAGACCTTATTCAGTTCGTTGAGTGTAGTCTTAGTACCAGCATCGGTTTGTGCTGGTAAATAGACGGCCATGAATAATATAGATGACAACTTTCTTGGTAGATAGAGTATCTTATGATAAGCTGTAGATCACACTACCTCAGGCAAGCAATACCTCAAGACTTCTTTAATATTAGACATCGCACTCCAGCTGTTATTGACAAATAGACACACACACCCTCTGTTTTGTCGGTGCATGGAAAATCCTGCCTGCTTTATATTATCCGCGTCGTCGACTCGGTGAAACATAAGATATTACAGTTAATGTCCCGCTGTTTTTTTATATATATATATATATATATATATGCCATTTAGCAGACGCTTTTATCCAAAGCGACTTACAGTCATGTGTGCATACATTCTACGTATGGGTGGTCCCGGGGATCGAACCCACTACCCTGGCGTTACAAGCGCCATGCTCTACCAACTGAGCTACAATCATTGGCAATCATTTTCCAATGATTACACTTTGGCCAACAGAATGGATGGCAGTGGGGATTTACTTGCTCGCCTACAGATTCTCAGCCCCCTTTTTCTCCATCTTTTCTTGAAGCAAATGATGGGGATTTGGGACTGTTCCCGAGAAAGAAGTAAATAATTTGCGTCAGACTCGTTAAAGGAAAAAGCTTCTTCCAGTTCGAGGTGAGTAATCGCTGTTCTGATGTCCATAAGTTATTTTCAGTCATAAGAGACGGTAGGAAAACCTTCCGTACAAAATAAGTTTCGAAATAAGTTACAAACAACGCAAAAAAACTAACAAAATAGCAGTTGGTTAGGAACATATAAAACGTCAGCCATCCTCTCCGCCGCCATTCTCTGTTTGTATATATTTTTGCGACATTTATTATTTCAGCTGGAAAGTTTTGAATAGAAAACTCGATGGTCGAAAGCCTTTTCAGCATCAACAGCCATTATTGATAAGTCTACATCTTGTTTAACAGCATATTGTACTATACTAAAACATGGTCTTGTATTTGTTTGTAAGTGTCTATTTTTAATAAGTGTCTATAAAAATAATATGTATCAAGTCTGGTAATACTTTTGCCATTCTGTTGATTATGAGTTTTGTTATTATTTTATTGGTCGCAATTTATTAAATGTATGAGTCTACAATCTGCAGGGGACTCCAGATTTTCCTGGTTTTAATATACCTGAAATAAACTGTTTGATACATTCCACATAGACAAAAATGTGCTGTCTTAGGTGTCTCACAGTACAGACATTGCAATATATTGCCCTGGCTACATCTGCAGTCCTCATACCTCCTTGCAGCATGCCTGAGGCATGTTCACACAGATGAGCAGGGACCCTGGGCATCTTTCATTCTGTGTTTTTCAGTCAGTAGAAAGGCCTCTTTTAGTGTCCCAAGTTTTCATAACTGTGACCTTAATTGCATACCGTCTGCAAGCTGTTAGTGTCTTAACGACCGTTCCACAGGTGCATGTTCCTTCATTGTTCCACAGGTGCATGTTCATTAAAAGCATGGGAAACCGTGTTTAAACCCTTTACAATGAAGATCTGTGAAGTTATTTGGATTTTTACAAATTATCTTTGAAAGACAGTGTCCTGAAAAAGGGCCATTTCTTTTTTTGCTGAGTTTATAGTACACCCAGTGTGATTAATAGATTGTCAAATGAACAAATTATTGTCTTTTGTTGATTTTAAATAACATTCCAACCTTGTTTACATGATGTATTCAATTATGGCATAATTCTACTATTTGTATTAATTTGCATCACTGTCAACGACATACTTTTATTTCAAAGGCTAACCACCAAGTCCACTATTGTGGCTAATCCTTATTGTGGCTAGCTTCACATAGATGGGTCCGACCACCATTAATCAAATAAGAACGGTCTTATAAATTAGGGTTATTTTTGATTATGACACACTATCTATACAGTTAGCTGGTTAACTATAGCTACTGAAACAGATTGTTGTTTTGCTATGTTTTTGGGGAAGAACATTATTTGCATCCATGAGCAAGCTAGCTTTCTTTTAAGACCAACACTGTAGGTATGCGAGACAACTTTACCAGCATCAAAGCATACGTATCAATAAATCGTTGTGACATATGAAATATGAGTGAGTGTAATCAATGTGAAATAACTACGTAAAACATTTATGAACGCATTCAATTATTATGTGACATGCAGTCATATTAAGGTCCTGATTGGTCACAAGCTTATTGACATATCAAATAGTGTTATTTGAAGTGTATCCTTTTTGATACACAAAGACACAAACAGCATTTCATAGAAATCCTGGTGGAGAATGAAACGACTGAACAAATGAACAACGAAACAGCACAGCAAGTAAGTTAAATAAATAGGTTGATGGTGTTTTACTGGAAATGGGGACATACGTAAATGCCAACAAAATACATTTTGGGTCAATGTGGAGTGTGTGTGTGTGTGTGTGTGTAACCTTTAACTAGGCAAGTCTGTTAAGAACAAATTATTATTTACAATAACGTCCTTCCCTGGCCAAACCCGGACGACACTGGGCCAAATTGTGCGCTGCACTATGGGACTCCCAATCACGGGAGGATGTGATACAGCCTGGATTCGAACCAGGGACTGTAGTGACCCCACTTGCACTGAGATGCAGTGCCTGTGTGTTAACTATCGAACTGTCCTAGAATGCTTAAAATGTAGTATTGGTTATCGGTATCTGTTTTCTTGGCAAGGCAAATATTGGATATCGGTATTCGCCAAAAATGTAATATCAATGCATCACTAGTTGTAGATGATACAAACCTTAGAATGTCTTAGAAATCAAAACATATGTGGTTGAGTGAATGCCCAGAGTGTGCAAAACTGTCATCAAGGCAAAGGGTGGAGATTTCGAAGAATTTCTAAATATATTTTGATTTGACTTTTCTGGTTACTGCATGATTCCAAATGTGTTATTGCAAGATTTTTTATGTATTCACTATTATTCTACAATGTCGAAAATAGTGAAAATAAAGAAAAAGCCTGGAATGAGTAGGTGTGTCCAAACTGTTGACTGGTACTGTACACTGATGTCCAAAATGATTGGCACTTGATAAAGATCAGCAAAAAAATACTAAAACAAATACTACAAATGTTGAGCTATATTGTATGCGCACATAAATACAATTGCTCAGAAAGAGATTTTGTTTAATTAATGTAAAAAAAACTACAAAAGATAAGCACCTCTGTTAAAATACTCCAACACCCTCCCTTTGCGAGGATAATGAGCCTTTTTCTAAAATGTTTTATGAGATTGCAAAATCACATTGGGAAGGATCTCAGACCATTCCTCCATACAGAATCTTTCCAGATCCTTGATATCCTTCGTCTACACTTATGGACTGCCCTCTCCAATTAAAACCACAGGTTTTTAATGGGGTTCAAGTCCGGAGAACGAGATGGCCATTGCAAAATGTAGATTTTGTGGCAAATTAACCATTTATTTGGGTATTTTTATGTGTGCTCGGTGTTATTGTCTCGCTGGAAGATCCATATGCGGTCAAGTTTCAACCTCCTGGCAAAGGCAACCAGGTTTTTGGCTAAAATGTCCTGGTACTTGGTAAAGTTCATGATGCCATTGACCTTAACAAGGGCCTCAAGACCAATGGAAGCAAAATAGCCCCATAACATCAAAGATTCACCACCATATTTTACAGTAAATATGAGGTACGTTTCTGCATATGCTTCAGTTTTTCGACACTAAACCCACCACTCGTATGTGTGGCAAAAGAGCTCTATTTTCATGTCATCTGAACATACCACAGGTTCCAATACAAGTGCCAACCCTGCTTAGCTAAATCCAGGCAGTGCTATTGTCTCAACCAGTAGTTTAAGACACACTGGGCCCTTTGAGAACTTAGAATCAAATATCTAGCCCCACAGATAAACAGTAACGCCTAAAAACATACCACGATAGAGGAGGTTGCAACCCATCGACTTACCTATAACAAGGAAAAAGCTATCACAACTTGAAATCCTGAGAACGGAAAAGTTAAAAAGGCGTCTTTTACCATAAATAAAATATGGGAGTGCAGCATTTGGGCATACTCCCCCTATGAGAGGTCCCAGGAGAGGGAAGGACGCTCTTTATGAACTTAGGCTCAGCACAGTAAAGGCTACAGCACTGCGTCACCAAGGAAATCAACTACATTCCTACATCCACCAATATTCAGAAGTCCTCTTTAAAAATTCATTGATTTACAGCAAAAATAGATTAAAAACGCCCAACTGCGCCAACCTAAAAGTTTGGCTTCTGGATAGCATTAATAATGGAACAGCCCCCAAAACCTAGAGGCATTCGCTTGAAGGAACGGCTTTGGTTTTGTTGCACTTTATAATGGGGAGTCATTTACATGTTTTAGAAGTATTACATCTTTTTGATGGTTGTTTATAATTACATTGTTTTACATGCAAATAGGCTGACAATTGTTCCTCGTTAAAAAACAACCAGTACAATGCAATAGTACACTACTGTCAACCCAAGATTTTACACAGAGTTCAGAAGTGGAGCTTCTGTGTTCTTCTCACTAGTTGCATAGGGTGTTGGCAGCACAAAGTTTGCAAATGCCAGTTCAGTTCCCCTTAACCAGTTCTACACTAGACATTTAAAACTAATGAGTCCCACTTATCTGAAGTCTTTCTCTAAATTTGAAATGACAGAACACATTTTTCAAAATAAATCATTAAAAGGTCTTTCTAACACAGCCGTCTCCAACAGGCCGATCGCGAGCTACTGGCCTACAAATATGTAGCTCGCCAAACAATTCTGAAAGTACACGCAGTTAATGTTTTCCACCGCGAACTGTCAGAAACAAATCTCATAAACAAAGTATTAGACACTGTAAGCTCCCAGCTACTAACTAATCAACGCAACATTGACATTATCCCACCCGGTTTAGCCACTATTGGCTTAAAAAGCCAAACTTAACACAATATCTGCCAATTAATTTCCAGCAAAATTGCCCATCTGTCTGTCTGTGGTGCACAAGTTTGTATATCGCTCTGTGTGTAGCCAGCTGACGTGATAACAGCCTTGTGGTTTGACAGACATCCTTTCCCCAAAACCTTCTTAATTAAATGTTAACTGCAAAGTAGGCTTACCTGGCAGAAGTATATTATAAGTATATAATGTGTATATATTATTTGTAAACTTTGCCATGAAATGAGCACAGCAGTAGGCCTGCATAACCATTGTTAGACTGGCCCATTCCTCACTTGCCAGATGCGCAATTAAAGGGGAATTACACTAAAAAGGTCTTCTGGTGTAATTAAAGCATTTACTGTACATGGACTCAAAACATCCTACTTCATTGTAATTATTTTATCTATGAAAATTGTCATTTTGAGAGTGAAAAACAAAACAAATCTAAAACCAGGAACATTTTAAACTGAGAAAACATAATAATTTGGGAAAAAACAGAATTCGAGAAAGAAATAATTTTATAGGACCCCCTAAAAGTTGTTTATTAACCATTATTTTACCAGATATATTGACAGAAAACATAGTGCACTACTTTCTCTTGTATACTAAAGACCTGGGGATGAGTTTAAGGGAGAGGAGAAGAATGTGCCTATTTGAAAGAGTAGCTCTCATGCTAGAAAATGTCAGAGACCCCACGGTTGAAAAGCGCTTCATCAATTTGGATTCTGGTGATGTGCAACAGTTTGTTAGGGCCCTGACCACGATCACAGCATGGATTTTCAGATCCATCTAGAAGTCCTTGGTCTCAACTGCAGCACCCACAGAACAATAATATCAATGTACACACTGCTAGTAATATAATTTCCTCTTCATCATTTTAATCATTTAGCAGACGCTCTCATGCAGAGAGACTTACAGGAGCAATTAGGGTTAAATGCCAAGAATGTGCAAAGCTGTCATCAAGGCAAAGGGTGGCTGCTTTGAAGAATCTCAAAAATACATTTTGATTTGTTTATCACTTTTTTGGTTACTACATGATTCCATATGTGTTACTTCATAGTTTTGATAGGTACAGCACTTTAGGCATGGATGGATTGTGAAAAGGTCCACGATAAGAGTACATGTTGGGAATAGCCCAAGCAGAATGGAGACTTGAAAGCACATTGAGCTTGTTCTGGAGTCAATTTACCTACAGGGGTCTGTTACTTCAACTAATGGCAGGTCATTTGAATAATCGTTTTAACAAGGGGGAGCATTTAGTAATGCTTTCAGGGATAAAGGACTGGAATTCCAAATGATCAAATTGGTATGCAAAGGTGGGAACATTCCCTCGTATTAATGTGGTTGGAGAAACGATTGCACAATTTCATAGTCGTGTCGACTGATACGGAGCTGTAACTTAAAATGTATAATTTGCAGACATCTATTATCCTATGCAAATAATATAGTCAGTATTACAGCATTACAGTTCGACCAAAAGCTGCAGCTTATCAGGATATCTTACGTGTTTCAATGCATGGCACTGTAATCAAAGAACTAAACTCGAACTAAGCATATACACAAGGTAACTGCCAATATAAAGGAAACGCCAACATTAAGTGTCGTGATAGGGCGTTGGGCCACAATGAGCCAGCAAGACAGCTTCATTGTGCCTTGGCGTAGATTCCACTAGTGTATGGAACTCTATTGGAGGGACGTAACACCATTCTTCCAATAGAAATTCATTAATTTGGCGTGTTGTTGAAGGTGATGGAAGACGCTGTCTCAGGCGCTGCTCCAGAATCTCCCATTAGTGTTCAATTGGGTTGAGATCTGGTGACAGAGACACACACACACACTAGAGCTGGGCGATATGGCCAAAATATATATGATATTTTTCAGTGTTTTGTTTTTTTATAATAAAAGTTCTAAACATGTTTTATGAGTACTTAATGAGCCTAGGGTGGTAACACATACATTATAAGTGATTTCAATAGGGTGTTCTCCATTTGGATTGTTTTATACTGTTCAGTCCAACTTCAACCAAAAAAGTACTTTAATCAATTTCTTCATTTCCTGCATTCATTTTTTTATAATCTCCACACTAGTGGACACTCTTTGACCATACATAAACTCCTCGCTTGGGGAGCAAAATAAAAAAGTTAAAATGGCATAGAGCTGCATGATATGGGCAAAACAGCGAGGCCTAATAATTGTGAACTGTTGGAATCATGGAAATAGAATGATTATTCTAATTCTATAGTTGGAATATAGTGGGCAGCACATTGAACACACTGTAGTTTGGTATGTCAACAATTTTTTTTAAAAGCCAGGGAGGAATTAATGGGACAATGTAGGAACCAAAGTGTTGCTGGTCAGTGTTTCCCAGAGGACCCTAATTAGATGTTACATTACATGTTCTCTTACTTTATCACAGATTATCCATTATTATGAACAGATACTCAAGTGATCGCTCTATCAATGAAAATAAATGTCTTAAAAAATGGAAGACAGTTGGGAGGAGGCAAGATCAGCTGGGACCATTCTAGCCAATGAGAAAGCAGATATGAGTGTGAACAACAAGCACAATACTGATAGTGTTTTTTTTCTCCAAAGTTGCCAGGATGTCACATGTTCTACATTTATCAGTACACCCATAACAACCTAAGCACTAGGAGACCTCTGTTCGATCAAATAAGCCACACATAGCAAATAAGACATTACATTTTTTGTTCAAATTCGACACTCATTGACCATACATAAACTTCTCGCTTGGTGAGTAAAAAAAAAAATAAGTAAACATGGCACCTGCTGGAGAAAAAAAGAAAAGATATTGGGCCCAGGTATTCCTCTTGCTTCGCTTCTTCCTTTCTGACTTCACATAGCTAGCCAATGCTAGCTAACATATTCATGCTTTTCCTATTCCTCCCGGATTTAATAGATAGTGTTGCAGAAACATGCTGATGTAGGCGTATACCAGCACTGGTACCAGGCCCTTCTCACCCGATTGCTCAGTTTGGCCGGGCGGCCAGCTCTATGAAGTCTTGGTGGTTCCAAACTTCTTCCATTTAAGAATGATGGAGGCCACAGTATTCTTCGGGACCTTGAACGCTGCAGAAATGTTTTGGTACCCTTCCCCAGATCTGTGCCTTGACACAATCCTGTCTCAGAGCTCTAAGGATAATTCCTATGACCTCATGGCTTGGTTTTCGCTCTGACATGCACTGTCATCTGTGGGACCTTATTGAGACAGGTGTGCGCCTTTCCAAATCATGTCCAATCAATTGAATTTACCACAGGTGGACTCCAATCAAGTTGTAGAAACATCTCAAGGAAGATCAATGGAAACAGAATACACCTGAGCTCAATTTCGATTCTCATAGCAAAGACTCTGAATACTTATGTAAATAAGGTATTTTCTATTTCTGTTTAATACATTTGCAAACATTTCTAAAAACCTGTTTTTGCTTTGTCATTATGGGATATCGTGTGTAGATTGATGAGGCAAATATAATAAAGCTGTGACGTAACATAATGTGGAAAAGGTGGAGGGGTCGGAATACTTTCCGAATGCACTGTAAATGTCACAACAAGTTGTTCCACCGAAAAGGAGCAATAGGCGAGGGAAAGGGTGCTTGTGCATTGATAAGCACACCGTTAACAATAAAGTCAGAAAATAAAGACGCCACTTCTAAAAGCCTATCTCATACCATAGCCTGCTGAATTCTCAAGATAACTTTTCTTTCATTTTGATTTCAGCACAAATGAAAATGTGGAACTAACTTGCCCATGGGTTAATGTTTCAGCATTGTCTCAATGAAGAGTTTGGCGTACGATTAGCCATGTGCGACATGGACGCGGAGTTACAAGCCTGCTAGAGTTAGCGGATGAGCAATATCCACTGTCGTAGTACGGATGAAGCCTGACCTGGAATGTGAAGCTAACTGAGACTAGCTAACTGAAGCTGGCTAGCTTTATAAAAGCCTGAGTAGATCTAGCTTGCTTTGTAGTATACCACGCTGGTATAGCCATCAGCGATGCATGTAGACATGAGGAACTTAGCATAGAGTGTTGGATATGATCTCCGGTTTGGTGGGGATAGTGTAACAAATCTGCTGTTCATAAGACTGATAATTTAAGCAATGGTTACAGGCGCTGCCTTTGAACCTGTGTTTGAGCCCCATTTTCCCAACGCCTAGCAAAACAAAAAGGACCTTGCCATTTCAATTCATAGACCTGCAAAGGGGGAAATTCCATGGTAACGGAATTACACAGACTGATTTTTCACTTTAAAATGTGAACCGTACAAAAACCACTGATTTTAAAAGTTTAACAAACCATACAACACTATGAACAATGACACAGTAAAAAATATATACATTAATTTACTGGAAAAACAGTGCAGATGTATCTGCACAGTACTTCCTGTAAATGTGTTTTTGTAAAATGTTCAGTGGAAATTGTTAAATTTGTAATGGTTTGTTAAACTTTTAAAAAAATCAATGTTTTTTGTTTAGCATACATTTTAAACTGAAAAATATAAGTCTCAGCACAATTCCTTTACTGTGGATTTGCCCAAAGACAAAACATAATTTCCAATTTCACTTAATAAAAGTAGGTTGAATCTGCATCCCTAATTTCTTGGTGATGCATTTGCTGACATTGACAGTGATTATAATGACCTCTGAGAATAAAATAGAAATCAGAAAACATTATGAAGGTTCCTTTTTAGAAAGTTTAATGGGAATCTGCATAACATATTTTAATGAGGCATTTAAGGGTCTATGAGTGATCTATTGAGAATGTCTACAATGGCAATCAGCAGAGAGAGAGTGGCAGCTGTTCTGCAATTAAAACGCCAAATTACCCTCAATCAACACTATTTAAGACCGAATGTAAATCTCAGCACAAATAATGATGAGAAAAATCTGTTCAGACAGCTCTCATCTTGATAGGAATTTGGGACGCATCCAAATCAGGAACCAGGCATCTTTCAACCTCTCACTTAAAGTTCTGTTAAGATTAAGCATGACATTCTTTCAGACGACCTATGTTCAATGATATATCATGTGGGTCTCCACAGTACTGTCGCTGGAAGCTGCAGTGTGTTGTGATAGGAGTCATTACCAACTCCTCTATGGCAAACTGGATTTTCTCAGATTTAAATACATGCATCAACACCAAATGCATGTACGTTTTATTTTTAAACATACAAAACCCCAACAAGGCTCATTTTACGACCCATAGACCAAATGCACTTCTAAAGAAATAGCCTAATGCAATATGATTTCAGTAGTAGGGTCTGTATTCAAAGGCAGACATACACGCCATGGACTGAATATGCTATTGGTCATTGTTCAAACAAAAACTTGCCAATATAGGCTATTGTCGGCTACAGATGTTAGCTTGTCATGGACTTGAGTAGGCTACCAGTGAATAGCCTACACTTCACAATTGCATCATCATTCTTGTATTTCACGTAACTTCCTTGTGGTTAGTTTAAGATGCTTTCAAAATGACTAAATCATAATGTGGACCTAGGCCTATGTCACATTCAACCATGGAGTTCGTTCGTGGCTAAATTGTAACAAAAAAAACAACCAGCCCCACTCCTGCTGTCTTCCGAGATATATCCACTGGCGGAAATACCATTAGGCAGAAGAGTCAATTGCCTCAGGCATCAATCACATCAGCAAGGGTCCTCATAAACTGAGCATAAAAAAATTAAAAATAACATACAAATTATTTTCCGCTTGAGGCCTCCCATGCTCCGCTCGACGCATAATTTTTTTTTTTTAAATAAATAAAATCATCAAAATCTGTCTGTTTAAGCTAGAGATATTGTTTTGCATGGGCTGTGTCTCAATCCAGCGCATCCGCCGATGCCGACCTTCCGCGTCTACAGTCAAAGCTGTCTGAGCTACATCGATATGTCAGACCAGGAGACATCTCGAAAATCGATCTACTCACGAAAACGTCTGTACGGTTTGGCCTAAAACTTAATATGACTCCTCTATGGAAAGACTGTTCTCCATTTTGCTCTACGACCCCCACAAGTGTCATGGGACTCGTCTGAAGGTAACCCGGAAGAAGGCATTTCCATGTCAATGGTATACAAGTAATTCCACAGTGAAAATAATAATAATAAAATCCTGCATTTTCTTACATCTCAGATACAGGGCAGACACTTCAGATTTTCTTACATCTCAGATACAGGGCAGACACTTCAGAACATCCTTAATTTCACTTAAATCAATTTTTCCATGAATTAATGTTATTCAAATTGTTTCTATGTGCTAATAGCAGAAAGGCAAAATTCAATATTTCATCAAATATATATATATATATATATATATATACATATATATATATATATACACACACTGTATATGGAAGATTACATACACCTTAACCAAATACATTTAAACTCAGTTTTTCACAATTCCTGACATTTAATCCTAGTAAAAAGTCCCTGTCTTAGGTCAGTTAGGATCACCACTTTATTTTCAGAATGTGACATGTCAGAATAATAATAGAGAATAATTTATTTAAGCTTTTATTTCTTTCATCACATACCCAATGGGTCAGAAGTTTACATACACTCAATTAGTATTTGGTAGCATTGCTTTTAAATTGATTAAATTGGGTCAAACATTTAAGATAGCCTACCACAAGCTTACCACAATACGTTGGGTGAATTTTGGTCCATTCCTCCTGACAGAGCTGGTGTAACTGAGTCAGATTTAGTGGCCTCCTTGCTCACACACGCTTTTTCAGTTCTGCCCACAAATTCTCTATGGGATAGAGGTCAGGGCTTTGTGATAGCCACTCCAATACCTTGACTTTGTTGTCCTTAAGCCATTTTGCCACAACTTTGGAAGTATGCTTGGGGTCATTGTCCATTTGGAAGACCGATTTGCGACCAAGCTTTAACTTCCTGAGTGATGTCTTGAGATGTTGCTTCAATATATCCACATAATTTTCCTACCTCATGATGCCATCTATTTTATGAAGTGCACCAGTCCCTCCTGCAGCAAAGCACCCCCACAACACGCTGCCACCCCCGTGCTTCACGGTTGGGATGGTGTTCTTCCGCTTGCAAGCCTTCCCCCTTTTCCTCCAAACATAATGATAGTCATTATGGCCAAATAGTTCCATTTCTGTTTCATCAGACCAGAGGACATTTCTACAAAAAGTACAATCCATGTACCCATGTGCTTGCAAACCGTAGTCTAGCTTTTTTTTTATGGCAGTTTTGGAGCAGTGGCTTCTTCCTTGCTGAGAGGCCTTTCAGGTTATGTCGATATAGGACTCAATTTACTATGGATATAGATACTTTTCTACCAATTTCCTCCAGCATTTTCACAACGTCCTTTCTTGCTGTTCTGGGATTGATTTGCACTTTTTGCACCAAAGTACGTTCATCTCTAGGAGACAGAGCACGTCTTCTTCCTGAGCGGTATGATGGCAGCGTGGTCCAGAGGAAATAAGCAAACAGGAAACCACTCACCCAGAAGTGGCGCTCCTAGTGGCCGGAGACTAATGCAGGGAAACTTAAATCAGTTCTACCAAATTTCCCTCAACATGTTAAATGTGCAACCCAAGGGAAAAAAAACTAGATCACCTGTACTCCACACACAGAAACGCGTACAAAGCTCTCCCTCGCCGTCCATTTGGTAAATCCGACCACAACGCTATCCCCCTGATTCCTGCTTACAAGCTAAAATTAAAGCAGGAAGCACCAGTGACTCGGTCTATAAAAAAAGTGGTCAGATGAAGCAGGTGCTAAACTGCAGGACTGTTTTGCTATCACAGACTGGAACATGTTCCGGGATTCTTCCGATGGCATTGAAGAGTACACCACATCAGTTACTGACTTTATCAATAAGTGCATCGAGGACGTCCCCCCCACAGTGACTGTACGCACATACCCCAACCAGAAGCCATGGATTACAGGCAACATCCGCACTGAGATAAAGGGTAGAGCTGCCGCTTTCAAGGTGTGGGACTCTAACCGGGAAGCTTACAGGAAATCCTGAACCAACAAACAGGCAATGCGTCAATACAGGGCTATGATTTAATCATACTACACTGGCTCCAACGCTCGTCTCATGTGGCAGGGCTTGCAACTATTACAGACTACAAAGGGAAGCACAGCCACGAGCTGCCCAGTGACACGTGGCTGTGCCACCAGAGATTCTGGGTTTGAGCCCAGGCTCTGTCGCAGCCGGCCGCGACCGGGAGGTCCTGGCACAATTGGCACAGCTTCGTCCGGGTTAGCAGGGATATCCTTGTCTCATTGCGCAACAGCGACTCCTGTGGCGGGCCGGGCGCAGTGCATGCTGACCAGGTCGCCAGGTGTACGGTGTTTCCTCCGACACATTGGTGCGGCTGGCTTCTGGTTTGGATGTGCGTTGTGTCAAGAAGCAGTGCGGCTAGGTTGGGTTGTGTTTCGGAGGACGCATGGCTCTCGACCTTCTTCGCCTCTCCCGAGTCCGTATGGGAGTTGCAGCGATGAGACAAGACTAACGACTACCAATTGGATATCATGAAATTGGGGAGAAAAAAGGGGTAAAAAAATAATTTAAAGGTTGCAGACGACACCACAGTGGTAGTAGATCTGTTCACCGACAACGACGAGACAGCCTATAGGGAGGTCAGAGACCTGGCCGGGTGGTGCCAGAATAACATGATGATCGTGGACTACAGGAAAAGGAGCACCGAGCACGCCCCCATTCTCATCGGCGGGGCTGTAGTGGAGCAGGTTGAGAGCTTCAAGTTCCTTGGTGTCCACATCAACAACAAACTAAAATGGTCCAAACGCACCAAGACAGTCGTGAAGACGGCACGACAAAGCCTATTCCCCCTCAGGAAAAGAAGAAGATTTGGCATGGGTCCTGAGATCCTCAAAAGGTTCTACAACATCGAGAGCATCCTGACTGGTTGCATCACTGCCTGTTACGGCAATTGCTCGGCCTCTGACCGCAAGGCACTACAGAGGGTAGTGCGTAAGACCCAGTACATCACTGGGGCTAAGCTGCTTGCCATCCAGGACCTCTATACCAGGCGGTGTCAGAGGAAGGCCCTAAAAATTGTTAAAGACCCCAGCCACCCCAGTCATAGACTGTTCTCTCTAAGTCCGCATGGCAAGCGGTACCGGACTGCCAAGTCTAGGACAAAAAGGCTTCTCAACAGTTTTTACCCCAAGCCATAAGACTCCTGAACAGGTAATCAAAATGGCTACACGGACTATTTGCATTGTGTGCCCCTCTTTTTAAGCTGCTATTACTCTCTGTTTATAACATATGCATGGTCACTTTAACTATACATTCATGTACATACTACCTCAATTGTACCGACCAACCAGTGCTCCCGCACATTGGCTAACCAGGCTATCTGCATTGTGTCCCACCCACCTCCCGCCACATTGGCTAACCAGGCTATCTGCGTCCCTTGCAGAGCAAGGGGAACAACTACTCCAAGTCTCAGAGCGAGTTACTTTTGAAACGCTATTAGCGCGCACCCCGCTAACTAGCTAGCCATTTCACATCGGTTACACCAGCCTAATCTTGGGAGTCATCATAGGCTTGAAGTCATAAACAGCGCAATGCTTGAAGCATTACTAAGAGCTGCTGGCAAAACGAATGAAAGTGCTGTTTGAATGAATGCTTAAGAGCCTGCTGCTGCCTACCATCGCTCAGTCAGACTGCTCTATCAAATATCAAATCATAGACTTAATTAGACTTAATTATAACATAATAACACACAGAAATACGAGCCTAATATGGTCGAATCCGGAAACTATCATTTCGAAAACAAAACATTTATTATTATCGCATATACCCTAACTCTGCGTGCAATGAACGCTAGAGAAGTGACACAATTTCACCTGGTTAATATTGCCTTCTACCCTGGATTTCTTTGAGCTAAATATGCAGGTTTAAAAATATATACTTCTGTGTATTGATTTTAAGAAAGGCATTGGTGTTTATGGTTAGGTACACGTCGGAGCAACGACAGTCCTTTTTCCGCACCGCATCGATTATATGCAACGCAGGACACGCTAGAAACTAGTAATGTCATCAACCATGTGTAGTTAACTAGTGATTACGATTGATTAACTGTTTTTTATAAGATAAGTTTAATGCTAGCTAGCAACTTACCTTAGCTTCTTACTGCATTCGCGTAACAGGCAGGCTCCTCGTGGAGTGCAATGTAAAGCAGGTGGTTAGAGCGTTGAACTAGTTAACTGTAAGGTTGCAAGATTGAATCCCCGAGCTGACAAGGTAAAAATCTGTCATTCTGCCCCTGAACAAGGCAGTTAACCCACCGTTCCTAGGCAGTCATTGAAAATAAGAATGTGTTCTTAACTGACTTTCCTAGTTAAAAAGGTGTAAAAAAAGATTTTTTTTAAATTTATTTTTAAAATCGGCCAAATCGGTGTCCAAAAATACCGATTTCCGATTGTTATGGAAACTTTAAAATCGGCCCTAATTAAATCGGCCATTCCGATTAATCGGTCGACCTTTAGCACAGAATCATCTAGAATTTCATTGGTTGATTCGTCCACAGGACTGCTAGATAGTGAAGCATGATTCATCACTCCAAAGAACGCATTTCCACTGCTGCAGAGTCCATTGGCAATTAATGCTGCATACACCACTCCGTCCAACTCTTGGCATTGCGCATGATGATCTCAGGCTTGTGTGCGGCTGCTCGGCCATAGAAACCCATTTCATGAAGTTCCCAACGAACAGTTCTTGTGCTGACGTTACTTCTAGAGGCAGGTTGGAACTCGATACTAAGTGTTGCACCCGAGGACAGACAATTTTTACCCGCTACACACTTCAGCATTTGGCGGTCCAGTTCTGTGAGCTTGTGTGACCTACCACTTTGCTGCTGAGCTGTTGTTTATCCTAGACATTTCCACTTCACAATAAGTAGTCTCCTGTTGCCATACCTCCAAAATCACATCGCTGTCATGCCTTCCTTGGAGGTCTGGAGAATTTGATATTGCAAAAATAGTTCTCAAGAACCCTCCCCCCACATGTCCTTTGGAGATACGTGATATACGTGATATGTTCGGCAATGTTTTCAGACTGGAAAGGAGACATTTTGCAGAGAGTTGTTCCGTATGCTGGTTTCAACATAGCAGAAAATTGTTTTGTCAGAAGCGTGCTCTATGCACAAAATCAACATACAGTGCTTTCAGAAAGTATTCATACAACCTTTTGTGTTAGTCTGAATTCTATTTTTTTCTTCACCCATCTACACACAATGTCCCATAATGACAAAGTGGAAACGTTTTTTTAATAAATGTTTTTCAAATATATTGAAAATGAAATACAGAAATATCTCATTTACATAAGTATTCAATACATGCTATAATCACCTTTGGCAGCGATTACATCTGTGATTATTTCTGGGTAAGTCTAAGAGCTTTCCACACCTGGATTGCACAATATTTGCACATTATTATTTTTAAAATTCTTCAAGCTCTGTCAAGTTGGTTGTTGATCATTGCTAGACAGGCAAAGATTTTCAAGCCAATTTAAGTCAGACTGTATCTAGGTCACACAGGAACATTCAATGTCATCTTGGTAAGCAACTCCAGTGTTTATTTGGCCTTGTGTTTTAGGTTATTGTTCTGCTGAAAGGTGAATTTGTCTCCCAGTGTCTGTTGGAAAGCAGACTGAACCAGGTTTTCCTCTTGGAGTTGTCCTGTGCTTAGCCCTATTCCGTTTATTTTTATCCAAATAAAAAACTCCCTAGTCCTTGCCGATGACAAGCATACACATAACATGATGCAGCCACCACCATGCTTGAAAATATGAAGAGTGGTGTGTTGGATTTGCCCTAAACATAACGCTTTGTATTCAGGACAAAGTTAATTTCTTTACTACATTCTTTGCAGTTTTACTTTAGTGCCTTATTTCAAACAGGATGCATGTTTTGGAATATGTTTTATTCTGTACAGGCTTCCTTCTTTTCACTCTGTCATTTAGGTTAGTATTGTGTAGTAACTACAATGTTGTTGATTAATCCTCAGTTTTCTCCTATCACAGCCATTAAACTCTGTTTTAAAGTCACCACTGGCCTCATGGTGAAATCCTTCAGCGTTTACCTCTCTCCCGGCAACTCAGTTAGGAAGGACGCCTGTATCGTTGTAGTGACTGGGTGTACTGACATAACATCCAAAGTGTAATTCATAACTTCACCATGTTCAAAGAGATATTCAATATCTGCTTCTTTTTTTACCTAACTAACTATAGGTGCCCTTCTTTGCGAGGCATCGGGAAACCGCACTGGTCTTTGTGGTTGAATCTGTGTTTGAAATTTACTGAGGGACCTTACTGATAATTTTATGTGTAGGGTACAGAGATGAGGTAGTCATTCAAAAATCATGTTAAACACTATTATTGCACACAGAGTGAGTCCATGAAACATATTATGTGACTTCTTAAGGAAATTTTTACTCCTGAACTTATTTATGCTTGCCATAAAAAAGGGGATTAATACTTTTCATTTTCCTTTTTTATAAATGTTTCTTTCTGAAAACTTTCTCAAAACACAATTAAACTTTGACAGTATAGGATATTCTGTGTAGGCCAGTGACCAGGATATTTTAGTCAAAAACATGGTTGCATCTGCCAAAAGGCTGAAACAGCAAGACAATAACCCCAATAACACATCAACATTTTTAAAAATCACATTTTTGCCATGGCCATCTCAGTCTCCGGACTTGTCTGATTAATCACGCTGTCATACACAACTAATTGGTATATACAGCCTGACACATTGGAGTGCAACATTTTGTACATTTTCCTTACAAGCAAGAATGTTTAATACAATTACATTGAAATTTACTCTGCTGGTTGTCTGTGCAGTTTTTCTTTCAGCCGCTCAACATTTGAGAGAAAATATCCACAGTAAAGTACTGTTTACCAGACTTTTTAGTGCCTGTAGGTTTGCCACTGCCAGCTGAATGAGAGCAACATTTGGTCTATGGTTTGGTTATGCTCAGTTATTGTTTATGATTTACATATTGTGCAAGTGTTTACACCACAAAGCAGGCGTCAGTAGATTGAAAATACAAACCGGAAATACAAGCCGACAGAGCCGTATGCCTACCGGCTCTCTAAAAAGTTGGGTAAACAATACTTTTGTGGATATTTTGTCTTCAATTTTGAGCTTCTGAAGGACGAACCACACAGACCTTTTTTGTGGAGTAAGTTTAAATGTATTTTCATTAAATATTCTGGCTTGTAAGATTTCCACCCCAATGTGTCTGCCTGTATATACCAATTAATTACAGCCAGATTATTCCTACAATCTACGGGCTTGAAACCCATTGAAATACCGTGGTTTGAATCAAAGAGGGCAGTCCATAAGCGCAGATGAAGGATGTCAAGGATCTGGAAAGATTCTGTATCTAGGAATGTTCTAAAATCCATCCCCATGTGTTTTCCAACTCATAAAACATGGTGAGGTATTGAAAGGTATTGAAAAAAAGATATTCATATTGAAATGTATTGAAAACAGGGGTGTCAAATCATTTTACCCCTACATTTTTGAGAGATTTTTTTTTTTTTTTATAATATAATTTCCCATTTTTTTTGCAAACAAAATAGCTCAGCATTTGAATTATAATTATTTATTTTATGCAGTCAATTTCTGATGATTTTTTATTTTGGACCCTACCATATGTCACCACTTCAGGAAGTTCAGGCATGTCTAAAAAGTAGCCTATAGTGCATGCATTGATGCATACATGTCAGAATGTTTGCGCAACAGTTTCGATCAATTTCCAAATTCAATGTCAAAGTCATTCTGCTCCTTGCAAGGCAATTAAACAACACAATCAATCAGATAAGCACGACCCAGGATCACCCTGGAAAAAAACTTGTGGAAGTTTAATTCAAAGCTATCCTCAAAAAACATGGGCTGTCTATATGCATGGCAGGGAGAGAAAACCTGTCAAGGCCTGTACGCAACGCAACCCCAAAGCTCAATTAAATGTATTTGCCTATGTGAGATATTTTCTCACCGGCCTTGCTTACAGACATTCCCCAATTTTTCAGTTTACTTACCCGGGTGGATGGTTATGAACCGGTTAAAATTTTACAGAGGTTCAGCGGTTCCAGCGCTGCACTTGAACATTTCCTCCGAGGACTGAGCTTCTTCACCTTCTAGGGCTGTCACTGAAGTTGCATGCCCCATGCAATACTCGTGTCACATTGACCGGTTCTGTGGTCAATTGTGTGCCATGAATTGGAGACTTCCTCATCCCGCTATTCGCGTTTGCTTCTCCAACAACAGGATCCCGCCGCGTCTCCTGACTCCGTTCTCTTGCTAAACCACCGGAACTACTTCCAATGCCAGCCGGAGCACGTTGAAGACAAATCCATGCACCACAGTCTGGCAACATATTTAAAATTTACATAACTAGTTCCCGTGTTACATATTTAATTAACTTTTCGTGGGTAATTAGTTATCGCCAACAACGACTTGCTAATAATAATAATAAACTGTTATTTTTTCTTCTTCTCGGAATCTAATTTACATATATAGCCACTGGACATGTTAAATTAGACAGATTCTAAAAATGATGCATGGATCAAACTAGTCATCATTACAATATTGATTTGCTTTCAGGCATGTCTTAAGTTTGTGTTTAAAATTGTCATAGTTAGAACAGCCTATTATTTATGTAGGCAGAGTGTTTCAGTAGTTGGTGGTACAATGAATGAAGGAAGGAAGAAATTAAACAAGAAATTAAGCAAGAAGGGAAGGGAGGAAGGGAGGAAGGAAGGAAGGAAGGAAGGAAGGAAGGAAGGGGAAATGAAGGAAGGAAGGAAGATAGGAAGGAAGGGGGAAAATGAAGGAAGGAAGATAGGAAGGGGAAAAAGGAAGGAAATAAGAAATCTTTGTCCCATAGGGAAATTTGCATACACATCACTGCCGATAGCCTACATCACAGGTCATACAGTATATCACAAGATACGATCAAACAGGGAGACATATATATATATACAGTAGAGGGTGAGTTATGGTTTATAGTCCTTCAGTGATTAGGAAACTGATGCTGGTTGGTGAGAATGAATTGTGTGTCAGATTTATCCAACAAGAGTCCCCTCTGGTGGCTGCTCTTGTTATCCTGCTATCCCTCTCCCTTTGGTAAAGGAACTGGCTCAGTGGTGGAGAGGCAAGGCGATAGCCTAGTGGTTAGAGCGTTGGACTAGTAACAGGAAGGTTGCGAGTTCAAACCCCTGAGCTGACAAGGTACAAATCTGTCGTTCTGCCCCTGAACAGGCAGTTAACCCACTGTTCCCGGGCTGTCATTGAAAATAAGAATGTGTTCTTAACTTACTTGCCTGGTTAAAAAAAATAAAAAATTGTATGGTGCTATGTGTATTTCTTTGGGCAAGGTCATGTTAAGACATATTTATAGATAGTTTATAAATCTGTGAAGCATTTTAATATCATTTTAATACATTGCCATACATTGAGTTTATATATGGCTACACTGGCAATCATAACAGAATCCTACCCTGTGTATGATCAGGATGATGGGGGGACTCCAATGCCGACCTCCTGTGGCGGGACTGAGAGCAGGTATTCAGCCTGATGAAGACCTTCAGGTCAAAACGTGGCATAGTGGGTTCAGGGGTTTCCCTATGTGAGGGACATTGTGGTTCCACCATTTCACCACCTGCCTTCACCTTCTCACTCCCACCTTCGGTGACAGAGAGAAGGTTCAGTCCTCTGTGCAGCTTCACTCCTCCTCCATCCTCCTGGCTTTGATGCCTCCTTTGCTCCTGTGTCATTCTCTGGGGCCCTTAGAGACCAAACCTCAAGTTCCGTAAACCACAATGGGCCTACCTCTGGAAGCTGACAGGTATGTGAAGATGTAAATGGTGGACAATTTGATATCGACCTTGACAGATGGTTGGTTCTGAGCACCAGTTCAAGCTGTCAGTCAGGCCAGTTCAGGCTGTCAGTCAGTCAGTCAGGCGGTCAGTCAGTGTGTGTGTGTAGACATGTTTAACTATACTTGTGGAGACCAGAAATCCCTACAAGAATTGTAAACAAACCAATTTTGTTCATCCCCACAAGGTCAAATGCTATTTCTAGGTGGTTTGGGGTTAGGGTTAGGAGCTAGGAGCTAGGGTTTGTTTTAGGGTTAGGAGCAGGGTTAGGTTTAAGGTTATTTTTTGGGGTTAATGTTCGGCTTAGGGTAAGAAATAGGGCTAGGTTTAGTGGTTTTGAATGGGACTGAATTGTGTGTCCCCACAAGGTTAGTTATACAAGTCTGTGTGTGTGTGTGTGTGTGTGTGTGTGTGTGTGTGTGTGTGTGTGTGTGTGTGTGTGTGTGTGTGTGTGTGTGTGTGTGTGTGTGTGTGTGTGTGTGTGTGTGTGTGTGTGTGTGTGTGTGTGTGTGTGTGTGTGTGTGTGTGTCTTTGGAGATTGTCGGAGCACATTTGAAATGTGGCGACTGACTCAGATTGTCTGTGATATATGCAGACTTCAACATTAACTGAAATAACTGCCATAGAGATACTTGCTTGTCCTGCCTTACCATCTTGGGCCTGTAGATGTCAGTAACAGACCTATGTAATTACAGCGTAATACCATTTAAAATCTAATCAAATTGTATCTGTTACATGCACCTAATACAACAGGTTACCTTACCGTGAAATGCTTACTTACAAGCCCTTAGCCAACAATGCAGATTTAAGAAAAATAAATACAAAGATTTACTAAAATAAACTAAAGTAAAAAATAAAAGAGCAACAATAAAATAACGATAATGAGGCTATATACAGGGGGTACCGGTACCGAGTCAATGTGCAGGGGTACAGGTTAGTCGAGGTAATTGAGGTAATATGTACATGTAGTTAGGGGTGAAGGGACTATGTATAGATAATAGATAATAAACAGTGAGTAGCTGCAGCATGAAAAAAGGGGGGGTCAATGCAAATAATTCACAAATAGTCGGTTCCTGCATGTGTGGTGTATAACTACGGATACTGTAGAAGAATAACTGTGTTCCTGGTTGTTCATGCCAAGCAATGAAGTTAAGCTCCCTAGAATATCCATCTTCATTTTCTTTATTTTCATGCCATCCATTATAACAGGGGTATTCAACTCTCATCCTATGAGGTCCGGAGTCTGCTGGTTTTCTGTTCTACCTGATAATGAATTGCACCCACCTGGTGTCCCAGGTTTAAATCCATAGCTGATTAAAGGGGGAACATTTTTTTTTAAACACAGTGGAACTGGCTTTGAGGTCAAGAGTTGAGTTTTAGGGGCATTGTAACTGTCACACCATGATCTGGTTCACCTGTCCTTGTGATTTTTTTCCACCCCCTCCAGGTGTCGCTTATTATCTCCAATGTATATATCCCTGTCTCTCTGTGCCAGTTCGTCTTATATATATGCCATTTAGCAGACGCTTTTATCCAAAGCGACTTACAGTCATGTGTGCATACATTCTACGTATGGGTGGTCCCGGGGATCGAACCCACTACCCTGGCGTTACAAGCGCCATGCTCTACCAACTGAGCTACAGAAGGACCAAGTCAACCAGCGTCTTTCCTTGCTCCTATTTTTCCCAGTCTCCGTTTGTTTCTAGTGCTCCTGGTTTCGACCCTTGCCTGTCCTGACTCCAAACCCACAGGCCTGACCACTCTGCCTGTTCTGACTACCAGCCTGCCTATCCCCTTGTACTGTTTTTGGACTAGGATCTGGTTTCTGACCCCTGCCTGGCCTGACCACGAGACTGCCTATCGTCTGGTACTGTTTGGACCTGGTTTGTGAACTCTCGCCTGTCCCCAACCTGCCTTTGCCTACTTTGTTATAATAAATATTGGAGTTCTACCATCTGCCTCCTGTGTCTGCATTTGGGTCTCGCCTTGTGCCCTTATAATAACATCATTTGCAAAGAGTATAGCCCATATGTCTTTCTGCTTACATGTCTGTATACAGTAATGAGGTTCATTCCTGGGGCTATGACTACAGGCTTAAAGCTAGCCTGTGTACCGTTCTGTTTCGCTAACATGCCACTCCATGTAGTTGTGAAATAAACTGGTACCCAGACCAGGTAACAGTTAGTATCAGGAAAACAGGGATATTCAGTCAAGGAGACATCCAAGCAATCCTACTCATTCAGGATTGGGCTGATTATAAACATAGTTAATTGTTACTGCACATCAACGTTTCAACTGTGAGTCAAAGTTCTCAGTATTACTGGGAGAGAGATGTATTATGGCAACCCCAAACTTTTTTTTTCTAAAAGAGTAAATTGCTCAATAATTTACTTGTTAGTTTAGATTTTCTTGATTCATGAACATTTTCAGCAAACCATACTGGAATAACATTAGGTAAACACGACCATAGAAAAGGAATAGTATGTGTTGTCTTTTCATTCTCTTTGTTTTAACACCCCACATACAAAATTCATTATAACTGTATTAAACATGGATATATATGCCATTTAGCAGACGCTTTTATCCAAAGCGACTTACAGTCATGTGTGCATACATTCTACGTATGGGTGGTCCCGGGGATCGAACCCACTACCCTGGCGTTACAAGCGCCATGCTCTACCAACTGAGCTACAGAAGGACTTTGCCACCTTATTTTTTAGAGGTCAGGTCTTCTCTGCCTGAGTGTATAACCATCTAAATCTTTTCTGTAGACTTTTAACAGAGCTTTGTTCAATACGTTACTGAGAGGGATCAAAGAGGGAGGAAATAGAGGGTGTCTTGGTGGTGTGCATGGTTGCAGTGCAGCACCTCTCCTTTCGGTCTCTCCCTGCTCTGCTCTCTAAACTGAGAGCCCCTTTGAGAGGGTTTTGTGCATGCGGGAACAGCCAGGTGTTTTTTTGTTGTTGTTGACATAATAGTGTGTGTTAGCAGGAAGGATAAACCGAAGTCACGATATGCCTGGCTCGTATTGATATCATATTGAATGTTAAATATTGTTGCCAACAACATAATTAACCTTTAAGTGCAGCAGGCTAAATCAGGGTCACACAGAGTGCATCGTGGTAGTCTTCAACAAATCTACTTTGAAACAAAAGTACAGTATACACCTCACACACATGGTTATGGGCTGAAAGTACAGAAGACACCTGTACCATGCCAGATATATTCAAGTTTGAGTGTGCATCCCAATATTACACTTCATAGACTGAAATATAACAAAACCGTTTGACATAGAAACACCAGATTTTTGGCGGGTTTAAAATAAATGATCATTATTTTTTAATTATACAATTATGAAAACCGTTTGAAATAGGAACACCAGATATTCGGCAGATTTGGCAGACTCACTAAACACAAATACTGTGTTTGTAAATTATGTCTGAGTGTTGGACTGTGCCAATGGCTGTCCGTAAATAATAGAAAACAAGAGAATCACGCTGTCTGGTTTGCTTGAAGTAAGACTAGCATTTACATTTTACTTTTACTCAAGTATGACAATTGAGTACTTTTTCCACCACTGTACTTAAGTACATTTAAAACCAGATACTTTTAGACTTTTACTCAAGTAGTATTTTACTGGGCGGCTCTCACTTTTACTTGAGTCATTTTGTATTAAAGGGATACTTCAGGATTTTGGAAATGAGGCCCTTAATCTACTTACCATTTTAGATAAAGGGCCTCTGCCAAAATCCCAAAGTTTCTTTACTTTTACTAAAGTTTGACAATTGAGTATTTTTTCCACCACTGATTATACGTCAGTACATGTGACAAATTGCAACATCTTATTTAGAGATGTGTTGCTTTTCACAGTCTGCTGTTTCTCTTGTTCAGATTTCTTTCATTTTACTCAACTGGCTTTAAGTTCTTCCTCAGAGGAATCTTCATGGCTCCTATCAGCTTGACTCTTGACACTTGTATTTCTTATTTCCCTTTTTTGAGTCAACATTTCTAAAACGTGGATGCAAACTGATTTGTCTATCTCGCGTAGCCAGCCTCCCCAATTCTCGTCTCGTACACTCGACTATTGGAAGTCTGGCGAACTTCCGATTTGGATTTCGAGTTTGAATAGGAACGGTGGCATTCATTTGGATTTGATTGTCTCTGAGTATAAATAATGTTTACCCTCAGAGGCATTGGGCGCTCAAGTGGTAAGGCTCAAGCAACCGACTGTAGACAAAAGTCGAGGTGTGATGTCGGGGGAGGTGCAACTGCGACAGAAGAAAGTCAGACACTAATTTGGTTTTCTAACATCAAGGCACAGATCAACATGGCAGTGTTGCCATTGTTAATAAAAAACATTTTTCTCTCTCTGTCTCCAACCCCCATATCACACAAGTTGAAATAATATCTGTGTCAATTGTACAATCAATTAGTGAGAGAGAGAGACTCAAATATAGCATATCTTATCCTTAATTTTAGTATATTATGCATGCAAGTCAGATTTTGTTGTTGTTCCTTTTTCTAAAAATCTGCTTGCTCAGCTCCTCGACAGCTGCTACCGGAGCACCATAAGTGAATCCCACAATTTGTCCAACTAATAATAGTTTAGATTGGGCATCCTTATACCCCTGCGCTCCAGCTTTTGCAAATTCTTACTCTAATTTTGCACTAAATTAATTTACAGCTTGGTTTCTTGCTTCTGTCTTAGTCTTCCTCTCAAGAGAAGCTTTCTCTTTTTCACATATTTATTTTTTGTCACACCCTGATCTGTTTCACCTGTCTTTGTGCGTGTCACCACCCCCCTCCAGGTGTCGCCCATCTTCCTCATTATCCCTTGTGTATTTATACCTGTGTTCTCTGTTTGTCTGTTGCCAGTTCCTTTTGTTTCGTGAAACCTACCAGCGTTTGTTCCCCTGCTCCTGTCTGTTTTTGCGCCTGTTTTCTAGTCCTTCCCGGTTTTGACTGTTCTGCCTGAACCTGAGCCTGTCTGCTGTTCAATAACTTGCCCCACCTCACTGGATTATTGACCCCTGCCTGCCCTGCCCCTGAGACTGCCTGCCGTTCTGGACCTTTTGCACCCTACCTTGACCTGTTGTTTGCCTGACTCTGTACTAGAAAAACGTTTGTTTCTTTCGACACTGTCTGCATCTGGGTCATAACTGAAATCTGATATTTTTTGATTCTCTTCATATTAGCATTTTCTTCCTCTTGTTTGACCTTCAACTCTTCCTTCTCTTGTTCTCTCTTCCTCCCTTTCTTTCAGTGTTCTCTCTTCCTCCCTTTCCTTCAGTATTATCTCTTCCTCCCTTTCCTTCAGTATTCTCTCTTCCTCCCTTTCCTTCAGTATTCTCTCTTCCTCCCTTTCCTTCAGTATTCTCTCTTCCTCCCTTTCCTTCAGTAATCTCTCTTCCTCCCTTTCCTTCAGTATTCTCTCTTCCTCCCTTTCCTTCAGTATTCTCTCTTCCTCCCTTTCCTTCCGTATTCTCTCTTCCTCCCTTTCCTTCAGTATTCTCTCTTCCTCCCTTTCCTTCAGTATTCTCTCTTCCTCCCTTTCCTGATCTGAGAGTGATTTTGTAATTGTTGTTAAATTAACGGTATCTGTTCCCACATTTCTGAGTTATTTACCTTATGTGGCGTTCTGCTTTTTCAACAAATGTTTGTATGCTGTTGCTCTTTCCTTCCAGGTCATCTCCTCTAGTGAATAGTACAACAGTATTACAACATGTTCTTGATTATCATAACAGCTGTTCTCTCCTCTTGAGTGAAGCATGCTCCCACAGTTAGGACCAGGGGGAAGATGTGGGGCCTGTGGCAGCCATAGAGATCTCTTTCCTGAACTCCACATTGTCAATGTCTGTGTCAAACAGCCCTGGAATGTTAATCACAGTAATGTGTCTCCCATTGACTTAAGACATCCCCTTATGACACACACCGGTGACTCATCCATCACCGACATCCACCGTAAACACCTCTCTTCCCAGGATGGTGTTTCCTGTGGCACTCTTCCCAACTTCTCCAGCAGAGAAGACTGAGACTGTCCATACTCTCCACCGATCCCTCTAATGACAAAGGAAGATGCCATGTTTAATACATTTACTGTAGCCTACATAATATCTGCTGATATTAAGATATTTTAGGTAGATATATATATATAAATGCAGTAAGTTGAAAAGAAAGCTTGTCAGGTGCTCAACTGAGGGGCTTGGAAATGAAAAAATCTAACTATTTGCAGCCAAAAACAGTTTAGATCCAAAATGCCTCTCTCTGTATCAATTTTCTCACAATATTGCCTCCTCTGGAGGAGAGAGAAACTTCAATTTTTCCCCAGAATTTCAAAGTGGAGGCTGAGCCATGGTTGGCACCTGTGGTTGGAATCAAAATGATTTTCCAGAACCCTTATTTTTTTTGTTGTGTTCTAGTGTTCTAAGCAGAAAATTAACTGGTTAAAACCCCAACAAAGTAACGGTTCATATCGTTCTTTTTAGTTATTTTTTAATCTGTGAAATCAACATAGTTTTTACAAAAAAGCTAATTCATTTACTCGACCCATTAACACAGCTAAATAAGCTTGCTATGGAACACGTACGCTAGTTGTTTAAATGTTTGATTGGTCTGATTTGGCACAGGCATGAGATTTCACCGGTAGGGAGAGAGGAGAAAGGGGTGGACATGGAGGGGGCTTGGCTTGAAGCAGTGAACTGGATTGTGTTTAGGCTATTACTATACTGAACTTAAATATAAACGCAACTTGTGACATTTCACATGTGATTTCAAGGAAATCAGACATGTAATACAGGAATTAGGCCCTAATCTCTGGATTTACATTTTTTAAAATTTAACTAGGCAAGTCAGTTAAGGCCAAACACTCCCCTAACCCGGACAACGCTTGGTCAATTGTGTAAATCTGTAATGTCTATGTTCATGTTTTAAAATGTATGTATATTGTAGTCTTTTTGTCTGTATTGTTTTTTTCGTTACGTGTCGGACACCAGGAAGAATTGCTGTCGCCAATAAAATCTATAAATCTGATACATCCTTTAAAATGAATGACATATACCCATTGATTCTTGATTAGTATAACTTTGAAAAACATAATGACTTAGTCAAAATTGTAACTAGGCAACTCAGGAACATTCAATGTCTACTTGGTAAGCAACTGTCCTGCTGAACAACCTGGTCTCAGAGCATTTTGTGTTATTCTGTACGTGAATCCGTGACACTCCATCCACTCCATATGTTACTTTTCGAAAGGCATGAATTCATTTGTGGCATGAATTAATTAATCACCCATTTCGTATGATATGATACAAAGTACATATTGTATTTTATGTTATGATTTTGCAAAAAGTACAATATGTTACATATGTTATGAATTTGCACAACATATGGTATGTTATGAAATCTAGCTAGGTGGCTAGGTGTCTAACGTTAGCTAGCTGGCTAACGTTAGCTAGGCTAGGGGTTAGGGTTAGGGTTAAGGTTAAGTTTAGAAGTTAGGTTAAAGGGTTAAGGTTAGGGGAAGGGTTAATGTTTGGGTTAGCTAACATGCTAAGTAGTTGCAAAGTAGCTCAATTGTTGTAAGTAGTTGAAAACTTGCTAATTAGCTAAAATGCTAAAGTTGTCCTTCATGAGATTTGAACTTGCAACCTTTCAGTTCCTAGACATTCACGTTATACACCCCCCACCCCAACTAACCACACCAAACATAACATATCATACTAATTTGAGTGTTGTGGATTTATATCTACTAAGTTACGTCTAGTCTATGAGGCCTCGGTGCTGACATAACAAGAGAAAAATTGGTGATGCTCAACCAAATTTAAAAATTGCACTTTGTATATTCTACTATTCTACCACCACCCTTCCTAAATAACCCTTGAGGAACCCTCTTTTCTTAGTGTGTACATGTAGGCAAATGTACATGTCCATACAGCCTCATATGCTAAGATATTCTTAGGCCCTAGCAGTGTTTTTGTGAAAGAACCTAAAGAAAGTCGTATTCTTAGCGCCATATTAAATTAATTCTTAGTCTTCTTTTTTAAGGTGATGACTGCACTTTCCTTCCTTGACATGATAAATACATTCTGCTTTCTTTGGGTATCTTGTATTTCCACAAGAGGGAAGCATCCTCAAAGTTATGGACCCAGCTTGGGAAAACCTGCTTCAGACTAATCTCCCACTTGTTCACATACAAATGTCCCTTCCCAGTATATCACCTTTAGTTATAGGTCTAAGATTTGAACTGTATTATAACAAGACGTCACATCAGTATATACATAACCTTGTATAGTTAGCTTGCAATGCATGTTTCAAATGTGACAAATATAAATCATATCAGAAAAGCAGAAATTAGTTTGATGAGTGTGGGTGCTGTCATAATAGGTACTGCTCAGCGAGTACACTGTATGTGTACAATGTACAGTATACTACAGATGATAAGAAAGCTATTGCCACCAGCCGTTCAGTATTTCAGATTACCTCCAGAGTCAGTTGGCAGGCCAAATGGTTTCTTTCTTTCACTGGCATTTTGTAAGGTAGCCATTCATTTGACCAGTTGACTCTAATGTACATCATTTTCACTGATTAGGTTGAATGGGTACTAAAGCTGTGTGTGTGTGTGTGTGTTCGCACGCGTGTGTGTGTGTGTGTGTGTGTGTGTGTGTGTGTGTGTGTGTGTGTGTGTGTGTGTGTGTGTGTGTGTGTGTGTGTGTGTGTGTGTGTGTGTGTGTGTGTGTGTGTGTGTGTGTGTGTGTGTGTGTGTGTGTTTGCTTCTGTGTGCATGTGTGTGTGTGTGTGCGTTTAGGTTTGTGTGTGTTATATAGGCCTCAACAGATCACCACAACCTTCTTCACAGCACGTTGTTTTCCTCTCGTCTCCTCGTCTCTCTGCCTGTGTGCCTCACTGCCGGAGCATGCCGGACCCTGTTATCCGGCTATCCATCTGTGTTATTGATTTTTTTTTCTCTCCCTCTTTGTAGAGTTTCGTCTTTCCTCCACTCTCCGCTCTTTTCAGAGGAGTGATGGAGAGAGAGAGAGAGAGAGAGAGAGAGAGAGAGAGAGAGAGAGAGAGAGAGAGAGAGAGAGAGAGAGAGAGAGAGAGAGAGAAGATGGCTAAGCATGGGGGTAGGGCAGAGATCTGAGAGCTTGTGGAAGGGGTGGTTGGGGAATGGAGAAGTGGTGGGGGTTCTGAGGATAGGGGAGGTTAGGGGTTGAGGGGTGTGGGGCGCGTGCAGCCTGGACTGTTCATGAGCGGAGAGCGAGAGAAGAAGAGAGAGAGAAGAAGAGAGAGAGAGGTGCTCTAGAAGTGTTGGAGCTTTTTTTCTCTCTCCACTCTCTCAAGGGAGCAACCCTCCTCCTCCCTCCACTCCTCCCTCCTCCTCTCCTCCTGCTCTGAGGCGCCTCTGGTGCACACACTCCACTCGGCAACCTTCCCCCTTCCCCTCCTCTTCTCCTCCTCTGCCTGCCTGCCGTCTCCAGTCCCAGGGGGTCCCAGCAGCGCTGCTGGTGCAGCTGTGATTTGCGGGAGATTTGCGGGAGATTTGTCTAAGTGAGAAGCAATTAGTGTGCTGGGGCCTGCTAATGTATAAATGCTCTGGCCTACCCCACACCCCCCAGCCCCGCCATTTGGCAATCGCCAGGGCAGGGCACCGCCCATTCCCTCCCTCCCTCTCTCCCCTCCATCTTTTTCAGCTGCAGCAGTCAGCGAGCTCACACTCGCCTTCAGCTGACCCCATGCTCGCTGATTCTATTAGCCAGATAATTAGCCCGCTGTAGGTGTGTACAAAACTATTGGGCCATCTCTGACTCTGAAAACACCTTTTTTTTTGTGTATCGTCATGATGATTTGGCCAGTGATACTGCTTATTGAAAGTCCAATATATTGAAAAATTGACTGCTGAAACTATTTTTTTGTCAATTATTTTGGGGTGAATTTGACCCTTTATTGCGATGACTGTATGTGTGGTTGTTTTAGTTGAATGCACCCCCCCAATGTATTGTCAAAAAAACTTGACTGCTGACATGGAAAACATTTTGGAACTGTATTAACAGTGGACTAATGAAAAAAAATACCCAAAAATGTTTTGGGTGGACTCTCCCTTTAAGAAAAGACAAGTGTGAGTGCAAGAAAGACAAGTTCATCAGTATTTAGTTTTATTAAATGTTTCTGTTCTGCGTGCTCTGAACTTCAGAGGAATTCTTGGTGTTTCCTATCACCAATCTCCCATCTACACCCTACGCCTGTTTCCACTGTCAGGTATCAGAAGGCATCAATGGCCATGAAAATAGTTGGTGAGTGAGTGGCAGCACAGTTTCACACACATGCGCATGCGCACACGCGAGGCACGCACGCGCACACGCAGAGTGAGTCGCCATGGAACAGTGGTGGGCGAGAGGATTCCCTTTGAAACCTGTGGTGTAGATATGTGTGAGGGCGAGGGGGTTCCGTATGATGCAATTTTCAGTTCATCTACTACACCGATGTCAACTTTGCCCTTTTCTGATCACTCGCCTTTTACTCTGGTAGAGCTGAGCTAAAAGACGCCTGAGTGAGATGTGGGTGGTGGTGCTGGTTAATTAACCTTTTACTGCAGTGGGCTAAATCAGGGTCAGACAAGGTATTTCTTGGTAGTTAAAAATAAAATATGCTTTGAAACAAAAGTATACATCTCACACAAATAGTTATGGGCTTGAGAAAAGAAGACACCAGGCACCTTCTCAGATATAGAGTTGAAATGTTTAAAGACAATCTGCCCTCTTTAAAAGACAGGCGGATTTGTAAGCAGAGAGTATAGACTATTCAAGCAGGCCTGAGATAAGGAGCGAGAGAGATGCCTAGAAGACTAGCTCCATCATTTTAACCTTTACAAACTACCAGCATAAGGAAATTGGAGGTCGTTTTTTTAAGTTGGGGTAAATTCCATTGGACTTCAGCCGATTGTAGGAACCAAACTGAAATTCCAACTTCCAATTTTCTCAACGCTCTGTGAAAGAAAATTTGAAATAGTAATTGTAATTTCTGTTCAGTTCCTAATTTGAAATGGGATTGAGTCCATCCCTGGTATTCACGGAGTCATATCCCTTAGATTGGGTCAATGATTTTGAGCAAATGTCAAACCAAACGCAATGCATCATCACCACTTGTACATTTTACATTGGCACATCCAATATTTTGTCAATGTTTCTGCCCAGTGACGTAGTGGTAAAAATATATGTGGGTTTACACTGACCGCCTTTCACTGTGAAGAAAATAATGGTCCCATTTTCCCGTAAATAAGGTGCGCACACGGCAATTACTTTGTTTATGTGTGTTGAAGTGTGTTTACCCTCCACTGCACCACTGCTCTTGCCATTGGACCTGGTTTATACAGTAGAATCTTCTTCACTCCTACATGAAACAATTCTATAGTAAACTGCAGTATACAGTAGAATACTATACTACATACTGTACTGTAGTATTCCCGAGATTATTTGTACTACTTACTATATTATGTTGTAGTATACTGTAGAATCCACAAAAAAACACTGTAGTAAATACTACAGTAATGTCCACAAAAGCACCACAGTCAACCAAAAAACACTACACTTTTTAAACAATAGTGAATACTACAGTATTTAATTTGCATATACCCTGCCCATTCCCCTCCCCCATATCGCAATTTATGCCACGCATCAGAGAGAAACCCACATAACAAGTATAGACCATACGTAAGTATCCATTCAGACCCCAGTCCTACCTTCCTACTTACCTACTGGTTGCTCTTTTAGTATTTCTCCAGTGTGTTTCCTGAAAGAGAAATCCTACACTTCTATGTCAAAGATTGTAAAACAGAAACACTGCAGTAAACACTCAAGTAATGTCTGCAAAAACACTGCATTAAATACTACAGTATACTAGAGTCTACAAAAACACTACAGTAAATAATACAGTACAGTACAGTCCGCAAAAACAATACAGTAAATACTACAATTCGCAAAAGCACAACAGTAAATACTACAGTGGACTACAATGTGGGGTGTCTTGGTTATTTCCATTCACCGTGGATATGTACTGTATGTGTTTGACATGATATCTGCCACATGCCACATCTATGAACACATGCTAGGCTGTTCCCATATGCTTGGGCTCCACAGATCTATAATTCAGTGGTGGCAGATGTCCCCCATGCATCATTCATGAGTGCCATTCCATTCCACGCTGAGCGGGAGAGCCATCGCACCCTCGCCGCGGTTAGAGGGTCCCCTCTTTGCTGACCCTCGAGTGCACCTCACCTCAATAGGACGACCCAACAACAACCTCCCCCAGGATGATCTGTTCCATAGAAGCGGCCATGACACAATGAGTGATGACAACTGAGCAGGTTTGGGGAACACATTGTGGCACAGATGTGTGGTATATTGGGCAGACCAGTCTGTAAGTGTGGCAAAAATAAGGAGAGCAGCAGCTTATAAAACATTACATAACAATGCAATTGAAACAGAATCATGGAAACACCACTAATTACAGCCATCAACTGCCCTAATTCATTTGCAGGCAAGTAAAGCAAGAAGCAGGTTCACTCAATACAGATCTCAAGTAAATCACAAAACCTAAGAGAGTGTGAGAGCACTGTAATGGAAAACTGTAAATTAAACAGAAATATGGGGTATTGTCAACAGTAAAATACTCTGAAACGTTTTACTGCAGCATACTGTAAACGATGGTGCATTGTGGGAAAATGTTGTGGGTAGGGTAAGAACTGCTGTATTTTGAATGGTACTGTAATTCCACCCCACAGAATACAGTACCTTATCGTATCTTTGGAGCGCCAAAAAAATTTTTGACCACAGTGGTATTACTGTTTCTGGCTCATTAACATATTTTGAGGGGTGCTTTATAAGAGGCTGTATTTGTTGCACCTGTGAGTGAGAATGCTGTACTAATTTAACTCTTATGTGGTCATAGTGCCCCGTCAATTTACATAAGTGACAGATTGGAGTGGCAGCAAGTCTAAAACCTTAAACGCTTGAGCATTTTGCTGTGTTGTTTTGCTCGGTTTTGCTCTGTAGTGGCTTCCTGTTTGCAAGCCTTTATTAAGGCCTCTGGAAGTGCAAGTGATATAAAACACCAAATATTCATTAATATACTGTAATGTGTAAACACTTTACCTAACAGCCAACCTGCTTGCACCAATCTCTTGTAATTACAGTAAAATACTGTGAAGTACAAACCCCTCCCCTTCATTCATTCACTTGTTTCCGATTACGGTAGCATTTACACTTTTACAGTATAATACAGTCAGTTTTACTGTGTGGCATTGCACTGTACTTGCTTTGATACAGTAGGTGTACTGTAATATGAAATACAGAATTTTACTTGCCACCGAGCTGTCTATAAGCTACTGTCAAATTCACAGTAAACCTTTTACATTGAGTGTATAGTGATTGAGAGGGAGGGTGCGTACTCGGGTGCTTAAATCATACCTGTACCTGGAGTGGATGGCATGGTGTTGTGCTACTCATCTAGATCTATTATTGAATAATGTGGCAACTGAGCAAGTTGAGGAGACTAAACTGTAACCCTAGATAGCAAGCTGTCATGGTCAAAACGGTATACACTCAATGGTCTCTAGAATTGGAAGAGGTCTGCCCATGGTAGGCTGTTGGTCTGCTTTCTTGACATCTCAGTCGAACAAACAGGTCCTACAGGCCCTAGTTTTGTCACACATGGACTAATGCCCAGTTGTGTGCTCATGTGCAGCAAAGAAGGACATAGGTAAGTTGCAGTCGGTCCAAAAGGGAGCAGCGCGTATTTCAAGTAGATGTACACAGAGAGATAATGTAAGTAACATGCATGTCAATCTCTCCTGGCTCAAAGTTGAGGAGAGATTGACTGCATCACTATTGGTCTTTGTGCCAGGTGTTGATGTGTTGAAGGTACCGAACTGTCCGTTCAAACAGTTGGAACACACAGTTCGGACACTCATCGGTACAGCACAAGACATGCAACCAGAGGTCTCTTCACAGTCCTCAGATCCAGAACAGAGGCTGAGAAACACACAGTATTAAATAGAGCCATGACTGCATGGAACTCTCTGCCACCCAGTGTAACTCAAGCTAGCAACAAAACCAGATTCAAAAACCAGATAAAAGAACACATTACGGCACGACGGGGACTGTGAATAGACACAGTACATTTTTATGTATTTTGTATTGTATTTTGCATTGTGTTATGTATTGTATTATGTAGCGATGTGATATGTATAATTGGGATACAACTTTGATATGGGGTTGTCTCAAGTGGCTATCTTGGGATGAATGTATTAGCTGTGGGTCACTCTGGGATGGGTGCACCTGCTGAATGGCTAAATTGTGATGTAAATGTAGAGCTGTATATTATGCATTTTATGTATTTTATTTGTTGTGTTTTGATTCCTGTTTGGACCCCTGGAAGAGTAACCACTGCCTCGGCAGCAACTAATTGGGGATCCTAATAAATACTAAATACTATATACGATAAGGGTTCAAAACAAATCTACTTTGAAACAAAAGTATAATCGTGTAGTAACCAAAAAACTGTTAAACAAATCTAAATATTTTTAGATTTTAGATTATTCAAAGTAGCCACCCTTTGCCTTGATAACAGCTTTGCACACTCTTGGAACTCTCTCAACCAGCTTCATGAGGTGCTAAAATGCTTTTCCAACAGTCTTGAAGGAGTTCCCACATATGCTGAGCACTTGATGGGTACTTTTCCTTCACTCTGCGGTCCAACTTGTCCCAAACCATCTCAATTGGGTTGAGGTCTGGTGATTGTGGAGGTCAGGTCACCTGATGCAGTACTCCATCACTCTCCTTCTTGGTCAGATATCTCTTAAACAGCCTGGATGTGTGTTTTGGGTCATTGTCCTGTTGAAAAACAAATGATAGTCCCACTAAGCGCCAACCAGATGGTATGGCGTATCGGTGCAGAATGCTGTGGTAGTCATGCTGGTTAAGTGGGCCTTGCAGTATTCTAAATAATTCACTGACAGGGTCACCAGTAAAGCACCCACACACCATCACTCCTCCTCAATGCTTCATTGTGGGAACCACACATGCGGAGATCATCTGTTCACCTACTCTGTGTCTCACAAAGACACGGCAGTTGGAACCAAAAATCTCAAATTTGGACTCATCAGACCAAAGGACAGATTTCCACCAGTCTAATGTCCATTGCTCGTGTTTCTTGGCCCAAGCAAGTCTTTTCTTCTTATTGGTGTAAGAGCCACTAACATTTAGTGGTTCCTTTGGTAGTGGTTTCTTAAAGTAATGATGGACTGTCGTTTCTCTTTGCTTATTTGAGCTGTTCTTGCCATAATATGGACTTGTTCTTTTACCAAATAGGGCTATCCTCTGTGTACCACCCCTACCTTGTCACAACACAACTGATTGGCTCAAATGCATTAAAAAGGAACGAAATTCCACAAATTAACAAGAGCACATTGAAACAAATGAAGTTGGGTAAGATGGCATGTCATGGAGACATACTGTAACATGCGCAGTATGAGCTACTCCAGGAAGTGATGTTGCAGGCTATCTCAATGCTGCCCCCTCTCATTGAGTAACTCCAGTTGAAGGCCAACCGGGGTGCAGCAGGCTGCCATTAGCAACTCAACTATCCTTTGAAATTCTTCTGTGTGCGATTTTAAAATAATCTGTTCAAGATTATATTGTGGTATATGAGAAGCAATTATTGGTACCTTGTCTGTCTTCTTATAATTGTTTTTACATGAAGACTGGTCATGAAGATTGCCATTTTCCCAGTCATTATAATGGGGATCCTGTTTTCTGCAAACAATGCCTGCAGTATGGTGGTCGGCCTTGAACCTCCGTGGCTTCAATGAGAGGGGGCAGTCATTCTTCCTGTTTATTTTTACTCCCAAATCAAATAAACAACATAGATTGTGTATCTCACTGGAAATGTATATAGATAAACAGTTCGTGGTTGCAGATCCAATTGGCTCTCACTCAAACTTCAACCAAAAGCTTTCACTCTATTCCTGCAGGTCCATTTCCAGTTCTGTAATTCCTATGACTGTTCCATACAAGACCTGACCGTTATACCATGTATCTAACTCAGCAGTAAACTGAGAACAGGCCTTAATCGGCACTACGGGTTGGCTGAGGGACGGGAGGACCCGTGTTTTGTCACAAATGGCCCGAAAAATGCTAATATCGGTACCATGACTTGAAATGGATTTGTGCCACAAATACTAAAACGCGGGGTTATTGACAGGTTAGAACCCGAGGGCACCTGCAGGATATTATGCTGGAGGGCGGTTACTGCCGCCTGCCTGGGAGAGAGGGATGGAGGGAGAGAGGGATGGAGGGAGAGAGGGAGGAAGGGAGTAGATGGGGCATGGAGAGAGTGGAGAGGGAGAAATGGTAGGAATGTTTTTTTTAAATTAGACAGAGAGAGGGATAATTCAAGTGGGAAGAAGAGACCAGGATGGAAAGAGAGAGAGACAAACAAGAGTGCATATAGGATTAAAAAGTGCCATCAGTTAGCTCCAGCGATAAAGCGTCAGCTAGCTCCACCGTCTTAGTCACATGTCTTAGTCACCCACATGCATCCTGTGCGGCGGGCAGGTGCAGATGTGAGTCATTCACCCTGGTAAAGGTAGAGTGGGTCAGGAGGTGATTGTCCACACCGAGGACCCTTTCATTTATCATTAGATAGCACTGACCTCACCGTGACCCTCACACAGATCAATACACTCTCCTTAAACCTTCATTTGTCCTCGTTTGTCCTCGTTTGTCGTCTTCTGATTCAATTGCAAAACTAAACATGTATTTTCAGCTCAGATTGGATTGGTTAGAACCATTTACCCCACTCAATATGCTTTAAATCTCTAGGCAATTATTGGAATATTGGAATTTGAGTGGGATGATTGAATCCTTAACCTCTTACGCTTGTGGGAATTGGCCTATATGGAGAGGGCTAAATTGAAATGTTTCTTACAGAAGAAATATGGAAAGCAAATGCATAACTATGGCAGCAATTAAAAGGGATCCGTTTGGAGATTCTGGGGAAATGATTAGACTAAAGGTGAGGACACAACAGTTCACCTGACACAAGACTGAATCCAAACAAACTGTTGATTTTATGTGCATTTTACATTTACTGTACCGTTCGCTGCATTTGTTGATAACGAAATGTGACAATTCTTTGGACACATTCAGTAACATGACAATAATATTGTTGGAACATTTGGATAGGTGCAACATGAGACAAAAAATATGACACGTGTTTGAGTGAGAGGTCTAACTGGTGTCTCCAAGTGGCCACACACCTCTCCAAAGTTTGCACAGTTCCTGCGTAATATCAATCCACTTTTATGAGTCAAACAAGAGTTTTCAACTATAAGGTGTTTTGCTTTTGTGCCGTTGAGGAATTAGAGCAAGCACACCTGCAGTTGTTTTGAACATAGCCCTGCATCCCAGCCATCACACAATCACTGTTGTTGTTCATGCAATCCAAAAACAGCCCATTATAAATCGCAATTTCGGTCAGGTGGGCATCATTTGAAAGCTTGTTCCATGACTAGATAAATGTGATCTTACAGTATGAAGTGTCACAAGGCAATTCAGATCAGCAGAAGGTCATTTTGGTGCGCATTAAATGGAGCCATGAGTGCATTCAGAAGTGCGGCCTGCGGAACATTTTCTTCACAACAAACAAACAGGCTCATTCTGTTCAGAACAACCCAGGGTACAACACCATGTCATCTTGTAAATGTACATCAAACATAGTGATCATAAACGTTGACAATGTATATTACATGCGTTTTATGGTATGGCAATGTGAAGTGCACATTTGGACTCCCAGGTGTTTGGCTTGCTTGTTTGACATCAAGCGGTATTTATTGTGATCCTCGGTGTCTCATCTTTCAAAATACATAGAGTACTCGTAATTTACAGCATTCCTCTCACTCAGACAGCAGAAAATGTGCAAAAGTTGGCCAATTAGCAGGAGGGATGGGGGCAACTCCTTGTCGTGTGCGGTGCTCAAGTCCAGAACGGCTGTCAGTTAAAACCCATACAGAACTGTGAAGTAGAGACCCTGAGCTCTGACGTCATGTATAGCCACTGTGTTCCAATTTAGGCGCGTATCAATGTCTCAATCTTCCATTTTCAATCCGTATATGGGTACAACAGGTCCAATGCAGATGTTTTTATCTCAATATCAAACTATTTTGGGGTACCCTTATTTTGATTGTTTTCAATTAATATGGTCAAAAAGAAACAAAAATAGCTTCTTAACAAAAAGCAATTTCTCAAGCAAGAAATTTCCTAGGACTCTCTGGTAATGGTCTGAGTGAGGGGCACAATTGCAGGAGCCTAATTGGAGAGTAACGGGAGTGATATGTAACCTGGAAACTAGTTCTTGGCAGAAATGTTTGAAACGCTCTTCGTTATTGGTCTACTAACGTATTCCTCCCGGTGATGTTGCCAGACAGACCAAAACTCCATCCTTGTAAAACAAGCTGAAGTTTCAGATGGCCTTTTCAAACAGCCCTTACACTAAAAGGGCATTATCATGATTTTCAAAATGTCACAGTATTATTCCAACCTCATAGTGTGGAAATAGATATAAAACACAGAAATCACATTTTTGACTGCACTGACCCTTTACCAACCAAGCGATGTTTCAGGAGTCAAGTTCAGAGGCTACACTACATTAGAATGAGAATTTATGACACGTTTATGACACAAGGATTTCGGTAGGCAATATGACACTGATACGTTTCTGTTTACGTTTTTGTCTTTTCAGTGTATGGAGTATGAACTTTCCAACTGAATTCAAGAACATCCTCTCTTTTGAGAAGTAGCCTACAACAGTGCCCTTACTTTTGTGGTTACTGAAATACGTGTTATTTAGAAAAGAAAATCTGTCTAAATGGTGTCCCTCCAACGCAGGAAATCCCTTCTAAGGCCTATACCATCTCTCCACCTCCGCTTCATTGCTTTTTCAGTTCTCAGACTTCATTTCTCGCTTCCGTTACCCACAAGCCCCGGCGTGGCCCACACAGTACACAGGGTTTCCCTGTAGAGCATGGCTGTGTGTGGGTTCAACCCTCACCTCCGTTACACATTCCACCACTACTCTCCGGGTTCACACTTTTCCACTCCTCCATCTCACATAAAGACTATGATGCAGGACCCATCTGCTTAACACTGATCTGCAAACTGATTATTTGGGTCTGGTTTCACAGACACAGATTAAGCCTAGTCCTGGACTAAAAAAAAAGCCTATGGAGAGTCATGCTTCATGACATTAGTACTGTTCTATGTAGTATGACTTATCAGTATCATCGTTACCGGGAATAGAGTGACTGGAATTGTATGACACTGATAATGTGTTCAGTTTCTCATTGGTTGATCAAGATCATACTCAAAGTGCAGAATGACACTGTATGGTGCATCTCCTGTTATACTTCCAGATACGTTTCCTGTGATGGCGTTATCATGGGTTTTACTCGTACCTTGGAACAGTGTTTTGAAAGTGTTAAAGTGGTCTCCAAAGCCAAAGACCTCAGCTTATGTCGGAGGGTTTATAAATAGCTATTCGTGAACCGGGGCCCGGTTTGGCACAGGAAACACGTCACGGTGTTAACTCAAACCAGATGTCTGGGGCTGCCGCTGCCGGGGTATTCTCGCAATGGAACATGCACTTCAAAAAAGGGGAACTTCTCTCTCTTGCTCTCTTTCTTTCTGTCTTGCTCTTTCGCAGTCTCTCTCTCTCTGTGAAAGGCTACAGCTTGAGCACTAGGCAGTTAAGAGATTGCAGACAATCTATTGAGAAAGAGAGCTAAACCCACATGAAACAATACTACAGTTTACTATAGAATACTACAGTCCTTACTATAGAATTTTGCAGTAAACTGTAGTATACTGCAGAATTATATTACACATTGTAGTATCCCAAGATCATGTGTAGTACTTGCTATAAAATGTTTTATTTTACTATACACATTCACCGGCCAGTTTATTAGTTACCACCATCTAGTACCGGGTCGGACCCCACTTCAAGGCATTCTAGAAGTTGTCGGAAACATTCCACAGGGATATTGGTCCATGCTGACGCATTGGCATCACACAGTTGCTGCAGAATGGACAGTGGTACGTTCGCGCTGCCAACATCCCATTCATCTCATCCCGAAGATGCTCTATTGGGTTGAGGTCTGGGGACTGACCAGGCCTCTCAAGTAAACTGAACTCACTGTCATGTTCCAGGCAATGTTTTTCCACTCCTCAGTTGTCCAGTGTTGGTGACTGCGTGCCCACTGGAGCCGTTTCCTCTTGTTTTTAGCTGATAGGAGTGGAACCCGGTTTGCTGCAATAGCCCATCCATGGTAAGGATCGAGGAGTTGTGCGTTCCGAGATGCCGTTTTGCACATCACTGTTGTACTGTGCTGTTATTTGTCTATTTGTGACCCACCTGTTTACTTGCCTGATTCTTGCCATTCTCCTTCAACCTCTCTCATCAACAAACTGTTTTCACCCACACGACTGCCGATGACTGGATGTTTTTGGTTTGTCGCAGCATTCTCGGTAAACTCGAGACAGTGTCGTGCATTAAAACCCCAAAAGGGCGTTCGTTTCCAGCGCGCCTGGCACCGAGGATCATATCACGCTCAAAGTTGCTTAGGTCACTTGTTTTGCCCATTCTAACGTTCAATCGAACAGTAACTGAATGCCTCGATGCCTGTCTGCCACGGCCATGTGACTCACTGTCAATTTTCATGAACAGGGTGTTGTACCTAAGAAACAGTTAGTGTATATATAAAAAACACTGTGGTAAATACAACAGTAATGTCTGAAAAAACTACAATATTTGATTTGAATATACCCTGAAATATCCTTTCAGACCCCAGTCCTACCTACCTAGTGGTTGTTGAAAATCTGTTCTTTTAGTATTTCACCAGTAGGTGTCCACTTCTATGTCAAATATAACAAAATAAAAACACTACAGTAAATACTACACGATACTATGGTCTGCAAAAACACAACAGTAAATACTACACTATACTATGGTCTGCAAAAACACAACAGTAAATACTACACTATACTATGGTCTGCAAAAACTCTACAGCAAATTGTACAGTATACTACAATCCGCAAAAACACTACTGTGAATACTATAGTATCATAGTATACTATAGTATTTTTTTCATGTGGGAAGAACGTTTGAAGGTAAGGTAGGTAAAGAGAGAGAAAGAAAGAGAGAGAGAGAGCGAAAGATACCTCTACTCCCTAGTACCTCTACATGACCGTTCAGCAGGGAGTCTGGAGTGTCTCTGTAGTGGGGGGTGGAGTTGGCCTGCTTTTCCATGCCCGTGAGCATTGCCTGGCCTCTTTCGCTTTGGCCTCTCACTTTCTCTCCCTCTCTCTCTCTTTCTCTCTCACACACGCACACACACACACACACACACACACACGCACGCACGCACGCACACACACACACACACACACGTTCATATGTGTGTGTGTATGAATGCACTCACATGCATGTGTATGCACGTGTGTGTCAGTGCGCACACATGTACAGTACCAGTCAAACGTTTGGACACACCTACTTGTTCAAGGGTTTTTCTTCATTTTTACTATTTTCTTCATTGTAGAATAATAGTGAAGACAGCAAAACTGTGAAATAACACATGAAATTATGTAGTCACCAAAATATATATATTTTATATGTGAAATTATTAAAAGTAGCCACCCTTTGCCTTGATGACATTTTTGCACACTCGTGGCATTCTCTCAACCAACTTATTTAAATGAACAGGTGTGCCTTGTTAATTTGTGATTTGTTTAACAGTTTTTTGGTTACTACATGATTCTAAATGTGTTATTTCATAGTTTTGATGTTTTCACTATTATTCTGCAATGTAGAAAATAGTAAAAATAAAGAAAAACCCCTGAATGAGTAGGTGTGTCCAAACTTTTGACTGGTACTGTATGTGAGTGCGCTCTGACACACGTGCACACACACGTTCACATACACACACACACACACACACACACACACACACACACACACACACACACACACACACACACACACACACACACACACACACACACACACACACACACACACACACACACACACACAACACACACACACACACACCCTCCTCTCTGACCCAGCCTGCATCCTGTCCCTGGCTGATCTATGGGCTGCCCTGCCCTGCGGAGTGTGTGTGTCGCTTGTCCCTCCAAATCGATATCTGTCTCGTATCCATGAGTCGTGCCTGATCTTTGTCCGACCTTGCGCAGCACTAGTTCCTGGAGCTCCTCTTCTGAGCAGACAGAGGCAAAATAAAGTGTGACGCCAACATGGCATAGAGCTTTACCTCAAACTAATCAACTCTGGGTGAAAAACCCTGACATTAAAGTGCTTAACTGATAGCCGAGGCTGCTTAGCCGATGACGCTGTAATATTTAGGAAACGAGTTCACAGGAAGCACTTTGTCAGAGACAGGAATTACTTAATGTGAGGTATACAGGTCAAAGCCTCAGAAAACGGGATACAATTTGACTCCAGAGTCAGTCACTATGAGGTCACAGTGTTGTTTTTGCTGTCGACTGCAAAATAAAGATTTCATAAATAAAGAATCATAAAGATAAGCCATCCTCGTCTTTTGTTGATTTTTTACACATTCTCCTCAGTGCTAAGTTCACGTGTGTACGAATGACCTTATTGTTTTCCAGGCTGAGGAAGCCAAAGCTTTCCTGTAAGAGTGTGTGTGGGAGATCAACCCAGAGCCTACTCTGAGGTTGCTGGGTAGAGGTTGAGTTCAGTGTTGCGTGGTGGTGATGGCGGTGATATAATGGCTCCCTCCCTGCTCCCTGGCTGAGGGCTTGGGGTGCTAGTGTAGCCGCCGCCGCAGCTAATTGAACCCTTGCAGTAAGGTAAGGGAGGAGGCTGTCAGAGAAGGAAGGGAGGGAGGGAGGGAGGGAGGGAGGGGGAGGGAGGGAGGGAGGGAGGGAGGGAGGGAGGGAGGGAGGGGGAGGGAGGGAGATGGGAGGGAGGGAGGGGGGGGAGAAGTGCCCCTGGGGGTTTGAGTCCCTGCCTGCCTTCCCTCCTTTCCCCCCTGTCTAAATAGCTCTGCCACCGCTGCAGGGCTTCCTGTGCCTTATCTGCTGATAATTGGGCACTGGAGCTCCACAGCCCGCTTATGAAATATAGATTGCCTGCCGGAGAGGGAGGGGGTGCGGTGGAGCAGAGAAGCCTGTGGTCTTCTCCTCCGACTGTGTGGAGTCCTCTGGGCTTCACGTTGGAAGCGTTGTGTCATTTTGAGGCATGGTAGCTTTCACAACTGGTTTATCTATCACATCCATAGTCATTGCAACAGAGAGAATGTCCAAAAATCTGAACTGTCCAAAAATCTGTCATATAAACAATGCACTATTTTATTATACTGTTGGTCCCATCTGCTGAATATAGAAGTAAAAACTGAAAATATTGCCTGGAAACCTAGTCAATTTCTCGACACTATAACAGTACACTGTTGAATTGTTGATTCTAGGTCCTATGCATTTGGTAGTGAAATGTATGTCTCTGGATATATGTGGCTTGTCTTCCTCCACAAATTTGTAAACCTTGTCCCAAAATATCCAATGAAATATTTGTTTCCTTTCACTCTTCTCTTCTAGCTGATTTCCAGTCCACACACAGGTCTGTTCACATCCCAATTAGCTAGCGAGAGATTGATTTCATGAATAAGTACCTGGCTATGTGTGGTGTGAGCCAGAACCAGACAAATCTCAATATATTGGCATAAAAAAGTCATAATTTTCACATGCCAAACAGCACCCCATTCCTCAGGTCAGGGCTGTTCATCCGAATTCAGGGACTAATTCATGCCTGGGACACTTCGTGTGCCAGGCAAAAAACAGAAGTGTTTCGGCCCTCCAGGACTGGAATTGAACAGCCATCCTTGTCCTAGGAAGTGCACCACTTTTGACAAGAGCCTATAGGGCTGAACCGGCCAATCGGGGGCATGGGGACGGTGGGGTTGTTTGCACTAGTTTTTTGAAGTGGGGAGAAATATTATGCACATAGGACCTGCACTTGACATAATCAGATACTATCAGGTGAAATTATTGCCAGGTAAACAGCCAATGCAATTTAAATATTCATAATTTAATAATCAATATATTTTTTTCATTCTTTGTAAACAGATGCGTGTTAAATCATAATTCATAGACCACATTTGGCTACTACCATGTGAAAATCAAGGTATTAGGTCAATCTCAAGCTAAACCAAAAGCACATAGTAACAGTGGGCCTCTTTGTTATGAGGCATAGTGTATGTTCAGTATGCAACCTGTGCTCGGCCATGTTACGTTTTATGCCATGGCACAACCTCTGATATCCCTCGAAAAGGAAGACATCACACTTTGACTGAACACATCATCACAAACAAGGCACAACCTGTTACATGTTCCCCCCTCTTTTCTCCTTCCCTCCTTTTATTGACGTCACAAATGCTAGGCCCCACATCGCTCTTAGCGTGCTCCTTAAGGAATAGCCCTACCATTTTGCACAAAACCAATGTTGTACACTACTTTTAACCAGGGTCCATAGGGCTCTGGTCAAAGGTAGTGCACTATATAGGAAATAGGGTGCCATTTGAGACACATCACTGTTTCATTTCCCAACAAACCATCGGTGGACTTTTTTTGGTCAATACCAATTGCAATTCCCGGCACTGGGCGGGAGACAAATTCATTTCAATTACAATTAGCATGACAGCTGGGCGGGCTGATTTATGGCGTTGTTTTCTTTACAGTGCATTCCTTTGAGCATGAATCACCCCTACGCCGCCCCGTGTGATCCACACTTCATCTACCTGCCAAGGCAGCGGCCTCACCGAGCGTTTCTGTAGCGCTTCCCCGACCTCTCCCCCTTGACCACAGGGAGCACCAAGCTTCCTTAACTCACACCAGACATATTGTATACCGACTGGGAATTAGCAGGGCTAATGTCTGGTTTTGTGTAACAGTTTAGCAGCGTACAGCCATGTGTTTCTATCCCCATTAGTAGGCTATTGGTACTAATTTGGATGTTAGGAACGGAAGCCGGTTGTCAATACTGTTTGGAGAAATTCTTCAGTGAAATGTGGGAGCTGGATATGTGTTACTTTCTCATGTGTTTTAATAACAGTGAGTTGGGATTTATATATTTTTTTAAAGTGGGGATAGTGTTCCATAGGATTTGAGTTCTATTCAATCTGGATCAAGAAGTGGTTCACACAAACCACTTCATGACCACAGGGAACACACACACACTGCAATGAAATCCCATCCCGTCACTTGACCAACTCCCATGGTACGTAAATGCTGAATAAAAATGTTCATCACGTATTCATTATCCCTGGTCACGTGAGCTTATAAAGAAGCTTTGGCTTTCTATTCTGTCATGGCAACACAGCAGCAAAACGTTACCCTTAATTCAACATTTGGTTACCATCAGTCAGGGACAAACTGTGCCTGTTTTCGATTGTCTGGAAATGTTTGGGACAGTTCCCACTCATGTTCTCTCTCCTCCTCCTCTTCGGACAGTGAGTCACTCTGCTGCAGACTTTTTCCAGAGGGACGTTTTTAAAGACAAGTCCCTGATGGCCACACTGCGTCATGTTTATAGGGCCGGCCAGGGCTCGGTCGGTCCCCATGAGTCTGGCAGCTGTGGCCCTCCTCCTCCTCCTCCTCCTCCCTGTCTCGATGCTGCCACCACATCTCTGTGCTGCCATGTGGGGTTGAAAGAGCTGACCCCCGCGACAGAGCCTCTATGGTTACACGAAAGGCGATGATTCAGGGCGGCAAATAAAAAGGCAGTGGGCCGCTCCGCTTTGGGCAGACTAAACATCTGTTTGGACAGCGCCTTGACTGTAGTTTCTCCTTGAGGTGCTGCGTGTGTGTTTATATCCTACCCCATCCAGAATCAGCTTAACAGGAAGTGAAGATATATGTCATTTAGATGAGGCTGTTATCCAACGCCACTCACAGAAGTGCATGCATATATTTTTGTATAAATGGTCCCAGCAGGAACTGAACCCACAACCCTTCGGAGTTACAAGCACCAAGCTCTACCAATTGAGACACACAAGACCTGAAGAGGGCTGAACCACTTAGAGGTCATTTATAATAAAATAATACCTGGACTCACAGAATATCTACTCATTCTACACAAAGAGCAGGATACATGACCACCATGTTAATTCAACACCATGGGATTTGAGTTATATTTCATATAACCCTTTCAATTGTGCTTCACCCTAGTTCCCTGTGGTTGCTCCTTGGTTTTATGTTAAACGCTGATGAAGACAGCTTAGCTAATTACTGTAATGAATCTATTGCATCGGAGCAATAGACTTTCTAAGTGTAAGTCTTAAATGGCACCCTATTCCCTATATAGTGCACTACTTTTGACCAGGACCCCTAGGGTGTCATTTGGGATCCAAGTGTTTTGTTCTGCAGGCCGGCAGAAATGTACTTTTTCTGTCTTCTCCAGAAGAACGTTCCTTGGTTGGTTTATATCTGGCTTCTGTGTGACCTGACCAATCCAGTTCCCCCTGTTTAGCACTTTGCTGTGGAGTGAGGAGGATCAGTCTGTGTGTCTGCGTACCAAATGGCACACTTTTCCCTTCATAGTGCACTACCTTTGACTAGAACCCTGTGGTCCCTGGTCAAAAGACGTTCACTAAATAGGGAATAGGGTGCCATTTGGGACACACTGCCTGTGTCTTTTAATACAGGAAGGCAGAGCTAGGAATTCCCAAACAAGAGTCAGGAAACTGTCTGCAGAGGCAGGGAAGAGAGATGGATTATGCTGTCTCTCCAGCTTTTGGAGTATTTATGAGGAGGATCTTTGACGGTGAATTTCCCTCTCGGGAAGTAACACTATTATACACAGTGTAGTATGAAGCTACCCAAGGTACCTCAGAGGAACATCTGTGTGTAAACAGTATGTTTTTAGGTAACACTTTACTATACAGGGTACACATTAGACAATCATAACACCTTTATGAAACCAGTCATAAAACATTTCGGGGTGTTCCAGTATCATTTTAAATTATTTTTTATTCAGGAGATCCTATTGAGATCTGTGATCTCTTTTTCGAATGATAACTGAGTACAGAACATAAACATGAAACAGTAAGAGAGTAGAAAATACAATATAAAATTAAATTGCATAATATAAATCAATAATGATGACCATTAACAGTGATACCACACATGTGTGATTGTCTGACTAAAGACTGAGTTAGCGCGCTGAGATTAGGAGTGAATTATAGCTTTAAGGCAAGGTGACTCATCGTGAGAGCTTAGTTTAGTAAGCTACCACACAACACCTCACCTATCTTAAGCCACTTCTCGTCAACAAGCAAACCTCAACAACTGGTAGACGTACTGTGTGATCAGAATCAGGACACCAATCGTCAACATGAGGATATTGTACATGTTAGCATGTCACTCTAATAGCCATTAGGCGTTTTCATGAATGTTAACCATATAATGCCAGGTGGTAGTTCTGATTCTAGACTGGTCCTGAGAACTTCATGTCTTAAAATCCCTTTAAATCAGGCACTCCATCATTTGTTCCTTTGTTTAAAGAGAAAATAGTATTGACAGTAATAAAAGGTATGAATCTGAACGTGTTGTATTCATTGATTTTGTGTGTTAATTCATTTAGAACTCTCGAACACACACACACACACACAGACACTGTACACACACGCGCTCGTGCGCAGACAACACACACATGCACGCACACACGCACACACACGCACACACACACACACACACACATAAACAGTAAGCTACCCCGAGAGTGAGTGCTGTATTGGGTTTTCTCCAGGAAGTGCGGCTCCTCCAAAGCTCTGGTCAGATGAAAGGCGAAGAGCCATATCGATTGGGCAGTCGGGGGACGGGGAGGGTATGGGGGTTGTGGGGAAGGCGAGCAGCGCCTGTAGTGAGCCTGATGCAGGGCTGCAATCCAGCCAAGGAGGCGGAGGGGGGGATGCGGGCAGTGGGGGGTATGGGGGTAGTGAGCTGTCGTTGAGCCCCCGTGGCTCACCCGTAACCCCCCAGCACCCGTTACACACTCCTCCACAATGTGCAGTCTACTGTTGTTGATGAGGACTGTCAGAGCCGTGCATCATGGCTCAGGGGCAGGGATAGTGCTGACCCCAAGGCTGCCTTGCATCCATATTGCACACCGCATATACACACACACATACACACATCCACACACACACATCTCGACACAGTGCACACACAAGATCCAATTATGCAGTAATTTTCCTCTATAAAAAATGTATTGAATCATTGAATTAACACACCAAAACGTTAAGATCTATACTACAGCGACAATTCTAGAAATACAAATTTGAATAAAATTCCATTCTCATATGCACCTTTCATAAATGGGAGAAAAATATATTCCAGTGTGGTGGATTGGTGTCACTGATTATTTTGGCAAGTAATGATTTGGATGAGGTGGTGGTATGGTATGACTGGGCTGATTGTATACTAGACTTTTCAGAAGGGGATGGGCTGGGCTTTGAACTTGTCTGCTACTCGTTAGTCTAATTTAAAAACGTTTGATCCCAGCACCAAATTAAGTAGCTGGCTAGAGCTGAAATTATCATTAGATAGCATACATTAAAGGTTTTAGAATTATGAATTTCTCATACCACACATGTTGCTTCAATGGTCTGGAAATTATACAGCCCAAAACGCCAATATGGCCTTATCTAGCAGTGACTAAAGTTAGCCAAAGTTTGTAGTGTCTGTTTCAAGAAAACCGAACCATGGATTACGGTTTCTCTACAGAACTACTTTCAGGGTGAGGAACCATCGAATATTAAGTTGTAAAATACTGAACTTCCTCCTTAAACTGACCATTATGACAGTGACCATGCTAAATGTACTTTTACATACAGGATTGGGCATATCAGAAGTAATTTGTGCAATGTTATGGTTTATGGAGGCCAAATTCAGCCCAAAAATATGGAAAAATGTGTTTTTCATAGAACTCTCTCAAGGGATTGAATGTTGTTTGCACAAATTCAGCAGACTACTCATGTCATAAAAAATATGTAGTTTTCACATTGAAACCAACCGTGTTTTCATTTTAATGCCTACAGGAATATTCAAAGGCTTTTATTACTTGCCGTGGAATAAAAATGATTCCAAGCACTACAAACAAGCAACTATGCCTCCATCTCTAATCCTCTAGCATCGTGATGAAAACAACAGTTATGATGTGTAATTAAAACCATTAAAAACACAGAAGGTATTATTTTACCAATGCTTTCCAAACTCCTTGAGCCCCTAAACTCCTTTTCGTGTGGAGTCAGTGTGGGGCGTGACCGCTGAGCTGTGACGCCCCGGGGGATAGATCGGCCAGGGCGGCTCTCTAATTGAAACGTGTCGGCGACTCATCGACGTCTTGGCTCCGGTTTCAGGGCTATTTCAAACCGCAGTGCTGATTGCTGGTTTCAAATCGCACGGAACAAAACTCAATATCGGCAGGGAGATCAGGAAATGTATTCTTTGCAAGCATATATTAACTCTTTACAAAGCCGATTTGATGTTTGTTGTAGGTTGGAGGGACTCAGGTGTGAACAGTACATTTAATTGGTCTTTCTTCAACACTTCAAGACAAACTTTGTGACACTAGCAGCATTGAACAACATTAAAGGTGTTGTCCTATTTAAAGACACATTTGTTAAAGGGATAGTTAAATTATTTTACGTATTTAGATATGTACAGTACCAGTCAAAAGATTGAACACACCTACTCATTCAAGGGTTTTTCTTTATTTGTACTCTTTTCTACATTGTAGAATAATAGTGAAGACATCAAAACTATGAAATAACACATATGGAATCATGTAGTAACCAAAAAAGTGTTAAACAAATCTAAATATATTTTATATTTGAGATTCTTCAAAGTTGCCACACTTTGTCTTAATGACTGCTTTGCATGTTCTTGGCATTCTCTCAAATCAAATCATATATTATTGGTCACATACACATGTTTAGCACACATGTACACATGTTTAGCGTGTGTAGGGTCGAGCTTCATGAGGTAGTCACCTGGAATGATTTTCCAACAGTCTCAAAGGAGTTCCCACATATGCTCAGCTGTTGGCTGCTTTTCCTTCACTCTGCAGTCCAACTCGTCCCAAACCATCTAATTTGGGTTGAGGTCAGGAAATTGACAAAGCACACCCACACCATCACTCCTCATCAATGCTTCATTGTGGGAACCACACATGCGGAGATAATCCGTTCACCTACTCTGTGTCTCACAAAGACACAGCGGTTGGAACCAAAAATCTCAAATTTGGACTCCACCAGTCTAATGTCCATTGCTCATGTTTCTTGGCCCAAGCAAAGTCTCTTCTTATTATTGGTGTCCTTTAGTAGTGGTTCCTTTGCAACAATTCGACCATGAAGGCCTGATTCATGCAGTCTCCTCTGAACAGTTGATGTTGAGATGTGTCTGTTACTTGAACTCTGTGAAGCATTTGGGCTGCAATCTGAGGTGCAGTTAATTGACGATTTTAGAGGCTGGTAACTCTAATGAACTTATCCTCTGCAGCAGCGATAACTCTGGGTCTTCCTTTCCTGTGGCGGTCCTCATGAGAGCCAGTTTCATCATAGCGTTGGATGGTTTTTGCGACTGCACTTGAAGAAACTTTCAAAGTACTTGAAATTTTACAGATTGACTCACCTTCATCTCTTAAAGCAATGATTGATTGTCGTTTCTCTTTGCTTATTTGAGCTGTTCCTGACATAATATGGAATTGGTATTTTACCAAATAGGGCTATATTCTGTATACCACCCTTACCTTATCACAACACAACTGATTGGCTCAAATGCATTAAGAAGGAAAGAAATTCCACAAATTTACTTTTAACAAGGCACACCTGTTAATTGAAACGCATTCCAGGTGACCACCTCATGGAGCTGGTTGTCATCAAGGCAAAGGGTGGCTACTTTGAAGAATCTCAAATTTAAAATATATTTTGATCTGTTTAACACTTTTTTGGTGACTGCATGATTCCATATGTGTTATTTCATAGTTTTGATGTCTTCACTATTATTCTACAATGTAGAAAATAGTACAAATAAAGAAAAACACTTGAATGAGTAGGTGTGTCCAAACTTGACTGGTACTGTATTTCTTAACTATATCTGTAATTCCTGTTTCAATCATGTTTCAATCTTATATCCAAATGGAGGACAAGACTGACAGTCCGTTAAAAAAAATCTAACATATTTTGAAGCTGTTGTTTGTTTACAGCCAGGGCTAGCCTATAACATTTTAGTAAGGCAAGAAAATGCCTAACATCATGTTGATTCTTGGTTGGGGGCCAACCAACATTGACTTTAAAGACTAATACTTTCCACACATATTTGCTAGAAGAAGCCCAAGGATGTCTATTTCCTTGTTGATTGGCTATCATGGCAACCAATCATAGGCTATTCGAAACAAGTGAGACAATGCATGTTTGCTTGTCATAACCTTATTTTGGTTTTATTGGTTGTTGAATAGTCCTAAGGACCGACCATTTTAATGAGGGTTATAATATAATTTCATTTAATATCTGTAAATGGAATCTCTTGAATGCTAGCCTAGTATTATCTGGGGTTGGCTGATGGCGCTGCTACCTTTCAAATATGTTGAACCCTTTGAAAAATGGATTGCGGAGGAGATAAGAAATAATTTATGTTCCTATCACTGCCTCGCACAAATATGGAGGGGAATAACAGGAGGCTGCTGAGGGGAGGACGGCTCATAAAAATGACCGGAAAGAAGCGAATGGAATGGCATCAAACACATAGTAGTATTTGATACCATTCCACTAATTCCGCTCCAGCCGTTACCACGAGCCAGTCCTCCCTAATTAAGGTGCCACCAACCTCCTGTGTGGGGAATATTGTGCCAATAACTCCCAGAAACTTAGAGAGGCAAGCTATATTTTATTGCACAAATTATTAACAGAGCTTCCATTGAGATGAAAAGGAAACACATTGTGTTTTATACCAATAGGGGCTGGTTGGAGGACACATGGGGCCATGGTGATTTGTGCATGATAAAGACTGGAAAGGTCAAATCTTTGAATCATAGAACAAACTATTGACATTTTGATCATTGATTAGAATATCTACAAAGATTTCACTTAACATCCTTACATGTTTGTTTTCCTCTAAGCCTCCTTGTTTAATTCTATGGTTGCTTTTCATACGATTACATTTGGTGTGTGTGTTCTTGCATGCTTTTGAGTGAGTGTGTACAGAATGTGTGTTCTTGCAGGCATGCTTGAGTGTGTGTGCGTGCGCAGGGCCAGACTACCGTATTTGGGGCCCCACGGCACCATACTCCAGGGGGCCCCGTCATGGCAAATTGTTTAGAATTGCAGGAAATTAGCTATAAAACTGCAACAACAACAAAACAATTGGGGGGAGGGAAACTGATTTTGCCATGATGCAGAGAGTAACGTGTAGTTTTATAATAATATTTCATCACATTTTGTCAAAGGCGAAGAGAAAAATGTGCACTTTTAGAGCGAATTTCCTGCAATTCTAAATATTTTGCCATGAGGCTGAGAGAGAATGTTGCCATTTTAAAGCTAATTTCCTGCAATTCGACACATTTTGCTATCATATGCTATCTGACATTTTCAACCTCTCCCTGACCCAGTCTGTAATACCTACATATTTCAAGCAGACCATGGAGGGGGGTAGCCTCGTGGTTAGAGCGTTGGGCAAGTAAGTGGAAGGTTGCAGGATCGAATCCTTCGAGCTGATAAAGGTAAAAATCTGTTGTTCTGCCCCTGAGCGAGACAGTTAACCCACTGTTCCCCAGGTGCCGAAGATGTGGATGTGGATGTCGATTAAGGCAGCCCCACCTCTCTGATTCAGAGGGGTTGGGTTAAATGCGGGAAATACATTTCAGTTGGTCAACTGACTAGGTATCGCCCTTTCCGTAGTCCCTGTGCCCAAGAACACCACAGTAACCTGTCTAAGTGACTATCGCCCCATAGCACTTACATGAAATGCTTTGAAAGGCTGGTCATGGCTCACATCCACACCATCATCCCAGACACCATGGACCTACTCCAATTATACAGATTCACAGATGACGCAATCTCTATTGCACCCAACACTGCCCTCTCCCACCTGGACAAGAGGAACACCTATGTGAGAATGCTGTTCATTGACTACAGCTCAGTGTTCAACACCATAGTGTGCTCCAAGCTCATCACTAAGCTAAGGACCCTGGGACTGAACACCTCCCTTTGCAACTGGATCCTGGATTTACTGAGAGGCCACCCCCAGATGGTGAGGGTAGGGAACAACACATCCTCCACCTTGACCCTCAACATGGGGTCCCCTCGGTCGTGCGTTATTCGTCCCCTCCTGTTCTCCCTATTCACCCACGACTGCATGGCTGCTCACGACTCCAACACCATCATTAAGTGACTGTAGTAGGCCTGGTCACCGACGACAATGAGAGAGCCTATGGGGAGGAGGTCAGACAGTATGGTGCAAGGAGGTCAACCTCTTAATGTTGGCAGGACAAAGGAGCTGATTGTGGATTACACGCAACGGAGGGCAGAGCACGCCCCCATTAACATCGACAGGGCTGTAGTGGAGCGGGTGGGGAGCTTCAAGTTCCTCGGTGTCCACATCACTGGGGATCTATTATGGTCCACTCCACACACGTTAATACAGTCTTAAAGAGGGCACGACAACGCGTCTTCCCCCTCAGGAGGCTGAAAAGATTCGCCTCAAAAGGGTATACAGTTGCACCACTGAGAGCATCTTGACTGGCTGCATCGCCGCTTGGTATGGCAACTGCTTGGCATCCAACCACAAGGCGCTACAGAGGGTAGTGCGTACGGCCCAGTCCATTACTGGGTGCTGAGCTCCTTGCCATCCAGAACCTCTATACCAGTCCGTGTCAGAGGAAGGCCCTAAAAATGGTCAAAGATGCCAGCCACCCAAGTCATAGAATGTTTTCTCTGCTACCGCACAGGAAGTGGTACTGATGCACCAAGTCTGGAACCAACAGGATCCTGAACAGCTTCTAACTCCAAGCCATAAGACTGCTAAATTGTTTGTTAAATAGTTACAAAATATATACCTGGACTACATACATTGACCCTTTTTGCACTAACCTTTTATTGACTCATCACGTACGCTGCTGCTACTGTTTATTATCTATCCTGTTGCCTCATCACTTTATTCCTAGTTATATGTACATTTCTTAGTACTGGTACCCCAGTAGCCAAGCTATTTTTCCTCATTGTGTATTTATTATTATTTGTAGTGTTATGTGCTATTACTTTTCTATTATTTCTCTATTTTCTTTCTCTCTGCGTTGTTGGGAAGGGCTGTATAAAGTAAGCATTTCACTGTTAGTCTACACCTGTCTTGTATGAAGCATGTGACAATTAAAATTGAATTTGATTTGTGTTTGTGGATGGTGTATGTGTGTTCATACAGGCATGCTTGAGTGTGTGTTCTTGCAGGAGGAAGGGGGGTTCCACTGGAAAAAGGTTGGGTGTCCTTGCCTCTGTTTGCGTTGACAGCTACAGACGCTGGTCTAAAATGAGTATCCTCCTGGGCTGCTTGCCTGCCTGGCCGTCCAGAAAGGAAATAAATCCATTTGGAAGAGCAGCCGTGTGGGATCACACAGACAGCATCCTGACCCTTTAGATCCTGCGAGAGAGACGAAAGGCGCCGGCACGACAGCAAAAACTCTATGAGCCTCTGTGGGTCCTGTTACAGCGTCCCCTCGCTGTGCTGAAATATTGGAAGTCAAAGAGCTCTCTTGGTGCCACTGTCAGTTTAATCTGAAACCACATTTTGGATGTCTTTGGAAGAGCGAATCAGTGAGCTTTCAGGCAAAGGCGGTAAAAATGTATGTTTTATAAGGACAACCAGGAAACACACACAGAAAACATTCGACCTATTTTTGTACTAATAGTTTACCTTGTGGGAACACTTATGACCTTTCCTATTTGAACCAGGACAAGAACCTATCAAGCTCAAATTGGGGCTAAATTCTGGGGCCACGTGTATTTGGTGGGGGCAATAAGATAAGAGGCTTATAAAATTGTGCAAGCAAGAAATTCAAAACAGTTCTCTAAATAGTTAATTACTGACGCCGTGTCTCAGACAGTGTCTGGCTATCGATTGGGGAGAGAGATGGAGGGAGAGACGCCGCTTTTTCCAATAGGGGTAGGCCTATATTGCAGCTCATGTCTGAAAGGCTGGCTCTAAGCACTAGGGGTGGGCTCTCACTCTGTGATGGGTTTCCAGTGAGTATTTGTCAGGTCAGACTGTGCACCGCCCGGGGGTCTCCGCTCCTCTCCCCGGGTTATTTATTGCCTCTCTCCCCCACCGGCAGCGCAGCGGCTCTGGGGCCGCTGCCAACAACCACGCAGAGGCAGGGGCGTCATTAGGGGGGATCTGTATGGCCGACGTGGAGTGAATAAACAAAACGCCATTCGCTGAATATTTTCTTGAGAAAACACTGAATTTGATTGTAATTTCTATTTGAACAAAAATATAATTGAAACCCATTTTTGTTCTGTGAAAAAAAGAGGGTGTCCTAGTAGCACATGCTATCAAAGGTGATGTTTTAATTATGTCCACACGTGGATATAGGATGAAAGAGAAAGAACAAGAGGTGGTGGTCGAACAATAACGAAATCATACGCCCAATAACAGCCAACCCTCTTCAGAGAACTGCTGGAGGCCGAGATGTTGCCATGTCAGTCGGAGTTTGGGGGAACCCCTCCATGGTGGGTGTCTGGGTGCAGTAATGCAATGGAGACAATGAGTCACAGGCTGGGAGTGGGTGTGAGGGGGCATGGGTATCCCCGATATGACAGTGATGACAGGGTTCCCCAGGGCTCTCCTGAAGGTCCGCCCCAGCACCCTTATCGACACCGGAGCCCACATTTCCACAGAGGTGTTTCTGAGGTGACGGGGGCGAAAAGAGAGGATTAAAATAAAACGTTCACCTACTAAGTCGCCTTCCTAGAAACAGTTGTTCATTCTACCTTGAAGGTCCATTGCTTATGCAAGGTTTTGTTCCTGCCTGTTACTTTAATACCCTGTTTGATTAGATGTAGCCTACATTTAGAGACACTGGAGAAATTAGCCTACCACACCATTTTGTAATATTGCTATGAACCAAGGCATGATATCTACAGTCTTTTACAGATCAGATAATCATCATCACGGTTATCTATGGTTCAGACTAGTTAAAAGGCGCTTTTGATTTGCTGCTATAACAGCCTCCACTCTTCTGGGAAGGCTTTCCGCTAGTTATTAGAACATTGCTGCGGGGACTTACTCCCATTCAGCCACAAGAGCATTAGTGAGACGGGCGATTAGGCCTTGCTCGCAGTCGGCGTTCCAATTCATCCCAAAGGTGTTTGATGGGGTTGAGTTCATAGCTCTGCGCAGGCCAGTCAAGTTCTTCCACAACAATCTCGACAAACCATTTCTGTGTGGACCTCGCTTTGGCACAGGGGCATTGTCATGCTGAAACAGGAAAGGGCTTTCTCCAAAACTGTTGCCAAAAAAGTTGGAAGCACAGAATTGTCTAGAATGTCATTGCATGCTGTAGCGTTAATATTTCCCTTCACTGGAACTAAGGGGCTTAGCCCGAACCATGAAGAACAGCCCCAGACCATTATTCCTCCTCCACCAAACTTTACTGTTGGCACTATGCATTGGGGCAGCGTTCTCCTGGCATCCGCCAAATCCAGATTCGTCCGGCGACTGCCAGATGGTGAAGTGTAATTCATCACTCCAGAGAATGCTTTTCCACTGCTCCAGAGTCCAATGACACCACTCCAGACGACGCTTGGCATTGCGCATGTTGACCTTAGGCTTGTGTGCTGCTGCCTGGCCATGGAAACTCATTTCATTAAGCTTAAGACGTTGCTTCCACAGGCAGTTTGGAACTCGCTAGTGAGTGTTGTAACCGAGGACAGACTATTTTTTTTTTTACACGCTACTCGGTTCAGCACTCGATGGTCCTGTTCTGTGAACTTGTGTGACCTACCACTTCATGGCTCAGCCGTTGTTGCGCCTAGACATTTCCACTTCACAATAACAGCACTTACAGTTGACTGGGGCAGCTCTAGCAGGGCAGAAATTTGACAAACGGACTTGTTGGAAAGGTGGCATCCTATGATCACTGAACTCTTCAGTAAGGCCATTCTACTGCGAATGTTTGTCTATGCAGATTGCATGGCTGTGTGCTCAATTTTAATACATGTGTCAGCAATGGGTGTGGCTGAAATAGCCGAATCCACTCATTTGAAGGAGTGTCCACATACGTTTGTATATATAGTGTATATCCTTTAATGTCAGTAAACAAGGTGATAACGTATTGCAGAGGTGATGGTGAGAATGGTCTCCCTCTACCATGTCATGGAAGCGCCCATGCTGCTCATTCACCCTATTGTGTTGTGTTGGTTGACATGATTGAATCAGGGACCAGAGAATTTCAGTGTGAGAAGGAGATATCTGCGTGTGTGTGTGTGTGTGTGTGTGTGTGTGTGTGTGTGTGTGTGTGTGTGTGTGTGTGTGTGTGTGTGTGTGTGTGTGTGTGTGTGTGTGTGTTTGTATACAGTATATGGGTATGTATGTGTGCATGCATGTTTTTGCTTATAAGTGTATAACCCAAGCAGTAGGGCTATCCAGCAATGCTTTATCTATGGCCCTCTGCGCTCGGGCCCCTTTGCAGTGCATAGCTCCTTCCTGTGCGTGACAGGGGGCATTTGGTGTGATTTATATGCGTCTGACACACAGGACTCTGGGCCCAACCTCTGCTGTGGAATGGCTATTCCATGTGGTGGTGTGGAGGATGGAGAACCCTGGGTGGTGATAAGTTGACGGGTCAGGGCCTGGAGTGCTGATCCGGGATCAGTAAAGCCTTTCAGATCCTAATGAATAAGAATATATGTATCAATAAGAATATATGTATCAGGGGGACCTGATTCTAGATCAGCTTTGAGTACCGTTCCTGATGTGACTTTCTACTCTACTTTTGGAAGATATTACCACTATGGGACTATGTGAAGGCGAACAGCACGTACAGGTCTTTCTATCCGTTATCTAATTGCACTCACACCTTTGTTCATTTCACAACAACCCGTGTGGGATTAGATTTGTATGTGATTGGTATTTCTAGGTCATATAAATTTGGTAAGGTCAAACACACAACATTCAGTCTGGTGTGTTTGATTTGAAGTTTCACAAATGCAGTCAGGTTTTGAGAAATTGCTGATATTTTGACTGAACAAATGTTATGAATAAATTATTCTATTCTTTTAATATCCCTTCCAGATATTTAAAATGACCATGGTTTTTCTCGAAGGAGAGTGATTATTACAGTAGTGGGAAGATGATTACAAAGAGTACAAGACAAATATTGACTTCAAGCACTGAGGGCACAACAGAGAACACCCACCACATTCTGAACCTCAGGGGTTGTGAAGGGTAGAACTATGAGCAAATACAAATGAAAGATAATGAACATATATGTGCTGTTGTTGAATTGAATGGAATATAATCTATAGGCCTGTGCGTGTTTGCTTGTTGTTGCGAGACAATAGGGTCTACTTCTATGTTAGCGTAGCCTATCAAAAAATGTATCCCTACCTTGGTAGGTCTAACCATCAACTGACATTGAATTGTATTGTTTCAATATGTATTGTTGTTGTAGGCTATATGGACCTGCTGATATATGAACATGAATATTATAATCATTTAAGAATAGGGAATTATTATAATCCGTAGGCTACAGTATGTGTCAGGAATATGTGACTGTGTTTAGGCTATATTTTGCGCAATAATGACGTCCGTCGCGCACCCCCCTTCAAGTTTTCGCGCTCGCAAAACCTCGGCTGTTTAAATGGGCCAAGTTGAGAAGCGGCGGAGAGTGCAAATCTTGTTTGGTCTGGGTCTGTGAACTTCACCGTGACTTTAACGATATAGCCTACACAGGGTTAAAACACAACTATTTCAAACGTCCCATCAGTTGAATTTGTTCCACGAAAATACTTTGAAATATCTTGAAAAATAGGGAAGTTTGCAATGCTCAGACAGCCATAGGCTCTAGTTTTATGGCATATGGAAAGTATGTAAGCAAAGGAGCCAACCTGCATCTTGTTGTACTACTTCTAATACATCAAACAAGACGTTGCATAGCCAAGTATTGTTTATTATTCAGGTAGAGACCGTCTTGCGTAATGCCAGCATATTGGAAGGCACAATGACTGTAAACCTGTTAATTGCAATAAATAAAGGCAGGTAAAATAAGAGAAACCAACATCATAACAATAGGCCTGCTGTTTAGAAAATACTAAACTGAAGAGATGTGGGGAAGTGTCAATGATCATTGTGCATAACGTGATGTCCATGGCTAAGGTATGACCACTCCAACGTAGCAGGTATTAGTAGCGCAAGTCCGATTAAAAGTGGTAGGCAGGAGCGCGGGTGGTAGGCAGGAGCGCGGCGAGAACCGTCACGCGAGTGGTGAGTGGTGGAGTGTGGCGGCAGAGAGCGCGGCGACTACAGAGAACTGGAAACTAGTGAATGGCAATCTGTCGGGGAAATTCAACAGACCGCTGTCACAGAGCGACACCGGATCCCTGCCTAAAACAAAGTGGCTCGTCTTCAAGTCTGGGACGGCTGACCAACTCCGAAAAGAGGACACACAAGTTGGCTCGGGCTAGCTGCTAATCACTTGTTACCGGCGCTTCGCTCCCAGTAACATGCCTGCCATCAAAAAGGAGAGACTGGATGGGGACGTATTGGCATTGGCTGCCTTCAACCAGTCCGAATACCTGGCCCCTTTAAATGACACCGCTATCACTGTGGTGACCCCGCACCCACCGCAGTACGACCATATTTTCGGACATCACCGCTTGTACTTGGGGCTTCACGACTCGGCACTGCATCACCAGCACCTTCACCATCACCCGGACGACTTAATGCTGGAGAGGTTTTCCTCCATCCCCGACTTTCAGCCGTTTTTTGAGAACGGGGAACCATGCATCGAGGTGGAGTGCGGGGAGAACAAGGCTTTACTATACATTAACAAACTGTGCCAAGGTAGTAAGGGACCCTCAATCAAATACCGGGGCGAGTGGCTCACCCCGAATGAGTTCCAGTTTGTCAGTGGAAGGGAAACCGCCAAAGATTGGAAACGAAGTATACGGCACAAAGGTAGGCAACATAAAACATTATGTATACCTTTTTTAAAAGTATGTTCATTTTGAGGAGGATACCAAATTTAAGGTTTTTGTCATTGTTTGGTGAGTGGAAATTCGGTTTCCCTGGTTTGGTTCTGCGTTTCGTAGTTAAAGGGTTACTCAGCAGTACACTAACTACAGCGCGTAAGAAGAGAGATGAGAAAAGGCACATACCCTCACTGTATCTTCACAGGCAGCGACCATTCGCAAAACGGGGCGTATAAGGAGTCGTGGACTAAGGTGAAAAACGTTCATATTTGGGTACAGAATTGTTTAAACATTATATGGCAGTTGATAGACGTTGCGGGTATCATTCCGTTGAGTATTGGGTATAACAGAAGGCTAAATGGGTGTTGACATGTCAAAAGACCAGAACGATGTTAGAGACAGGGAACGAAATTATTTGACTTGAAGTTGTAGATTATTCCTTACTCTTTTGGTTATTTTGGGTAGATTATGTTTGCGTTGCAACTATCCAAAATAATGATGTTATTGGCTGGCTACTATTTTGGTTTCAAAAGTTATACATTGGCTCAGACAAAACAAACGTACCAGAAGATGTTTATTAATTGATTTATTACTAGAACAATTGATATTATTGACTAACTTTGGGCCTATTTTAATAATTACGGGTTATTGCGCTGGCCGCGTGCGCACTTATTTTAGAACCAAGTTCTGTTGGGAGAGGGTGTTGCCCTCAGGCAAAACATGCTAGGCGGATAAAAGATAGTTTCATATCTGAAATTAGATACAATGACAATAGCCTACTGTCATGTATCTTAACACACGGGGCTCAACTAGAACTCATCGGTGAAACTAGGTCATTTAGTTTGAAAAACTGGCAATTCCAAATGTAATGTTTGTGTTTGAGTTATTATTCAACAATTATCCACGTTTTGTGTTGCACAAACTGTTTTATTGTTGTTTATGCGTAGACTGTTGACATATGTTCGCTAGACAAATATATTGTCCTATATAAGGCTCTTCAAGGTCCTGTCATTTGTAATCACCTCCATGTGTAGGTTATTACATGTCATTGATTTAAAGTTGCTGATATCAACGGGTCCTGTATAAGTATGGTTTATTTTTGTATTATAACTCGTTCTAACTCTCTCTCTCACTCTTTCTCTCTCTCAGGGAAAAGTTTAAAGACCCTTATGTCCAAAGGAATCTTACAGGTACATCCCCCAATCTGTGATTGCCCTGGGTGTCGAATTTCGTCTCCAGTGGTAAGATTATGGTTTCATCAGCATTTCAATTCTTACATCTGTTTTCCTTGCTTTATCATTGGTTTAAAACGGTATGTTGCATTGCTGATTCCAATTGTCTGTTGATGACGACTGGGCTAAAAGCTTGCTCTAAACTACATTTGACTTTTATTGAGACACAGAGTAAGCAGCATTGGTCTTAAGCAATCTGCCTTTTATGACAGAATTTATTCAGAATAATATTGGTCTATAATGCTCAATGCTTGGGTGATTACAGCTGTGAGTCTTTCTGGGTAAGAGCTTTGTACACCTGGATTGTACCATTTTAACACATTATTATTATTTTTTAATCCTTCAAGCTCTGTCAAATTGGTTGTTGATCATTTTCAAGTCTTGCCATAGATTCCCAAGCCGATTTAAGTCAAAACTGTAACTTGGACACTCAGGAACATTCAATGTCGTCTTAGTTCGCAACTTAGTTAGTGTATATTTGACCTTGTGTTTTAGGTTATTGTCCTGCTAAAAGGTGAATTTGTCTCCCAGTATCTGGTGGAAAGCAAAATGAACCAGGTTTATGCTCTAGGATTTTGCCTGTGGGAACTGTTCAATTTCTGTGAACCCAACTTTTAATCTCCATTGTGTAGAATTGCCTCTTAAAATATGTACAACTGCCTAGGTAAAAATTGTGTAATTTCCATCACTACTTTATTTCCCTCACACACACACTTAATTTTTCACACGCTCTATTCTGTTTCTTTTTATCCTAAAAAACTCCCTAGTCCTTGTCGATGACAAGCATATCCATAACATGATGCAGCCAACCCCATGCTTGAAAATATGAAGAGTGGTACTCAGTGATATGTAGTGTTGGATTGCCTCAAACATAATACTTTGCATTTAGGACATAAAGTTAATTTCTTTGCCACATTTTTAGCCGTTTTAATGTAGTGCCTTATTGCAAACAGGACGCATGTTTTGGAATATTTTTATTCTGTACAGGCTTCCTTTTTTTCACTCTATTTAGGTTAGTATTGTGGAGTAACTACAATGTTGTTGAGCTATCCTCAGTAATCTCCTATCACAGCCATTAAACTCTGTAACTGTTTTATTAAAATTACCATTGGTCTCATGGTGAAATCCCGGAGTGGTTTCCTTCCTCTCCGGCAACTGAGTTAGGAAGGACACCTGTCTCTTTGTAGTGAATCTGTGTTTGAAATGAACTGCACGACTGAGGGACATTACAGACAATTGTATGTGTGTATGTTCATATTTTAATACAATATTTCAGAAGAATTGTAATACAAAAAATGATTATATGTGTGTTTACGTTCAACTGGTAAAAGTTGATTGCGATATTATTAAGGGGGAAAAACACCATATGAGGGTATGGTGCTTGGCCTGAAGTTTTCGTTCTGTTGGTTGAGTATGCACTTCTTTATGTCATTATTCACAGATATATACACAACATTGAAATCAACACGGGCTCAACAGGAAGCCGAGATTGAATGGCACAATTCTAGTCCAAGTTAATAAGTAATATGAATGGGTGACTAGTCAGGCACGCTTTTGCTAGATTGATCTCATTCTCGTGGCTCTTCTGTCCATTGCTGATGTTCCTCTCCTAGCTGTTTCACTGGGCTGTGTTTTCCATGCTGTCCCCGTACATCTGAGCTAATGGCATTATGCCATGCAGGTTGTGAGGCGTCACAGGTGTGGTGTCTGCGCCAGTGTGCTGGCTTTGAGCGAGCACGTCGCTGGCTCACCGTTGCCGACTCGCCGACGCCGAATCTGTTCACACAGGTGCAGTGTGTGTGTGTTTTTTTTTATCACTACGGAGTGCATCTGTCATCGCTCCAAAGCTCTAATCTTGAGGGCGTAAGGGGCTTAGCGAGCTACTGAGCCTGGCTACTGCTGATTTTTGTTTGTGAGGCACGCAAGGCAAAAGCGGTTTAGATAAGCAGGAAGTGTTTGAGTGATACAGGTAAACTGGTGACGTTTTTTTCACAGCCAAGAATACAGATATACGCTACTACCACATAGGGTTCACGGAAAACAAAATTACAAATGGAATGCATTGACTAAAAAGAGAGTTCGGAGAGAATACATAAGTAAATTCGTTTTGGGGGGAATTTAACATAAAATGTCATACTGCAGCTGAACAGTGGCACAATAAATATTGTCGGGTTGTCTGCAAATTGTCTTTCTTAAAAAAAAATGTTTGTCAATTCTACTGACAGTAAATTAACAGTCATAGAGTGACATGACTCAAGTAACTTGCCAGGAATTGGCTTTCTGAGTCCTGACACAAAAGCCTATTGTAATCGTACTGTTTATAGCAGTGTGCACACCTCTTTGTTGTTCAGTGCCTGTTGTTTGCTTAGCCAGAAATGGCAGGCCTTTCTCTACAGACGTGCTTGTCTGATGGTTTGTGATGGTTGGTTATATTCTATCTATTGTTTATGAGCAGTGCGGGTTCCGGTGAATTGTTTTCACAAACCAAGGCTGGGATTTCAACAGATCTGAAATTACTGCTGAAAAACACATTGTAGGTTTACCTATATCTCACAAATGAACACCTTATCATCTTATTTATAGCATCCATGGCACAGCAGAAGGTAATAATACATTGTAGACAGCCTCCTGTTTGGCATTCAAGTAGCTGAAAGTGGCACAGGTTGAAAAAGCCATGATAATGTTGGATGGAGCTGTTGTGCTGAGTGTGTCCAAACCTATAGTTTTCCCCAGTTTCGCTCTCTCTCTCTCTCTCTCTCTCTCTCTCTCTCTCTCTCTCTCTCTCTCTCTCTCTCTCTCTCTCTCTCTCTCTCTCTCTCTCTCTCTCTCTCTCTCTCTCTCTCTCTCTCTCTCTCTCGGGAGGTAGAGCTAAAGAGGCTACCCTATAGTGAATAACAAACGCAAGCACACAGCACATAGCGTCGGCGGGTTCATGAGAGGTGTGGAGGAGAAGGGAAGGCTGCGGGGCTTGTCTCGCCTGTCTCCGCGTCTTCCTCCCCCGTGTCGCCCTCCGCCGAATGGTACAGACTAGCACTCTCTCGGTGATGAGAGTGTGGCAACGACCCAGCCGCCTGGCATAGAAAATGATCTCGCACACATGTGAGATGCGCGCACACACCACACTAATACAGAGCAACTGAACATATTCACACTGTAACAATTGAGCAATTTTGAGCCATTTTCATTGTTTTGTGTTATGCTCTACCATACTAGGCCTATAATAAAGTATACTGTTTTGTTAACAGTTACTGTCACCATTGAAACACTGTGTGTACTGTAGATGAGACAAAAGTGATGATGCCCGAGAAGCCGGTGTTTGGAGGATATATTGGCACGGGTGTTGTTCGTCGAGGTCCGGCAAAACCATGTCAATAAATCCTCCAAACACCGGCTTCGATGGCATTATCACTTTTATACAACGGGTTACCAACATACTCAAATAATGTTGGTATAAAATATATATTTTGATGAATTTATTCCTATTATTTCATCCTTCCACGAGATATAGTCCCGACACAAATCTGGGGTTGCTACCCAAGTTCTATCGGTTCGGTTGCTAGAGACGCGACCCAGTCTTTCAGTCTTTTTGTTCTGTATCTATGGATGTGACCCAGTGGTTCGTTGTAAATGTTCCATTGCCATACTGGCTGGCAACGTTAGTATCCCTTGCTTGCTAGCTAGACAACTACAGCTAACTTACAGTCATGTCAAAAAGTGCAACCAGAATAACAGCAAAGTAGCTGCACTTGCATTTGTTTAAGCTGTTTTCTAGAGACATTTATTTGGATACATCCATAACAATGAGCTAATGAGGTGCGATATAGCCTTGCATATAAAATGTGCTCACTTGTCAGGACACTGTTGTTCAGAGGAGCTAGCCAACAACACCGCTAACACAATCACTTCAAACTGACCTTTTTTTCAATTGACATTTCTTTGTATATGTCCATAAAAACGATGACAGTTGATTCATGATTCGGACTGTCTGAGAAACGCTGCCTGTCTGTCTGTCTCATCCTAACACGTTCATTACTATGGGACAGATGAAGATCCAATTTGAATATTGAAACAATGTTGCAAATGTCGGAGAGACAGACAGCAAAGTGTATATAAATCTCCGCTGTTGAAAACGAAATGTTAGTCTAAAAGAAATGTGAGATAATGTTTTGATGCTTTTTATAGTGGAGATCAAGTTTATAAATTGCTTGGCTGTGCTGATGAGACAGTGGATTGCGCAGTCAGATGGAACAGAGTAAATAGGCAGTATAACGTCATAGATTTAGCCAGCGGTAATTTATGGAAAAGACACAGGCTGGAATGCGGTTTTAACCAATCAGCATGCAAGATTAAACCCACCCATTGTATAATTGACAAATCTCTGATTTGTCTGCTTGTATTTGATATACTGAGGTTATACTGTTGAGGTAAGACATACATGAATAAAATAGAACATAAATAAAGCCTATGTTTTGCTTGTAGCTCCTGCGTTTAACTGCTCTGTAGAATTGTGCTCTTCATATACCCGGTGTGTGTGGTCGCTGTTTGAGAGAGGGTTAAGTGGTGTGTGTGTGTGCGTGTGTGTGCTCCAGGGAGAACCGGGCCTTCTGTGCTCTGTTATTCCAGCAGAACCTGCGGAGGCCAGGAGGAAAGTACACTCTCTACCTCCAGCTCGTAAAGAGCACCTCCAATCAGGGGCCTCCCCCTCTCCTGCATCCTGACCACAGAGCAAGAAAGAACAAAACACATGCACATATACGCACATATAAGCACGCACATACATACAGTGCTTTCAGAAAGTATTCAAACCCCTTGACTTATTCCACATTTTGTTGTGTTACAGCCATAATTCAAAATGGATTTAATTGATTGTTGTCTCTCACCCATCTACCCACAATACCCCCTAACGATAAAGTGAAAACTTGTTTTTGGGTAAGTCTCTAAATTTCCACACCTGAAATTAATTATTTTCGTATTAAAAATAAAATACAAAGGATAAGATTCACTGTCTTCTTGCCTTGTATTTTAGGTTATTGTACTGCTGAAAGGTGAATTCATCTCCCAGTGTCTGGTGGAAAGTAGACTGAACCAGGTTTTCCTGTGATTAGCTCCATTCGGTTTATTTTTTATCAAAAACAAAATCCCCAGTCCTTAACCATTACAAGCATACCCATAACATGATGCAGCCTCCACTATGCTTGAAAATATGTAGAGTGGTACTCAGTAATGTGTTGTATTGGATTTGCCCCAAACATAACACTTCATATTTAGGACCAAAGTGTAATCACTTTGCCACATTCTTTGCAGTATTCTTTTCAGTGCCTTGTTTTGGAAATATTTTATTCTGTACAGGCTTCCTTTTTTTCACTCTGTCAATTAGGCTAGTATTGTGGAGTAACTACAATGTCACCACAACTACAATGTCACCATTGGCCTCATGGTGAGGTTTCCTTCCTCTCCGACAACTGAGTTAGGACGGATGCCTGTATCTTTGTAGTGACTGGGTGTGTTAATACACCATCCACAGTGTAATTTATAACTTCACCATGCTCTAAGGGATAGTCCAATGTCTGCTTTTATTTGTATTTTTACACATCTACCAATAGGTGCCCTTCTTTGCGAGTTATTGGAAAACCTCCCTTGTGGTTGAATCTGTGTTTGAAATTCACTGATTCGACAGACCATACAGATAATTGTATGTGTGTGGTACAGAGATGAGGTAGTCATTCAAAAATAATGTTAAATACTGTGCTTTCATGCAAATTAATATGTGATTTGTTAAGAAAATGTTTACTCCTGAACTTATTTAGGCTTGCCATAACAAAGGGGTTGACTACTTATTGACTCTAGACATTTCAGATTTGTATTTCTAATTAATGAGTACAAATTTAGAAAAACATAATTCAATTTTGACATGATGGGGTATTGTGTGTAGGCCAGTGACAAAAACATCTAATTGTAATCAATTATAAACTCAGGCTGTAACACAACAAAATGTGGGAAAGTATGTGAATATGCACAGATGCACACACTTGCACACACAAACGCTAGCACACACACACACGCACACGTAAACACACAACCACGTAAACATACGCAGATCCATGTTAGGGGGCTGTGGGGAGATTACTCTTTGTTGTTATTATTACACAGCCCTGCCTCCAACAACAGTCATTCTAGGGTGGTTGAAACTCAAAGAGCCATAGGTTCCCATTTCAAAATCTGATTTTCTGTGTGATTTCTGTTCATATTTCAATGTATTGCACATAGTAACCAAATCAAATCAAATTTTATCGGTCACATACACATGGTTATCAGACGTTAATGCGAGTGTAGCGAAATGCTTGTAACCCAGTGTGACACTGCCAAGGCGTAGCAGTAGACATTCATTTGATATATGGACTAGAGTCAGTAGTTATTAGGGAGTGATCCATATTAGTGTGTTTCTTATATATAAGACAGGAAGAACATAAAGTTACCAGTACAATACCAATATAAATTTCTGTAGATATTGTACGAAGCACGGCGATGTTCACTTGCAAAACGTTCTCGAACGTTGCAGATAGAAATTCCGTGAAGAGAGTCGGCGTGATTCCTTATTCTACGTCGGAGAGGCATGTTTGTTCTACATAGCATATTTATATTTGAACGTTTCAAAACGTTGCATCCTGCTGAACGCACCCTTGGTTATTGCTTTGATATGGCCATTTGTTGGGGACTTTCTATTGGCTGAGTGCCACTATGATGCTGGGGATAAGCAGGGCTGACACCTCTGTGTCCCTGAACAGCTCACTCCCTGCAGGGGGTTGGAGTGTGTGTGTGTGTGTGCGCGCATGCATTTGCACAAATGTGTGTATGTATTTGCGTGAGTGTGTTTGTGCTGTATGTGTGCAGTGTGTGTGTGCAGTGTGTTTGGGTCTCTGTGTGTGTCCCACATGGCAGTAAGGCTATGCTACCATGGCAACCACAGTATCCATCTTTAGGGAAGGAGCGATGCATGGTTCAGGACTCTAGTGTGTTTCTTAGTCAATTGGCCAAATTAGAGAATAACCGAGTCTCTAATGATTTGCTTATTCCCTAGGGGCCTTGCATTTTGGGTAGCCTTAGTGTTAGCAATCAATACTAAAAGTGCAACTTATTGGCAGGCTTACAAGTACTGTAACACACTCCCTCCCTCTGTCTCACACACACACACACACACACACACACACACACACACACACACACACACACACACACACACACACACACACACACACACACACACACACACACACACACACACACACACACACACACACACACACACACACACACACACACACACACACACACACACACACACACACACACACACACACACACACACACACTCAACATAGCCACTTTATAAATCTATGAATAATTCTGTCTGCAATGATCCATTACGCCAGTGAATTAGCCATTAGCAAGTGAATTAGCCATTAGCCTGTGTTAGCCTGCACTATCAGTAAGAGGCTAGATGACAGGACCAGAGATTGACAGTGAGAGTGAAGTGTCTGGCCTCGATCAGAGCCCCTATATACCTTGCCTTTCTCCTGTCTTGTCTGTGTGTGTGCATGTGTGTGAGTTTTTCAGTGGGACTGATGGAGTTAGCTAAATAAGGTGGACTGCTTGTCTCTCAGTTGTTTGCAGTTGATGATGACAAAGCCAGCAGAGATATTTATGGAACTTCTCTCTCCTCCCAGTATGTGTACAGACGTCTGACCTCATATGATGGCATAGTGGTTGAGTGTTCTCTTCCTCTCTCTGTGGGGCCTCTTCACTGACGCCACACTCTTAGAAAAAAGGGTTTCAAAAGGGTTCTTCGGCTGTCCCCATAGGAGAACACTTTTTGGTTCCAGGTAGAACTCTTTTTGGTTCCATGTAGAACCGCCTGGGGAAGGGTTCTACATGGAACCCAATAGGGTTCTACCTGGAACCATAAAGGGTTCATCAAATGTTTCTCTTATGGGAACAGCCGAAGAACCCTTTTAGGTTCTAGATAGCACCTTGTTTTCCAAGAGTGTCGTCACTCAACTCAGTGTTTCACACATGCTACAGTATGCAGAGTAGTGTCATTGAATGAAAGATATATGCTATAATGCTATAAATACAGGTTTGCATACATTTGTTTTGATACAAAAATACAGACATTGGGGCGGATATGAAGCATTCTCAGACATATATTTTTGTTTTATTCTGCAAAACTCAACCTTGCTGCACTCGGCTTTCTCTCTACCTCTCTTAGACACCCCCTCCCTGCCTCTCTCTCTCCCTATGATTTTGTCTGGCGAAAGAATGGCAGAGTGGTTACCTGGCTGAAGTTCTCGCACGGCTGCCTTGGCGGGCCTATCCAAACACAAGAGAGAGGCGCTGGCACACCTGGCTGCACCGCCACTAACCTCCCACCACCGCCCCTTCTTCCCCTCGCTGCCTCTCGCCCTCCTAAAACCCCTTCCCTCCCTCCCACTCGTCCCTCGTCCTGCTCCACTGGGCCGCAACCGCCCGTTCAGCTCAGCGTGTGAGGGCCGAGGGGTGGGGGCAGAGAGAGGAAAGGGATGATGGTGTGTGTGTGAGTGAGGTGACGGGGGATGGGGTGTTTGGTTGCATGCCTGTCCCTCCCACAGTGCTTTCTTCCCCCAAAAAATATTATTCTGGCCATGAAAAAACCCAAGTGTTGCCTTGCCACTACGTACCCCCCTCCACAAACACACGCTTTTATCACACAGTCTTTTCCACTATTAAATATAGTCCGCGACGAAGCATTTATAAATGTGCCGTATGTACAATATGGTGAAAAGGAGGTTGTATGATTTGTGGGAGGGGTTGTATGATTTGTGGGAGGGGTTGTATGATTTGAAATCCCTCCCTCATAGTGTGTCTCTAATGTAGCTTCTAAAGTCTGTAACGTACCTTCAGAATTGTAGCTTACTTCAGTGAGTGGATGAGTAAGACAGAGTAGAGGTCAACATAAACAGAAAAAGGAGTTAAGTGCACACAAACACATTTGTTTGGCAAATTTTTTCACTGAACCTATGTGAGCGTGGCAATGACTGCCCTTTCCTCCTTCCCCTCCTCTCTCTCACTTTCTCTCTCGCTCTCTCGTTCTCTCTCCCTCAACCCCATGTCATCTCCTAACCACCCCTCCCCCTCTGCCAGTCCTTCCTCCAAGTCCCCCTGCCTCCGCACACACACACACACACACACACACACACACACACACACACACACACACACACACACACACACACACACACACACACACACACACACACACACACACGCTGAGAGGTAACGGCAGACAGGCGCGTGACTCATTAGGCATTCATCCCCCAGGGAGAACGCTGGGGGGGCGCGTGCGAGAGAGAGAGAGAGAGAGAGAGAGAGAGAGAGAGAGACCGCTGCAGCTGCAGGAATGTCGCGGGCGGCTACCACTGTGTGTGTGTGTGTGTGTGTGTGTGTGTGTGTGTGTGTGTGTGTGTGTGTGTGTGTGTGTGTGTGTGTGTGTGTGTGTGTGTGTGTGTGTGTGTGTGTGTGTGTGTGTGTGTGTGTGTGTGTGTGTGTGCGTGCGTGCATGCTGGTTTGAGCCAGTGGCAGGGCACAGCACCTTTTAGGAAATAAGGCAGGGAGAAAAAAAATCATTAATACCCTTTTCCACAGAGTCTTCATTTAGGGTCTGGAATTAGCTTAGTAAAAAAATACAACATTACTGTTTGCCCACATTGTTTGGCATTAAATATAGGCTAGGGTTTTGATGAAACAACAACAATAACAACAGGATCTTTCTGTAGTTTTAGAACAGTTATTCTCTCCTTTTATGAATGTATACAGCCTATGTTGCTAAAGAGACTGGTGTGTGTGTGTGTGTGTGTGTGTGTGTGTGTGTGTGTGTGTGTGTGTGTGTGTGTGTGTGTGTGTGTGTGTGTGTGTGTGTGTGTGTGTGTGTGTGTGTGTGCGGCGGTGGATAGCCAACGCCAGCATGCAGTTAAACACACACTGGTCAGATAAGTGGTTTTCGTGAAATTACAAAAGCTTTTTGGGACGAATTCCAGCCACAGTTCTTGTATATGATACTCCTACTTTGTTGAAGTCTAAACCTGTGTGTTTGTGGGTGCGTGTGTCTGTCTGTCGGTGTGCACGTGAATGTGTGTGTGTGTGTGTTGTTTATGTGTGATGTGAAATACAGATTTCTTGGCTGGAGGACTTGGACCGTCAGACAGAATGTGTAGGAGGGGATATTCATAGAGGTGCTTTTAGTGTATTGTTTATGAAATACTTGTTTCCATGGCCGACAGAGGGTTGACCACACAGTAAGGCCGCCTTGAGTGTGTGCGTGTCCTTAAAATAAATACAAATGTAGTTGTTTCAACTAATTATTCCAGAGCCTTTTTTTGTTTGTTTACTAAAGTTTTCAGTCCAAGTGAAACTCGAACTAAAACAAATTAGTTGGCACAAAATGAGCTCCAACTTGAAAAAACGAGGCAATAATTCAGTCAGCTTAAAAAGATTTTTCTCAACTTGTTTTTTGTGTTTTTCTCAACTTGTCTCATATGTTTATTCACTAGGAATTATTATCTGGGCATCTTACTAAAAAACGTCAGTGGAACTAGTTACACACAGTGCTTTTAACATACAATGTTTTCAATTTACATACTGTATTTGACGCACATGATTACATTGTGCATTTTCAGTTGTACAGTAATTATTACTCAACATGTTCTCACCTGGGAGTTGAACTCACGGCATTCCGATCTTCCTGCTACGCCACCATGTCTGGTGAACATATGAGACAACGTGAGCAAACACAATTTTAAGTTGACTGAATTTTGAAAGTTGGAGCTAAGTTTGGGCCAACACTTTTTTTAGGTAACACTTTGACTGAAAAGTTGAGTAAGCAAAAAGTCTGTGGAACCAGTTACATATGAATAATAATTACTTGAAACAATTAGCTTTTTTTTACAGTGTGTTTGTGTGTGTGTGTGTGTTTACATATATGTTTATACATGTGTGTATTCACTACCACTTCTCCTGTTGATGTGTGCGTTTTAGTGCGTGTTTATTATGATTGTGTCTTTTTTTTTACACTCCTACGTGGACTGCCAGGGGTGTGTTTTGTTTCATGTTTTGTTTTAGAGGGCCCTCCTCCGCGATGCGGAAGTGTTGCCGGAAACAGTGGGAGCCCACCCCCAGTTATGCGTCAGTGCTGCTAAAGAAAGGATAGGGGGTTTCCATGGCGGTATGTCAGGGCCACGTGGGTGGTTGTCTACACACGAAGCCACAATCTCTGTGCTTCTTCCTAGGCAGAATATTCCAGTAGACCAGCACACAATGTCTGCTAAGTAAAACCCCTCTTTACATGCAGGAACAGGTGTGGTATGTGTGTCCATGAACAGGTGTGTGTGTATGTGTGAGAGAGCGTGTGTGAGTTCACACGACAGGTGTTGTGTGTATATGCGTGTGTGCGTATATGACAGGTGTGTGTCTGTCTTATAGTGAGAGAAATCCAGAGAGAGAGAGAGAGCATACTCCATACCTCTAGTCCAAGTAGCTAAGTCAGAGGAAGTCGAGCGGGAATAGAAGAAAACTCCTCCACTGTCCTCGCGCAGTTGAGAAGTACAGAGGTACTGCTCTTCACAGATCTGCCTGTGGAAAGAAGAAAGGAAAAATACTCTTTCGGTAAGACAGAAAAAATAGTTTTTTTTGTTGTTGCAGAACTATGTGGCCGTGCTCATCCTGAGGGATGTTTTCATCTTTATCCTCCCTTTTCCCCCCTCACTCGTTTTAATGTCTGCCACTTGAGAGCCTCCAGAGGGGCTGCACCTGTTTGCCTCTTGGCGAGGCGCCCCTCTGCCCCAGCCTGCCACTCATGTCTTCGCCCCTTGTGGGATGGAGGGAGAGGGGGGGTTGCATGTGGTGGAAGGGATAGCTGGAGGGCTCGGAGGCGCCCGGGAGAGTAGAGTGGAGATGTAGGAACTGAGAGAGTGAAAAGAGCGACAGAGGGATGGAGAGAGAGGGTGGGGATAGAGAGAGCTAGAATGTTTCAAAGCTATGTCCACTCTCTCTGTGTTTATCTGTATTGCCTTTTGTCCTTTCACTAAAATTCAATTATCTCTTTCTTTCCTCCTATTCTGTTTCTCTCCCCCCCTTTCCTCCCATTCTGCCCCTCTCTCTTTCTCTACCCCCCATATCCCCCCCATATTTATCTCTATAGAGCCATGTTAATCTGCAGTGACCTCTTCAGGTCACATTAAAGGTCACCCAGCTTCACTCCCAGAACCCCTCAGGGCCGCACTCCTTCTTTCCTTTCGCTCCGCTCATTAGAGCTTTGTGGCCCAAAAGCGCTGACCACGCCAAGCATAATCATTTCCTGTTCTCCCTTTGCATGACCCACATATCACTTAGGACTCTGGCTATTGTAAACAATGGTTGGTTAGGCAATCCCCCTATTATGGTTTCTGTGGTAAATTTGATAAGTATGTCTGCATTGGGGTATAATGTAAGTTGAAACATATTCTGTGTCATTACTCGCATCTATAGTTACAAGAAATATCATATAGTAGGCCTATATACGTGTCAGCGGTGTCTCAGCCAGAACATGAAGCCTATTCTTCAGGAAAAGCATGTGATTTTGGAGAGTAGTTTTTCCCTTGTTTCCTGTATGTGGTCTATCCTACTTTTAGTCAGTTGAGCACATTTCAGTGGGCTTGTGCACCAGTAATGACTTGCTTTTTCAAGCATATTGCGAGGACCGTTGATCACACGTGTCAGGTTTCCCATTTCAAATACCAAAAGATAGTTTTGGGGTGGAGTTTTCCTTTAAAACAGTACATTTATCGCCCCCCCCCCCCATCCCCCTTGAAAAGTAAATACTCATTGACACCCATATTAGATAGCAATAAATTACTTTCTTATCCTTTGATATCATCTTACTTTAATCAGTCTAATCGTGGTGTCTTTTTTAAGGTGTTCATTTTTCTTTGGTAGTTTTGTTTCATGAATAGCCTCCATATTTGTACTTAATAACAACAATGATAATTTTGGAATAAGTTATTAGAATATTCCGGTAATACAAATGACCAATAAAGCTGTTATGTTCAGCTTTGGAGCTTGAGCCCATGTGGTACTTTCTGCGTTCTTAGTATTGCCTCTGAATAATGCTAGATACTGTTTAGAAAATTGTATGTATTCTAGAACGAATTAATCTCACATAATGATCACTCCTAGTATAAATGTATGCTATTGCGCCCGTGACAGCAGCAGCATTGATTTCTGTGTATGACTGATGGGGAATATTATGGTGTCCGCTGCACACCAAGTCAGGTGTTTAGTGGAGGAGTGCTTCGAACGCTAGCTACTAGCATCTTAGCACGTGCTTATTGTTAGCATATTAAGCACGTGCTTAGTGTTAGCATGCTAGCATGTGGTTAGTGTTAGCATGTTTATCACATGCTTAATGTTAGCATGTTAGCACGTGCATGCTGTTAGCATCAAACTGGAAACCGCATCTCTAAGAGCACCTTTTTCCCGTAGAACCGCGGGCGTTTGGCAGAGAAGCGCACCATCCCCCTGCCCCCCAACCGTGTGCCCAAGAGGGAGCTCTCCTCCGTCTTTAGCAGTGACGACAGCGAGGGCAGCGACCGCGCCAGCGGAGACCATGCCCACATCAAGCAGGAGGATGAGCTGCATTACAGTATCATGAGAAAGAGGTATGGTCTGGAAGAACTCCTGTGTCTGAATGATATTGGGATATACAAATAACTCATCACCTATGATCTGTCCATACCCATTCCCAACCTGTCTCAATTCATTGCTTTAAGCTTGGTGCTTACAGGAAGTGTTGTGTTGACATGTAAGTGTTTTCTTGCTTATCTTCCTTGCTCAGTCTACAGTGCAACGTTTGAGTCACTGAAACACTTCCCACCGCTGTGCAGTATTTTGGTCTTCATCGAGTTGAATATGCGTAATAACCCTTTATAATACCAATAATGCTCTAAAGTACAGGATAAAGTGAGTGCAATAAAATAACTAACGTTCTCCTAAATTTGAGCTGTACCCCCTTTTGCCCTCAGAACAGCCTCAATTCGTCGGGTCATGATGGACTCAAGGTGTGGAAAGCGTTCCACAGGTGTTCCTAATGTTTTGTACACTCAGTGCATACAAATAGCCTTCATGATAAGCCCAAACCCCAGAAATAACTAAATAACCAGCCCCTTCTGATGGTGGATGGAGATGGTGCGGTCTTTTATATGACAACGCTTAGAGTAAAAGAGGGCTTGAAGAAAGGAAAATACAGCATTGAGACAGGAACGAGGTCTGATGCATTAGCTGACGCTTATGAGAGCATGATGTTGCTTTGCTGCTTCTGCTGTTGTCAGTATTGTCCAAATACAGTATGAGAAATATACTTATATCAAGCTGTCTCTTCTAGCACTTCCTGTCCTGAAAATCTCAAAGACTGAATACCTTTGCCATAAACTGTGTTTCAGACATCAGTACCACAGGAGCTTCAGATAATAGTCAGAAAGTCATCTCAAACAGACGTTATGGGTAGTTTCACCTCAGTGGGGATTTTTCCTGGTTTCAAAGCTGTACATCACTCTCTTTTCAACTCATGCCATGACCGGGTAGAAAATGAGCAAGATAATCCAGTCTGTTACAGTACGCCAGTTGTGCTGTTGCACTAGTTTCTCAGCATTTGGAATAATCTCAATAATCTCATACATAATAAGGAAAGAAAAGTCACAGCTATTCTTTTTTTTAATCCTTTATTTTATGTTTAATTTCATAATATAGGTGGTAGGGATTCGTAGTAGCATTGTTGTTTTTAGTATTGATTCGTATTGGTGCCAGGTGTCAGTTGCATAATGTTGATGGTTATAGGCATTTGGCTACAATATTTGTGTAATGAAATTGACATCGGATACCTTGTTTAACAAATGACTGTTTACTGTATACAAGGAAATCTTGATGTGTTTGCATTAGGTGAAATAAGATTTGAAGAGCTGGCAATGGAACAAAAATGGTATATTTTTGGATGCAACTGTTTCAATCTCAAAGTGACAGATAATATGTTGAAGCACGTTGTTGTGAACGTGGATCAAAGACCAACAAGGAACTTTTCAGATGTGGGTGAGGGAGTAGTTATGAGCCTAATATTGGGTAATGGCGGATGGTGTTTGGCGGTTCAATTAGATTTGGATTGCCATCGCACACTCACTGTAGGCCACTCACTGTAGGCCACTCACTGTAGGCCACTCACTGTAGGCCACTCACTGTAGGCCACTCACTCAAATGCACACACGTGCACACCCACTCGCTCATCCGAACAAACACACACACACACACCCACACGCGCACCACACACACACACACACGCACGCACGCACGCACACACACACACACACACACACACACACACACACACACACACACACACACACACACACACACACACACACACACACACACACACACACACACACACACACACACACACACACACACACACACACACACACACACACACGTCATGTTTTTGGGGAGTCATCCCATTAAGATGAACCAAATGAGCGTGTAGTGGGGTAATATTTTATACATACACATATTATATACACTTCACCTGCAACCCATAATAAGACTATGCAGTTAATGAAGTCCATTAAATTCATTATCTGACTCCATAAAAATGATTTAGCAATATGCAAGAGACTACAGCTGAGCTGCAGTAATAGAAAAGGACAAGCAAGAACTAAGAATTGTCTATATCAAAAGCAAATAATTAATTAACATTGTAAAATGAACAGATTCACATACATTCCAGTCATTTAGCAGATCTACTTATGCAGAGCAAATAGGGTGAAGTGCCCAAGGGCACATCGATAGATGTTTCACCTAGTCGGAATGGGAATTCAAACCAGCAACCTTTCGGTTACTGGCCCAACACTCTTAACTGCTAGGCTACCTGCCTCCCTGTACAATACAACAGCTTAAATTACAAAGCATTACAAGGCATTATTCTAGGCCTGATCAGAGAGGAAGAGAGAGGTCATAGCCTGAAGAGAGGTCATGCTCCAAGAGTTCCTAAGGAGGAGAGCGAGAAAGAAAGAGACACAGTATATGTGACCGACCGGCTCGATCCGGTCTTATGTAGCAACATGTGTTTCTTACATTGGATAAAAGTATACTCAGAGCTAGAAAAGTGTATGTCATACACTACAGTTCAGGAACAAGGGGAAAGTAATTCTGCTTTGAAAGTTGATAAACTTGTAACCCCACTTTTGTAAAAATGGCCCTTGAATGTTTTGGTACACCAACTGGGAGAGCTCTTCTTTGTTTACACCCATTCAGACCCTCTAAAGCCTGAGCCCCACCCATCTCTTTAAGGATTCACATGTGAGGCCATGTGCTAAACAGAGTACGGTAGTGTAGTAAACAACCAAATATTTCAATGCTAAAAGGGGTGAAAGTAGTAGGCCCAGCCACATCTAGCTAAGTGGATGGGTCACTATTGTCTAGACATGTACACATGTTCATGAAATACAATAGATTGTAATCACCCACAGACACACCCGGCTAACATGATGGGTCAGGTAATCATCTGGTATTTTCGACATGTAGTTAGCTAAACAATGAACCTAATGGTGCTTTTAGGACAACTGGGATCTTGGAAAAATATTAGATCAAATCATGACGTCAGTGATCTTCAGGTCGGAAAGTCGGGTCTCTAGAAAGAGGTCTGACTTCCCGAGTTGGAATTCCGAGTTGGAGGACCGTTCAAAACTATTTTTCCCCGGCGGAGCTCGTTTTCTTGAACGCACTGAAGTCTGAGATTTCTGAGTTCCCAGTTCTAAGTTCAGTTGTTTTGAATGCGGCAATAGTCCCAACTCATACTACTAACAATTCAAAATGATTGTCATAGCTAGCCACCATGCATGTTAGCTAGCGAGCCAGCGAACTAATGTTAGCTAGCTAGCTAACAGTATGCTTTCATTTGCAATGAAAATAACTTTCTGACATAATTAGAAACTTATAATAACTGAAAATGAAGTTAGCTAGACTTTCTTACCCGTATACATGGATGAACGCTTCTCTCTCTCTGTCACAAATGCCATGGTTGCCCTTAGTTTGAAGATGTAATCCGGAGACAGGTGTTTTATACAACAGCCTTCGGTGTGTTCTCTTTTCTCGACTCCCTCATGCCACGATCATCCTCCAGAAGTGACGAACAGTAGCAACACTTTTGCAGTTCTTCATGATATCTTAAAAAAAAACAGGGATAGAAAGGATTATCCACACATACTGAGCAGCTCATGTTATAGACAGAAGCATGCAACATGGCATGACAATCCAAACTCATCTCTCGGCATGTCCAGCCCATCCATTATCTCAGCTAATAATGGCTTGCGGGAAGCTTCCTGTCTTTTTCTGTGGCTAAACCAACTACGCTCTTAATTTAACAATTTCATTTGTGTTTACAGATGGCATACAAATTGGAATTAAGGTTCTAAAAAACACATTTTGAAAAACAATAATTACGTTCAAATGCCTTTCCTGTGAAGTAGTGACGTGCAATATATGCCTAATTTCCTGAAAAGGCTCACATATCTCACCACCACAGGTGAGGTGACATACTTCACTTTTGTGTGTGCTATGCTAGTCAAATAGAATCAAAGGAATTGGGAATAAAAATCTCCCCAAACCCTGTTTTTAACTTTTATCCACGTAAAAAAAAAAAAAATTGTGCATGCAAATATGAGGAACACAAAGTGATTTGTATCTTTTGTTGTCAGCCAAGCTTGTCAGAAATGTTAATAGTATTTGCTTGTTGACTTCCTCAGTGAAACTCATTTTAACGCTCACTGCATGAGAAGCGACTTGTGCAATCTCATTGAAGGAGAGGATGTTTCTGTTGCTGCCTTCTCGAGACTGGTGTGTGACATGGAGGACAGCACAGCAACTGTAAAGCTTTAAATGGATCCACTAACCTCATTAAAGAGGCTTATTTCCCCCACTGACACATGCGCCGCTCGCGTGTTAAGATGATAATGAATTTAAAGAACACTTATGACTAATATGTCAGGCTTTTACCCTTTAAAAGGCGGCGGACTCACTGGAGCCACAGCTCCGATCTGTCCCGGGCATCCTTCTCGGCCCTACTTTATTCCAAATGCAATGGGTCTGAGCGAAATGGATAATGGGATGTCCAATCAAGGAAATCTGATTTCTATTGACCACAGGCCCAGTAAGTGAGTCGTAGAGGGGTCTTAACAAATTGGATTTGGTCAATGGATGGTGAAAAATACAGGATGCTGTCCATACGTGTGAGTGTGTCTATTCTCTACCTCATGTATTCTCTACCTCATGTATTCTCTACCTCACACATCATCAGGATTCTCGCTAACATTGTGTCACATCGCACTTGGGTACATCCTGCAACATATTCAGTTGTGATAATTATACTATGTTATTCTCATCTTGATGCAGACAAATACCTGATTAAATTGAAAAAACATTGCGGTATGGTCCACTTGTACATCAATTTAGGGTTTCATCAGGGGTTTGCTGTTTTTGTGACCTCAACTCCCTTGCCAAGTTGCATCGTCAAGGTTAAAATAATATTAAAGTGAAATACCTTCGACCTATAGACCATTTAACGTTCATTCATATTTTCCTTTCAAAATGACAAAAATATTTGAAACAATCAGATATTGACCTAGTACTTTTTAAATGGTTTGTATGTTACCGTGTGGACGTGCTATAACACAGAGGAATAGGCTCTTGGATCAGGCTAAGGTACTGTGGCTACGTAGTAACAGGATTTCCTAGTTGTCAGAAAGGTCTTCGGAGGTGTTGTCATCCTTGAAGAGGACTTGTCAAGTTCATTAGAGAGCTCTTTTAACCGGATTAATGTTAATGGCCATCGGCTTTACAGGTGATTAGTTCAGTCGGCCCACCAGAACAGTGCGGAGAACTGCGCATCGTTCCTGCTGAGTAAGCAAAGAGTGCCCAAGCCACTTTAGAACCCGGGAAAACCCCCTGAGGCGTGATTGAACCAGGACAGAGAACCGGGGGAACCCACTCAATGATTAATGGTCTAACCCGGCGCATCTGGAACAAAGGTTAAATGTCTTCGATACGTGGGGTAGTCCCTCTCTCCCTTAACTCAAACTGCAAAGACACAACCAGGGAATAAGGAGGAGACTCGATCCTGATCAGAAAACAAATACCATAGAAACAGAAGCTTCCAATACAGCGAGACAAAGGTGTTTGATGATTAGTCAGATATTCAATCGTTTTTTTGTTCTTGCATGGAGTGGCTTGCAAGTGTATTGAGGCAATCGGTAATGAAATTCGTCACTAAATATTTGACGGTGGTAGCTTAGTTGTCTTATACCCAAGGGAAAACAAAGCCTACCTGAGTATTGTTTGAGTTGGACGTCGTGTAGATAACAAGGTTTTGACTCCAAAATGCTGAGAGAGAGGGTTAACTAAATTCCACCTGCTGACGTTGGGCTTTTAGGTGGCACCCTCTGGAGAAAAAAGCCACACAACACATACTTCTATAGCCCTGGAAATCTCACTAAGTCGTGCGTTTATGTAATGTTTTTCTATTTCATATATACAACGATACAGTTATTCCTATTTCAAAAGCAAAATGTTTCCCCCATTTCTTATTGAAGGGAAAAGAGCAGTATTATTTGTGTAGTATAAATGTCTAAGGAGATTACATGGGAGGAAATGGGAGGAGGGAGGCTGTCATGAGGGTGGTGGTGGCAGGCCCTTCCGCAGGCGGACAAAGAGAGAGAGGTAACTGTACAAAGCTGCCATACCCATTTCCACCAGGCATAGCCTTCCGCGAACTGCCGGATGCTAACATAGCCACCACAACATTGCGCTGTGACTCTGTGTAGGTGGAACTAGAATTGATTTATGTAGATGCAACAATAATGCTCGCTGAGGGATAAACCTCAGATCCGCAAAGATAAAGTTTGTTGGAGGGAGCATTCCATAAAACCAGTAGGTAAGAATGAAAGATGTGTGTTTATAGTTGTGTAGTGGGGGAATTGGTAGACATAGGTATGAGCCCTATACTCAGTTATAGCATTGTCTTAGAATTGTCCAGACAGTTTTCTTAAGTTTCATTTTTTAGTCCATGAATAGAGGTTGGCCTGTGTCTGCTCCTCTCCTTATAGACAGCAATTTGCTCCTAAAACAAAAGCTATGAATATTTTAATAGTACTGTATTGTTCATGCTGACACTGAATTGCGTATGACATACGTACAGCTAACAAATGCTTAGGGTTAACCTTTTTCTTACTCCTTTGAAGTTTTCCTCTTATGGTGTTCTTGGTGAATTGTGTCTAAGGTTAAAGCCAGCAAGGGGACATTGTGGCGACAGAAGAATTCCTGAAAAGGGCTTTCACCGAAAGCACTAATTAGTGAACATAAAGTTTTTTCAAGCTTCCTGGAGAAAGGCTGAAGACTTATTTGCTCCTTTTACACCGCTTCTCCATGGCAACGGGGTTCCAACAATCCAATGACAGATTAGGAGGTGTTTGTAGCAAGAACAGAGTTTCCCCTTGTCTCTCCATTTAATCATATAGAGGGTAGTACCTTAAACAGGGGGCTGTTCAAAAGCGCCGTTTGATTATGTACTACAGGAAACCTACCCGTGTGCTTTTTTGTAGGGTTTAAAGTCCTAAAGAATCTTGTTCTGTTTTGAATCTATGTCCCTGCTTTGAAGAATTGTTTAATTGAATCCCAAATGATCATGGTCATTGGACTCGTACATTTACTTTGTAAAAAACGTAATATCGCCTCTGCACAAAGCGACAACTCGGTCTATAGTTAATATTAGATAATAGATCATAATCGAAACAACATCCGATATCACATAGGACCTTTGGGAGAACATTTGTTTTGATCAACGATTCAACATACATCTACTTCAATAAACATTGAGATTAGATTCAGACACCATTTTCTGGCTCAGTTTAACCTCGGTAGAAAACCACACCAAGCCTCCACATGGCAGACTCTTTTATTTCATTGTACTTTCCTCTCTCTCTGCAGCCTTATCGACCCCACATCAGCTTCTGTAAGGAACAACAGGGAAAGCCCAAGAGATATCCTGGCCTGTTGTTATTTATATATCTATTTCTGGGTTTATTTATGACTCCCTCTTCTTGCTCTGCCACAGTTGCAGGCTGTCTTTCCATCCAAATGTGAGCGCTATACAAACACAAGTCTGTGTCTGAAAACAAAACATACTCTTTGTCGAAATCCATGTTTTTGCATTAAGCCTAAGTTTCTTTCACAATTGTTCGTTTTTTTTTTCTCTCTCAAGAAAACATCTTATTTACATTCGGATAATGAGGATAATTCAGCAGTGGTTATTAAAGCAGTCTCCTTTTGAACTCTCCCTTTGTATTGGCATGAGCCTATATCACATGGTAATATTTAAGAGTGAGTCAGGGCTGGCTTGAGTCAGGGCTGTGGATCACCTGCAGTTGCAGGTTGGAGCTGGCTGTGTGGTCTGTTAGTTGTCTCGAGGTTGGAGGAGGATGGTGGGCGCTGCAGTAGCAGCATACCTGCAGGCACCAGCTGTTCCAAGCAAGCCGTCTTCTCTCCGGTGTGTCCCAAATGTCACCCTATTCCCTATAGAGTGCACTACATTTGACTAAAGTGCTCTAGTAGTGCACTACAGTATATAGGGAATAGGGTGCTATTTTGAATGCAAGCTGCCTCTCTCTACACCTGCGTGACAACTCCTCTGCCCCACCATGGCAGCTGTGCGCGTTCCCCTTCCACCCCCACCCCCCCAATACCCCTGTCTGTCAATGCGGTCTCAGTCGTGGTGTCAGACATGGCATCGGGGTGCCCAGACTGCCAACATCGTGCCAGCCAGTGCCAGCTCACACTATGCCCTCCAGCTTTGTCACCTCGGCTCCTCTTTGACAATGTCACAGCGTGGCACCGTGGGGGTCACCCTCCGCTATTCTGGTCCCATGCCAGGAGAAGATGCTTTTCATGGCATTTGGAGAGTGTCAGTAGTGTCTCCTGTAGTAATGTCAGAGCAGCAGCTGCCATCTCCCTTTGGAGGAAGTTCCAGTAGCTTTCCCATTGAGCCTTTTCTATGGGAGCCATTTTCTGTTTGGGTCCTGCTGTAGTTCATGAGTTTTATAACAGTTTATGAGTTATTATTAATGCTTATGGTCAGTGTTTATAATATGTTATAAGTCATTATAAAGGATGTTAGAGAGCATTATACCTACTAGGTTTCCATCCAACCTTTTTATGCAATTGAATTACATCGGATAAAATATGTCATGACAGGCCTGATGGAAACAGAACATTTTTTAGTAAACTTTCCAAATGTTGACAAAACTAAATATGCTAGACAAGCACAACACATATTTTCTGTTGGTAAAATTAATTATGCAAGTGTAACAGCCCCGAACCAGGGACCCTCTGCACACATCGACAACTGACACCCACGAAACATAGTTACCCATCGCACCACAAAAACCACGGCCCTTGCGGAGCAAGGGGAACAACTACCTTAAGGTCTCAGAGCGAGTGACGTCACCGATTGAAACGCTGTTAGGTCACACCACCGCTAACTAGCTAGCCATTTCACATCGGTTACACGAGAAAATGTCTGTGGAATTTTTTTATGCGCAAATATTGATATAATAACCATCATACTGAAGTAAACTTGGAGACACACGATGGCATTGTGTGGTCCTCCCACTACGACTCATCGAGAAAGCATGCAGTTTATTAGGCAACAGATTAAATAAATGATGATGAACTTCACAGGATGGTAAAAGTGTAAGGTGATGAGCTTGATGCTCCTTTCCAATAAATATCGGAGGTCTTAGTCTGGTGACGTGATTCTCAAACAGGAAGCAATGAAAATAACCTCCTTTCTATGCTGCTTATGAATACATGTAGTGTCCATAGTAATCCATTTCAAAGTTACCTTGCATTAGGGCCTGGCTATTACAGTAGTAGCATCTGGGTCATGCTGTCTGTCTGTCTGTCAGTCTGTCTGTCCTGTGGGCTGGACCAACTGAAGATGATTAGGGGGGTATTGAGCAGTTTAAGGATGAGCCGAGGATGAGATGATTGTCTCCAGTGTGCGGCCTGGGTGATAATACCGCAGCTCATGTCCTTCTTAGCTGCACCCCCCCCAAATTCATGAGGGAGAGCTGAGTCAGGAGGCTAGGTCTTAACCCCCCTCGCCCAGCCCCCCTCACAGCCACATCTCCCCATGTTCATCCCTTATAGCCCTAGGCACAGATTATGACCTTGACCTGGCCACTCGTGTGGGCAGGGGGAGGGGCTGTCCCTCTTTAGCTAACCACAATGGACAGAGCAGGAAAAGTGTGCTAATTACCAGTGCTAACGATGCCCTTGCTTGTCACGGCTTAGCGCCGCTACTTTACCACGGGATAATAACCCCGTAGCCTCAGTGAGAAGTTCAGTGTGACATTATCACGATCACTTTGAGTGATAGGGAGCAGGTGGGGCTTTAGTTGTTAGCGGTTACGGGATCTCAATTTTGGATGAGTGCGGACCTGAGTTGCATGGCTAATCTGAGTTGGCCAGCAGTCTGACTATGAACCTTATGAAAGTAGACCTCTGAATTGAGTGTAATAAAGACATCAAAACATAAAATGTTATATTCTTTACAACTTGTAACTATTTTGATTTAGGTCTAGGGCTTAGTCGGACGAGTGTCACCGAAAGTGTGACGTCCCGACACAACAAAAGCATCCTCGCTTGCTTAGCAACCAGACAGGATGTTATATCTGCGTTTGGTTTTGTTTTGAGTTTGACTCTGTGACTCCCGTTAACTGAGAAGCGACTGGTAACCCAACGTGGTCAGAATCAGACAAAATAAATTCCCCCGCATCTGTTCTGTACAATTTGGATAACAGCTCGGAGCACGACAGGCTGGCATTGCCGAGCCGGAGCCTATAATCATTGTGCTGTAAAAAGGCAGAATCCAGCCGCTGCAAACCATGTGGCCTCCTCGGAGTGCTGACCAATCAGAACCATCCCCAGCCACTCTGCCTCGTTACCATGACACCCTCCACTGTCTCTTCCTGGTTAGCAATAATGTTCCATGGCTCCTGTTTTCATGTTAGACAAAGTTATAATGTAACTAGAATCTTCACTGAACTTGATTTGGACATATTCATTTGGACTTGATGCTCCAGATGTAAGGAAACAGGGGAACACGATTTAATTGAATGAGATGTATCTGTATGTTTTGTATTTTCTACAATAGAGTAGACAATTGAGGACGTCACTCTTGAACAACCAATTCAACATTTAGTGAACCAAAATGTTTGCCCATCGTCATATAGCGACAGAGAAATGTGTCTGGGATATTCCCTCAAATGCTAAGCGCCTATTTTCCACCATTATGCTTTTTTAATGCGATCAGAGCGCTAATCAGATTGAGTGGAAGTACCTCCATGACACTTATGTCCATGTCTGCTGCTGCTGGGTTAGAGGGAGCTGGTGGGGAATTTGGCAGCCCCAACCACTAAAACCCTCCTCTGGTTTGGTCTCGACAAGAGGCTAGGGCAGTGATGTCACTGTGGGAGAGAGAGGGCGTTTAGTTTCCTTTCAAATACTTTCAGCAAAATTCAGTTCAAAATTAGCAAACGGGCACATTCACCGAAATGTTTCTAAATGTGCATCGTCCCTGTAACCTAATAAGTTTCACTGAGTTCTGGAGTGCCCGATCGGCAGGTTTTGCACTTTTGGGACTGTGTTATTGGTTCCATTGCACCAGGCAAGCTCAGTCGAATGCAGCGAAAGTATTTGAAGTAAACAAAATACTATTTGAACTGTCTGGCCTTTAGTGAATCAGACTGACTGAGGCTCAGTATTCCAGTTGGCCTTCTGCAGTTTACTTTACTTGAATGTTTTAAACAATGAGGTACATACATAAATAAAATCACTGTAGTGTATCTAGACAGAGACTACAAACTGGTCTCTTCTCCCGTGTGAATTTGGGGGAACACTAATCTAACTTTAAGCTCTTAAGCGACTTAGTTGAGTTCTGAATGTGTTGAATAAAGTATCTTACTGTGAAGTTCAAGATGAGTAGGGATGAGACCAAAAAGTGCTTGGTGCTTAGGAGTCTGTCGTTGGGGTGTCATACATACAGTGCATTCGGAAAGTATTCAGACCCCTTGACTTTATCCACATTTTGTTACGTTACAGCCTTATTCTAAAATGTATGAAATATTTTTCCCCCTCATCAATCTCCACACAATACACCATAATGACAAAGCAAAAACATGGTTTTTAGAAATTTTGCCAAAAATCTAAAAACATTTAAACTGAAATATCAGAATGACATATTTATTCAGACCCTTTACTCAGACCTTTTAGATGTTTGATCGGGTTCAAGTCTGGGCTCTGGCTGGGCCACTCAAAGACTTTTCCCAAAGCCACTACTGCGCTGTCTTGGCTGTGTGCTTAGGGTTGTTGTCCTGTTAGAAGGTTAACCTTCACCCCAGTCTGAGGTCCTGAGCGCTCTGGAGCAGGTTTTCATCAAGGATCTCTCTGTACTTTGCGCCGTTCATCTTTCCCTCGATCCTGACTGGTCTCCCAGTTTTTTAAAATCCATTTTAGAAATAAGCTGTAATGTAACAAAATGTGGAAAAAGTCAAGGGGTCTGAATACTTTCCGAATGCATTGTACCTCAAAGGCAAGGGAAGAATAGACACACAGGTTGATTAGCCACTCATGAAGTATGTTTCAATTCCAATTGCTACAGTATACAGAAATACAGTGGGTAGATGAGAGGTTCTTGGTCAGTACAGGTGTGTGTGTGTGTGTGTGTGTGTGTGTGTGTGTGTGTGTGTGTGTGTGTGTGTGTGTGTGTGTGTGTGTGTGTGTGTGTGTGTGAGTGCGTGCGTGCGTGCGTGCGTGTGCGTGCGTGCGTGCGTGCGTGCGTGCGTGCGTGCAGCTGTATGTGGTGATGGGTGGATTTGTGTGTGTGGATATAGACTTGTGTTTGTGTGGTCTTTCGTATGCTGTAGATCAGACTCTCCATTTCCTGCATTACGTTTTGTTCTAATTGTGTAGTAGATTTTCCTTCCAAGGATGAAGTGTGTTGTGAGTGACGAGGTAGAATGGAGCTGTTTTGAGTTGTTATGTGACATATTTCATGAACTGTAGCTGTAGCTATGTGCTGTTGTGTTGTGCCATGTTATGGTACATTGTGTCTTTCCCCTGTTGGAGTTTGTTTTGTTTTGTTTTGTTTGTGCTTTTTGCTATGTTGTGTTACTATGTGTGTGTGCGCCTTGTTGTGTTTTAATGTGTCATGTAAAGCTATATGTGTTGCTAACCCCCTGACTCTGTCTGTGTTTCAGTCGTGACAGTGACCTCTCTACGATCATCTCCAACCTCCACCATACCAGACAGCACGGCATGCCCGAGAGCCAGCCCGCCACCGACCTCAGCACCAACACAGGACACACAGGTAGGATACATGTGTGTTTGTCTATTTTTCCCTCTCCGTATTCCTTATATTTGTAATGAGGTTACGTATTCTTCTATTAGCAAGAGTAATTAATCACTATTATACATTAGTCCCTTAATTGTCTGTAATTTGTTTGATTGGGGAACTTACTATAAGCTTATTACTGATTCCTGAAGGTGGCTCTCAAGTCAATTACTAAATGTAATTTTTGTTGCCTTTTCTATTGCACTCCAGGTTTTTCCTTAACCCCCTGTTTTAAATAACCACTAAATAAATAGCTTTGTTTGCCATTAATCCAGTTTCATGGGCATAAAGGAACCATGGTGTGTGTTAAGCTAAGAGCCTTCTAACAGCTTACAGCCCCACTGTTAAACACCCCTAACACCAGACAATGTTTCATTAGTTTTAGTAGTTCTGAATCAGATTGTTTGAGTTTGAGATTAGGCTGTTTTAGTCCGGAGTTAGACTGAATGTTGGACTATGTATGCTTTCAGATAGATACTTGTATAATATGTATTATATAGAGTGACTTGGTATTTAGATACTCAAGCTGTTGGGTGTTGTATTGTGTCTATTCATTTTTTTCATTTTTTTTTGTCCTTACATATCATGCTTTTTGCATATGTGTGTTTAGGGTGTGTGTGTGTGTTTTCTATTCAGTAGACATACACTACCAATCATAGGGATTAGCCATGTCGGAAGTGTTTTAGTAGTCAGAGGTGTCTGGAAGTGCCTTGTTGTACTGCAAGGACATATTGTCCTTTTAAACTGGCAATTATATATTTTTGTAACCCAAACTATGTCGCAAATGTTGGTTAGGTGGGGACCTGCTGGTTTGCGGGTTAATAATAGGCTTAGATCAGCTGAGTTTCGGTTTATACAGTTTGTCACAAGAAAGATCACAAGGCTGGAGGTGAGTCACGGATTACAGAAGAAGTTTCGAAACGTTGTTACATTTGTAAAGGATGGCAGGTAACTTATTGATTAAGAGCGTTGGGCCAGTAACCGAGACGTTGCTGGGTTGAATCTCTGAGCCGGCAAGGTGAAACATCTGCTGTTCTGCTCTTGAGCAAAAGGCAGTTAACCTCCAATAACAACTGCTCCCTGGGCGCCTTGGACGTCGACTAAGGCAGCCCCCCGCACCTCTCTGATTCAGAGGTGTCGGGTTAAATGCGGAAGACACATTTTGGTTAAATGCATTAATTTGTGCAACTGACTAGGTATCCCCTTTACCTTAGTGTCAAATGTCCTTTATAAAGGTCGTCTTAAAAGGGAAGATCAGGATTCTACAACTTGAGGTTAGATGGTTCCTCACTCTGAAAGTAGTCTATGGGTCAGGAGAAACTGTAACTGGTTTCCTTTAAAACAGCCAATACAAACTTATCAAGAGTTACCAACAAAGTTGACCAACCCTCAGATTTAACCCATAAAGTACCCTTACCATGGTCAAGTAGTACAGTATTCAGAGAGCAGATCCTTATCCCCTGTGGACGGTCTGTTCCTCTTCATCCCATTAGTCAGAGGGTCATACATGTAGCATAATCATCCCACAAATCCAACACCTCGTCCTCTACACTGTCTCTCTGAGCTCATCCCTCTAGTAGCTTAATTGCCCATACAGTTTGCTAATACAAAGGGATGAGGGGTGGAGGTGTGGAGGGACGAGGGCATGGAGGGGTGTCTGCCTATCCTTCCTCATTTGCGTGGGACACGGGGGTGTTATAGTCCCAGACACCCAGTGTTTTTAGACCCCAGTTTGGGACGAATTTCCCAAAAAGACCTGTCTAATCGGCTGCTAAGCTTAATGGGGAAATCAGCTCGTGAATGGTAATCTTAATGGAGAAAGACACAAAAGGATGGGTAGTGGGGATATGAGGGGGGAGGGAGGGAGATTTGAGTGCGGTGTGGCCTGCGCCGGAGGGGGCCTGGGCCTAAAATCTGTCAGTTTGAGCATTACAGGGAGATTTAACAGGGTGGCTAAGCGGCTCGATCTGTGTCTGTAAACAAGTCCAATCCCATCAGCCACTGGCTCACATTCTGTCTGCCGGTGAAATTAGAGAGAGACACACTCACATACACAGTAGTGCATGTTCATACACACACACACACACACACATGGAGATGTGTGCTCACACACACACACACACACACACACACACACACACACACACACACACACACACACACACACACACACACACACACACACACACACACACGTGGGGATGTGTGCTCATACACACACACACACACACACACACACACACACACACACACACACACACACACACACATGGGGATGTGTGCTCATACACACACACGAACACACACACACACATACTTCCACAAACAAGTACACACACAAACACATAAACACACACGCACACAAAGGCAAACACTGGGACACATGGAGGTAATAGGACAGAGAATGAACACACCTTATTGGTTTGATCAGTTTTGGTGAGTGTAGATGAATATGGTGAGTTTTGAAAAGTTTTAATACTTGACAGAAACTTTTGAATCGTTTTTTGACCATTCTTGTCATGATGGTATAAACCGTTTCAAATGTTATACAGTGCATTCGAAAAGTATACAGACCCTTTGACTTTTTGCACATTATGTTACGTTACAGCCTTCTTCAAAAATGTATTACATTAAATATTTTCCTCACCAGTCTACACACAATACCCATAATGACAGAGTGAAAACTGGTGTCAGACATTTTTGCAAATCTATAAAAAAAAATAAAAAAACATAAATAACTTATATACATAAGTACTCAGACTCTTTGTTTTAAGTCTCAAAATTGAGCTCAGGTGCATCCTCTTTCCATTGATCATCCTTGAGATGTTTCGACAACTTGATTGGAGTCCACCTGTGGTAAATTCAATTGATTGGACATGATTTGGAAAGGCACACACCTGTCTATATAAGATCCCACAGTTGACAGTGCATGTCAGAGCAAAAACCAAGCCATGAGGTCGAAGGAATTGTCCGTAGAGCTCCGAGACAGGATTGTGTAGTGACCAAGAACCTGATGGTCACTCTGACAGAGCTCCAGACATCCTCTGTGGAGATGGGAGAACCTTCCAGAAGGACAAACATCTCTGCAGCACTCCACCAATCAGGCCTTTATGGTAGAGTGGCTAGATGGAAGCCACTCCTCAGTAAAAGGCACATGACAGCCCGCTTGGAGTTTGCCAAATGGCACCTAAAAGACTCTCAGACCATGAGAAACAAGATTCTCTGGTCGGAATGCCAAGAGTCACGTCTGGAGGAAACATGGCACCATCTCTAAGGTGAAGCATGGTGGTGGCAGCATCATACTGTGGGGATGTTTTCAGTGGCAGGGACTGGGAGACTAGTCAGGATCGAGGGAAAGATGAACAGAGCAAAGTACAGAGAGATCCTTAATGAAAACCTGCTCCAGAGCACTAAAGACCTCTGACTGGGGAGAAGGTTTACCTTCCAACAGGACAATGACCAGGACAATTCTCAGAATGTCCTTGAGTGGGCCAGCCAGAGCTCGGAATTGAACCCGATCTAACTTCTGTGGAGAGACCTGAAAATAGCTGTGTAGCAACACTCCCCATCCAAACTGACAGATCTTGAGGGGATCTGCAGAGAAGAATGGGAGAAAAGAGGGACAGAGAGAAGTAAAGCGGGACAGAGACAGAGAGAAGTAAAGAGGGACAGAGACAGAGAGAAGTAAAGAGACAGAGAGAAGTAAAGAGGGAGAGAGACAGAGAGAAGTAAAGAGGGACAGAGAGAAGTAAAGAGGGACAGAGACAGAGAGAAGTAAAGAGGGAGAGAGACAGAGAGAAGTAGAGGGACAGAGACAGAGAGAAGTAAAGAGGTAGAGAGAAGTAAAGAGGGAGAGAGACAGAGAGAAGTAAAGAGGGACAGAGACAGAGAGAAGTAAAGAGGGACAGAGAGAAGTAAAGAGGGACAGAGAGAAGTAAAGAGGGACAGAGAGAAGTAAAGAGGGACAGAGAGAAGTAAAGAGGGAGAGAGACAGAGAAAGGTAGAGGGAGAGATAGAAGTAAAGAGGGACAGAGAGAAGTAAAGAGGGACAGAGAGAAGTAAAGAGGGACAGAGACAGAGAAGTAAAAGAGGGAGAGACAGAGAGAAAGTAGAGGGACAGAGACAGAGAGAAGTAAAGAGGAGAGAGACAGAGAGAGACAGAGAGAAGTAAAGAGGGACAGAGACAGAGAGAAGTAAAGAGGGACAGAGAGAAGTAAAGAGGAGAGAAAGTAAAGAGGGAGGGACAGAGAGAAGTAAAGAGGACAGAGACAGAGAGAAGTAAAGAGGGACAGAGAGAAGAAGTAAAGAGGGACAGAGAGAAGTAAAGAGGGACAGAGAGAAGTAAAGAGGGACAGAGACAGAGAGAAGTAAAGAGGAGAGAGGGACAGAGACAGAGAGAAGTAGAAGAGATAAAGAGAGGACAGAGAGAAGTAAAGAGGGACAGAGAGAAGGAGGACAGAGACAGAGAGAAGTAAAGAGGGACAGAGAGAGAAGTAAAGAGGGACAGAGAAGTAAAGAGGAGAGACAGAGAAGTAGAGGACAGAGACAGAAGTAAAGAGGGAGAGAGAGATAAAGTAAAGAGGGACAGAGACAGAGAGTAAAGAGGGACAGAGAGAAGTAAAGAGGGACAGAGACAGAGAGAAGTAAAGAGGACAGAGAGAAGTAAGAGGAGAGAGAAGTAAAGAGGGACAGAGAGAAGTAAAGAGGGACAGAGAGAAGTAAAGAGGGACCGAGCGAAGTAAAGAGGGAGAGATAAGTAAAGAGGGACAGAGAGAAGTAAAGAGGGACAGAGAGAAGTAAAGAGGGACAGAGAGAAGTAAAGAGGGAGAGGGAGACAGAGAGAAGTAAAGAGGGACAGAGAGAAGTAAAGAGGGACAGAGAGAAGTAAAGAGGGACAGAGAGAAGTAAAGAGGGAGAGGGAGACAGAGAGAAGTAAAGAGGGAGAGAGACAGAGAGAAGTAAAGAGGGACAGAGAGAAGTAAAGAGGGAGAGAGACAGAGAGAAGTAAAGAGGGTCAGAGACAGAGAGAAGTAAAGAGGGACAGAGACAGAGAAGTAAAGAGGGACAGAGAGAAGTAAAGAGGGACAGAGACAGAGAAGTAAAGAGGGACAGAGAGAAGTAAAGAGGGAGAGGGAGACAGAGAGAAGTAAAGAGGGGCAGAGACAGAGAAGTAAAGAGGGACAGAGAGAAGTAAAGAGGGACAGAGAGAAGTAAAGAGGGACAGAGACAGAGAGAAGTAAAGAGGGAGAGGGAGACAGAGAGAAGTAAAGAGGGACAGAGAGACGTAAAGAGGGAGAGAGAAACAGCGAGAAGTAAAGAAGGAGAGAGAGACAGAGAGAAGTAAAGAAGGAGAGAGACAGAGGCAGAGAGAAGGGGATAGGTTGTGTAGCGGAAGAAAAGTTTGGAGAGGGAGAAAGACAGAGGGAGAAAGAGACAGAGAGAGCGATGAATGAGTGTGGTTGCCGGTATCAAGAGAGGGCAGACAGCGGGTGTGGCGGCAGTGTGTGAGTGTGTGTGTGTGTGTGTGCCCATGTCTGTGTGCATGAGTCAAAGGAAAGGGAAGCAGGCTGCTGGGCCGTCTCCGAGCCGGAGTGGGCCGTTAATTAAATCTGAGGGACAGACAGGAGGGTTGACTCCCCCCTCCTCCTTCCTCTCCTCCCGTCCTCCCTCCACCGTCCGCCTCCCAGGCCTCTGGCTACTCTGGGGCTGAGAGGGATGGAGGGAGGGAGGGAGGGAGGGAGGGAGGGAGGGAGGGAGGGAGGGGAGGGGAGGGAGGAGGATGGGAGAGAGCAGGGGCGCCGGGCTTAGCGTCTGGCTGCCTGTGGAAACTGTAAACCTTGGCTCTGCGGTCAGACCAGGAAGATTCTAACGGGCGGATAAGGTGTTTTTTTATCACTTTTTTTCTCTTCGTTCAGACTCCCAGACGTAGTTATAGAGGAGATGACGACGTGTGTGTCGGGGAGGGGGGTCAGGGAGGTTTGTGTTTGTGTGTTTTAAAGGCCAAATTTATTTTTAACAGGGTATTATTTGCTTCAAAAGGAGTGTTAGTACCATCTTGGTCCATCGTACTCCTATTAAACCTCACACAACTTCCTGATCGTCCATCATATGTTGATGATGACTAGGACACGATTCATTGGGTTGAGTCTGAGGTACGGTGAGGGCGCAGATGGCTGGTGAGACCAATCTGAGCCCGGAACACTCTTTGGCACACTGGACATGGTACTTTGGTAGATTCTCCTGACCGACGGCTCTGTTATTACTGGTCTTGCTCTGTTCTCTCTTCACCATGGCATTTGTGGTCCTGCTGGTTTCAGGGGTGGTAGCGCCATCCTGGATGAGATTCCGCTTGGTGGGACTATCCTGAGCAAGGCGTTCCCATTTGCTTAGTTCGATGTTAAAGCTCTTGAGGGAGGCCTTCAGGGTGTCTTTAAAGCATTTTTTGGGCCCACCTTGTGCTCGCTTCCCATTCTTCATGTCTCTGAAGTAGATCTGCTTAGGGAGACAGGTAGCAGGCACCCTGGTCACATGGCCCACCCATCTAAGCTGTGCTTCCATAAGCAGTGTGGGAATGCTCGTCATTTCGGCATGGCTGAGGATTTCAGTGTCTGGGATTCTGTCCTGCCACTTGATCCTCAGTAGCATCCTCAAACAGTTCAGGTGAAAATGATTAAATGTCCTGGTATGGCGTTGGTACTGTAGACTGTCCAGGTTTCGCAGCCATAAATAAAGGTTGGTAATATAAGTGCCTGGTAAACCCTCAATTTTGTTGCCAGTTTGATGCCTGTTCTTTCCCACACTGAATCTCACAAATGGCCAAAGGCTGCACTAGCCTTGGCGATCCTGATGTTTGTTTTATTATTGTCTATGTGAACAGCACAGGACATATATATTATATATTATTGTGCTACCAAGGTAGGTGAATTTGTCCACAGTTTTAACCCCTTTTCTCCCCAATTTCGTGATATCTAATTGGTAGTTACAGTCTTGTCCCGTCGCTGCAACTCTCGTACGGACTCGGGAGAGGAGAAGGTCGAGAGCCATGCATCCTCTGAAACATGACCCTGCCAAGCCGCACTGCTTCTTGACACACTGCTCGCTTAACCCGGAAGCCAGCCGTACCAATGTGTCGGAGGAAACACCGTACAACTGGCGACCGAAGTCAGCATGCAGGTGTCCGGCCCGCCACAGGAGTCACTAGAGTGCGATGGGACACGGAAAGCCCAAACCCTCCCCTAACCCGGACGACGCTGGGCCAATTGTGCGCCGCCTCATGGGTCTCCCAGTCACGGCCGGCTAGGACACAGCCTGGGATCAAACCTGGGGCTGTATTGATACCTCAAGCACTGTGATTTTGTGCCTTAGTGATTTTGTGCCTCACTGTATCTGAGCTGGTGGCTAGAGGGCACGTGCACATTTGCTATTTAATGCAAATGCGATAGAAACTCATTGAACATTACATTTTTATCCGGGACACGAAAACTTAAGTGAAAAAGTACATTTTGTGTCTGCAACAAGTCCGTTTGGTGGAAGCACATTACTGGAGGGAAAATGTGCATATTTTCGTAATGCGAATTTTATAGTATTTGCATGAAAATCTGTCGCAAATTGGATGGAAACCTACCTACTGTACTCAATTTCATTAAAAAAGTAAACGGTACTTGAGACATTGGAATAATTTCACAATTTCAATAGCATTAATGAAAATGGATTTCACAATATAATTTTAAGTACATGGCGAATGCGTAGCCTACTAAAAAGGTTAACACCAAGTGTGATGTTTCACTTTTTACTCAGAATGTATCAAGGAGGATCATGTAAGTATTGCAACAGTCAAACAATCAATATCGACATTTCACTATCAATCTGTCACGTGTGATCCCTCTCCAGCCTCTAGGTCACCAGGCTGCTCGTAATGGTGCACACCTGTCACCATCGTTATGCACACCTGCGTGTCATCAGACTCACCTTCCCCAGGCGTTATTGTTTCTGTTCCTGGGTCATGTCTGTGCTTTGTTTGTGTTATGTGTTGGTTTCATTTCTTTATTCAAACACTCACTCCCTCAACTTGCTTCCTGACTCTCAGCGCACATCTTTACAGAATAACGCCTCACCTAACCAAAGCATCAGGGAGTGTTTTTAGTTTTTTTGTGTCAGTGGGAATGATGTCAGGTCCGGGATCCGCTACAGGCTCCCCTGCCTCAGCCGGATCACCAGGCTCCCCTGCCTCCCCTTCCTCCGCTGGTTCATCAGGCTCTCATGCCTCAGCTGGATCGCCAGGCTCCCTTGCCTCCCCTGCATCCGCTGGTTCATCAGGCTCCCCTGCCTCAGCCGGATCACCAGGCTCCCCTGCCTCCCCTTCCTCCGCTGGTTCATCAGGCTCTCATGCCTCAGCTGGATCGCCAGGCTCCCCTGCCTCCCCTGCATCCGCTGGTTCATCAGGCTCTCATGCCTCAGCTGGATCGCCAGGCTCCCCTGCATCCGCTGGTTCATCAGGCTCTCATGCCTCAGCTGGATCGCCAGGCTCCCCTGCATCCGCTGGTTCATCAGGCTCTCATGCCTCAGCTGGATCGCCAGGCTCCCCTGCATCCGCTGGTTCATCAGGCTCTCATGCCTCAGCCGGATCGCCAGGCTCCCCTGCCTCCACTGGTTCATCAGGCTCTCATGCCTCAGCCGGATCGCCAGGCTCCCCTGCATCCGCTGGTTCATCAGGCTCTCATGCCTCAGCTGGATCGCCAGGCTCCCCTGCCTCCGCTGGTTCATCAGGCTCTCCTGCCTCAGCCGGATCGCCAGGCTCCCCTGCATCCGCTGGTTCATCAGGCTCTCCTGCCTCAGCCGGATCGCCAGGCTCCCCTGCCTCCGCGGGTTCATCAGGCTCTCATGCCTCAGCCGGATCGCCAGGCTCCCCTGCATCCGCTGGTTCATCAGGCTCTCATGCCTCAGCCGGATCGCCAGGCTCCCCTGCCTCCGCGGGTTCATCAGGCTCTCATGCCTCAGCCGGATCGCCAGGCTCCCCTGCATCCGCTGGTTCATCAGGCTCTCATGCCTCAGCCGGATCGCCAGGCTCCCCTGCCTCCGCGGGTTCATCAGGCTCTCATGCCTCAGCCGGATCGCCAGGCTCCCCTGCCTCCGCGGGTTCATCAGGCTCTCATGCCTCAGCCGGATCGCCAGGCTCCCCTGCATCCGCTGGTTCATCAGGCTCTCATGCCTCAGCCGGATCGCCAGGCTCCCCTGCCTCCGCGGGTTCATCAGGCTCTCATGCCTCAGCCGGATCGCCAGGCTCCCCTGCATCCGCTGGTTCATCAGGCTCTCATGCCTCAGCCGGATCGCCAGGCTCCCCTGCATCCGCTGGTTCATCAGGCTCTCATACCTCAGTCGGATTGACAGGTTTCCCACGCCTCAGCAGAGGTGACCGGTCTGCTCCTGATCCCCGGGATCATCTTTTTGGTCGGCATCCTGCGGCTGGAGCCGTGCGTCAGGGAGGGGCTACTGTCATGTGTGATCCCTCTCCGGCCTCTAGGTCACCAGGCTGCTCGTTATGGCGCACACCTGTCACCATCGTTACGTGCACCTCCCTGATTACCTTCCCTATATATATGTCACTCCCTTTAGTTCCTTCCCCAGGCGTTATTGTTTTTGTTCCTGGGTCATGTCTGTGCGTTGTTTGTGTTACGTGTTGGTTTCATTTATTTATTTCAACACTCACTCCCTGAACTTGCTTCCCGACTCTCAGCACACATCGTTGCACAATCATGTTACTAGTATGCAAATCAGACACATTTCCGGATGGAATTAAACATCAAGGGAAAGGTCTTCAGTTAAGAATCATGTAAGTAATAAATAATCAAACAGTGTAGATAATAATTGCCATAGACAACTCAAATCATCTTTTTCCTAGGTAGGATATACCCTCCAGCCTCCTCTTCCGAACCTCTCCTTTCCTCTTTGAAGGGTATTTTCTTTTCTTGGCTGGCCCATTCTCCTCCCCCTCGGTTGTGCCACTCATTTATTTCTATTAGCTATATAAGCACATCGAAGTAAGCACAACAAACTTACTGAGATGTTTCACTACATGACAGATGTGCTTATAGGGCTAAAAACTGAATTTAGACACACACACACATTGAGAGAGCAATGGAGTGCAGCTGATTCAAATAACCAACTCTTCATCAAGCTTTGATTATTTCAATCAGCTGTGTAGTGGTCGGGAAAAACCCAAAACGTGCACCCCCCCTTGTTGACTAGAGGCAACCTAATATGATAGCTAGCTAGTTAGCTATTGCCACACACATCTGATTTATCTGTTCACTCTTTATGCAAATGACAAGGTGGCTAGTTAACTTCGCCAACAAGCAGAGGCCATATGGGGAGCTAAAAACCAGACAGCAAACATTCTGTCAGATTCTGGCTTAGCCAAAGCAAACTAGCCAGCTAGTTAGCTAGCTACCTTGCCATTTAATTTGCACTCGCCCTCAAAACACAATTTCAACAACAGAATTATATCAGAGAAATACTAATCTTACTCCAGAAATATATAATATTACAAAGGCAGAAGGTAATTATAGTGCAACTTATACGTTTGTGGGTTTGACTAAGAAACCAGAAACAAAATTGTCCCGAGGAGTGAAGATGTGCACTTCACTTCAAGAGCCATGGTGGAGATGCAGAGTTTGACAGACAACTTTGAAAGCCACTCGACTTAAGAGTTTTGATGACAATATATTTTGAATGCATTTCATTGGTCAAGGGGTCGTGAAACGTTCTTACACACGTAAAGGGGGAACCAATAGTACCGATTCATGTAAAAAAAAAATACAAATAACATTTGGAGTGACAAGGTTTTAATCTGACAGCGAAGATATAATAATATAAAGCTATGTACCTGAAGTGATTTGGTCAAATGGAACAGAGTAAAAAGTTAACTACGTCCTTCAGAAATGAATTGAGTAAGAGTACAAGTACAGCCCACAGAGAGTAACTAGACAAGGACGAGTGTAAGTACATCTAACCCGTTACTTGTAGCCCATTTACTACCCACCTCTGGGTCGCAGACAGTCGCGCCTCAACCTTTGTGTTGGCATGCATCCTCCTCAGGTTGAACAGCCCCCCATCAAAGCGGTAGTTGAAGTGGATCTCAGTTGGTGCTAGAACACAGCCTTGCTTCACTCTGTGACTGGAAACGACTCAGAGGACTCTTGATGATCTTGCATATTAGCCATCATGCCATCATAGAATTCATGCACCACTGTGATACATTTATCTGGGCATCAAAACTTTGACACACACGCACCCTGATCACTGATACAGTGCCCTGCGAAAGTATTCGGCCCCCTTGAACTTTGCGACCTTTTGCCACATTTGAGGATTCAAACATAAAGATATAAAACTGTATTTTTTTGTGAAGAATCAACAACAAGTGGGACACAATCATGAAGTGGAATGACATTTATTGGATATTTCAAACTTTTTTAACAAATCAAAAACTGAAAAATTGGGCGTGCAAAATTGTTGGAAGACAAATCTCCGTCCCAGTCTCAGGTCTTTTGCAGACTCCATCAGGTTTTCTTCCAGAATGGTCCTGTATTTGGCTCCATCCATCTTCCCATCAATTTTAACCATCTTCCCTGTCCCTGCTGAAGAAAAGCAGGCCCAAACCATGATGCTGCCACCACCATGTTTGACAGTGGGGATGGTGTGTTCAGGGTGATGAGCTGTGTTGCTTTTACGCCAAACATAACGTTTTGCATTGTTGACAAAAAGTTCAATTTTGGTTTCATCTGACCAGAGCACCTTCTTCCACATGTTTGGTGTGTCTCCCAGGTGGCTTGTGGCAAACTTTAAACAACACTTTTTATGGATATCTTTAAGAAATGGCTTTCTTCTTGCCACTCTTCCATAAAGGCCAGATTTGTGCAATATACAACTGATTGTTGTCCTATGGACAGAGTCTCCCACCTCAGCTGTAGATCTCTGCAGTTCATCCAGAGTGATCATGGGCCTCTTGGCTGCATCTCTGATCAGTCTTCTCCTTGTATGAGCTGAAAGTTTAGAGGGACGGCCAGGTCTTGGTAGATTTGCAGTGGTCTGATACTCCTTCCATTTCAATATTATCGCTTGCACAGTGCTCCTTGGGATGTTTAAAGCTTGGGAAATCTTTTTGTATCCAAATCCGGCTTTAAACTTCTTCACAGCAGTATCTCGGACCTGCCTGGTGTGTTCCTTGTTCTTCATGATGCTCTCTGCCCTTTTAAAGGACCTCTGAGACTATCACAGTGCAGGTGCATTTATACGGAGACTTGATTACACACAGGTGGATTGTATTTGTCATCATTAGTCATTTAGGTCAACATTGGATCATTCAGAGATCCTCACTGAACTTCTGGAGAGAATTTGCTGCACTGAAAGTAAAGGGGCTGAATAATTTTGCACGCCCAATTTTTCAGTTTTAGATTTGTTAAAAAAGTTTGAAATATCCAATAAATGTCGTTCCACTTCATGATTGTGTCCCACTTGTTGTTGATTTCTTCACAAAAAAATACAGTTTTATATCTTTATGTTTGAAGCCTGAAATGTGGCAAAAGGTCACAAAGTTCAAGGGGGCCGAATACTTTCGCAAGGCACTGTATACAGTGGGTGAACCCAGCCCTCTCCTATAAATTCATGGGTTATTCTAAATGAAACTAAAATAAAAATCACTCCCAAATCTCGAACCTCTCCCATTGCCCCCCTCCATCTATCTCTGCTCCCCTGAGGTTGCGCTGTGGGAGAGAGGAACAGCGTGTGTGTTAATGCAAGTGTGTGGCTCGGCAGTGGCGGTGGTGAACCCTCTCTCAGTATGAACGGAAGATCCTCCCTCCCCTACCCCCCGTCGGTCCGTAGCCAATCAATGAGGGGCTTTCAGGGCCGGCGGAGGCCCAGCTCACAGAGGGGGGATCAATAAGTCATTAGCACCATTCTGTCAGCTGTAATGTGGAGATTGATCGGGGGCCACAGCTCCAGCCCCCCTGCTTCCCCAGCCCCACACCACTTCCCCCCCAGCCTGATAAAGATGACAGATTAACAGAATAAGAGGGGGAATTAAGGAGTCTGGCTGTCTGAGCTGTCAGCGGGCCCTCCACGGGAAGAAAATAGAGAGAAAAAGAGGAGAAAGAAAGAAGGGATGGGGATGAAAGGAAGAGAGGAGAAGAGAGAGAACGAGACAGAGGATGTCCCTGTGGTTGCTTGACGGCTTCTATGGTAGATTATGAAGATGCCTAGGCTGGTTCTTCCTCTGTTGAAGGCTGTTTCCCTTTCTTTCTCTCCAAATACACCATTCTCATCCCTCATTCTCCTGGAAGGGAGTGGGTTTCCTATACAGTTGGCCAGAGGGCAGAACAGGACAAGGCTCCCTGGAGTTTTGGAGTTTTGAATGGATGGCTGAGGGAAAACAAGCAGGAGAATTAGCAAAGTAGCAAACTTGGTTATAAGCATTGGTGTTGGGAGTTAAGGAGATAGCATTTGAGCTAACAGAGCTCAGACTGGTTTAAGGCGGGTTTGGTGTTAAATGGAAGCACCAACGTTTTAAACCTCTAAAAGTCTAAGCTGTTGGGGGTGGGTTCTACTAAACTAACATATGGTCATACCGTGGATCATTTAGTTATTTGAATTTTAGGACCCCTTTGTTTTATTTTTTGATACAATATTGAATTTGGCCCATAGAAACGCATTGAATAACACATTCATAAATGGAAAACATTTGCCTATTATACTTTTCAAAATTCTTCAAGCTGTCAAAGTGGTTGTTGATCATTGCTAGACAACCATTTTCAGGTCTTGCCTTAGATTTTCAAGTAGATTTCAGTCAAAACTGTAACTCGGCCACTCAGGAACATTCACTGTCTTCTTGGTAAGCAACTCCAGTGTAGATTTCACCTTGTGTTTTAGGTTATTGTCCTGCTGAAAGGTGAATTCATCTCCCAGTGTCTGGTGGAAAGCAGACTGAACCAGGTTTTCCTTTTAAGATTTTGCCTGTGCTAGGGATTACAAGCATACACTTAACATGATGCAGCGACCAACGTGCTTGAAAATATGGAGAGTGATACTCAGTAATGTGTTCTATTGGATTTTCCCCAAACATAACACTTTCTATTTAGGACAAAATGTCAATTGCTTTGACACATTTTTTGTAGTATTGCTTTAGTGCCTTTTTGCAAACAAGATGCATTTTTTGGAATATTCTTATTCTGTACAGGTTTCCTTCTTTTCACTGTCATTTAGATTAGTATTGTGGAGTAATTACAACATCGTTGATCCCATCCTCGGTTTTCTCCTATCACATTTACATGTAAAAATTTTGTTCGTTTCGCAGATGCTCTAATCCACAGAAATGTCAAATTAGTCCATTCATCTCAAGATAGCTAGGTGAGACAACAACACATCACAATTGTATCAAATACATTTCCCCCCAACAAAGTACTTCTGTACAAACAAAGTACTTCTTCAGTCTGTGCTAGTGGGAAAGGAGAAGTGGAATTCTTTATTTTATTATTATTATTTTTATGGAGGCGCCATAGGTTATTTAAGATACTTTCAGAATTTTTCCGAAAGATGGGCAGGGACTCTGCTGTCCTGACTTTAGGGGGAAGACTGTTCCACCAATGGGGTGCCAGGACAGAGAACAACTTTGACTGGGCTGAGCGGGAGATGGGACGGCCAACAGGGGTGGGAGGTCCAAGAGACCAGAGTTGGTGGAACGTAGTGCTCGGGTTGAGATGTAGGGTTTGAGCCTGAAGGCAAGGAGGTGCAGTTCCTCTTGCTGCTCCGTAGACAAGCATTAGGGCCTTGAAGATGATGCTTTGACTGGAAGCCAGGGGAGTGTGCGGAGGAGTGGGGTGACATGGGAGAACTTAGGAAGGTTAAACACAAGATGGGCTGCGGCATTTTGGATAAGTGGCAGGGTTTTGATGGCACAAGCGGGGAGCCCAGCCCACAGAGAGTTGCAGGATTCTAGATGAGAGATGACAAGTGCCTGGATTAGGACCTGCGCTGCTTTCTGCTCGTACTCTATGGATGTTGTAGAGCATAAACCTGTAGGAGCGAGTCACTGCTTTGATGCTTGCAGAGAACGACAGGGTGTTGTCCAGGGTCACGCCAAGGTTCTTTGCACTCTGGGAGGGGGACACCGTGGAGCTGTCAACCTTAACGGAGAGGTCTTGGAGCGGGCAGGCCTTTCCTAGAAGGAAGAGCAGCTCAGTTTTGTCGAAGTTGAGCTTGAAGTGGTGGGCCGACATTCAAGCTGGGATGTCTGCCAGGCACGCAGAGAAGCGTGTCACCACGTGGAAGCAGAAGAGTAGTTGAGTGTCATCCGCATAACAATGATCGGAGAGACCATGTGAGGATATGACAGAGCCGAGTGATTTTGTGTAAAGGAGGAGGAGGGCCTAGAACCGAGCCCTGGGGGACACCAGTAGTGAGAGCACTTGGTGCAGACACAGATCCTGGTAGGAGCGACCTGCCAGGTAGGATGCAATCCTATCACAGCTATTAAACTGCTTTAAGTCACTATTGGCCTCATGGTGAAATCCCTGAGTGCTTCGTCTCTGGCAACTGAATTAGGATGGGCGCCTGTATCTTTGTAGTGACTGCGTGTATTGACACACCATCCAAAGTGTAATTAATACCTTCACCATGCACAAAGGGATATTCAATGCCTGCTTTTCTTTACCCACCTACTAACAGGTGCCCTTTTTGTCAGGCATTGGAAAACCTCTGTGGTCTTTGTGATTGAATCTGTGTTTTAAATTCACTGCTTGACTAAGGAAACTTATAGATAATTGTATGTGTGGGGTACAGAGATAAGCTAGTCATTCAAAAATCATGTTAAACACTTTTATTACACACACATAGTCCATGCACGTTATTAAGCACTTTTTTACTCCTGAACTTATTTCGGCTTGCCATAACAAAGGGGCTGACTACTTGTTGACCCTCATTTTAATTCATTTTAAATTCAGGCTGTAACAACAAAATGTGGAAAAAGTCAAAGGGTGTGAATACTTTCTGAAGGCATTGAAATGTGGCTTTAAAAGCTTTCCGCCTTAAAATCTCTGAACCTCAGGCAATGGCTCAGGAGAGACACTGTCTTCTGTGAAGTCGGCCCAAGAGAAATGTGTGAGTGTGCATGTGCGTGTGTGTGTGTGTGTGCGTGTGTGTGTGCATGTGCGCGTGTGTGTGCATGTGCGTGTGTGTGTGTGCCTGTGAATATCAGCCCTGTCTTTCTATAAGCCTATTTCCACGAACAGGGTTTAAATAATAAGGAAGCTTGGCAATCCCAGTATTTTATTTCAGGTCTGATATAGGCTAATGTATTAAATATTTGATCAATCATGGTTAAAATAATCAAGAATAGTATACTACTGGTTATGCATTTACACACATTGAAGGCCAATAGTTGGACATGTATTAGAAATGGAGAAGACAGGAGAAAGAAGGAAAAAGACACTGGAGCTCCTTTAGTTCAAGTAGACATTGAGAAAGAGAGAATCTCTCTCTCTCTCTCTCTCTCTCTCTCTCTCTCTCTCTCTCTCTCTATATATATATATATATATATATATATATATATCTCTCTCTCTCTCTCTCTCTCTCTCTCTCTCTCTCTCTCTCTCTCTCTCTCTCTCTCTCTCTCTCTCTCTCTCTCTATCTCTGGGGAGGGGTAGGGAGTGGATCTCCAGATGCCCGGAGAGAAAACATCAAACGGGGGGGATCATTAGTAAACCTCCTTCCTCCGACACTAGGGCTCCTCTCTTCCACAAACCAAACAAAAGCCTCCAAGACCCCAACTCTGCCACTCCAAACACTATTTCATGCTTTCTTCCATCTCTCTCTCTGTCTCCTTCTCTCTCACCCTTTCTTCCTCTCTCTCCTCTGCACACTCTCTCTTCCTTTTCCTCTTACTCTGTCTCTCTCTTTCTTTCTTGTTAAAGAGAGTAGAAAGGTTAGGGGTCAAGGGTTCAAGGTTGGCCCCTCGATTCAGGATCTTTCCTTGTTGTCAAGGTAACAATAAAAGGGAATGAACTCAGTTGAAGATGTAATATGGATCACCAAAACCATTCTCAAGGATTCATACCAGATCTTGTTTCCTGTCCACTTTGACCCTTTTCAACAATGCAAAATACCAAAACAGAAGCGAGCTAAGCTCTTCCACCCACCCTGTCCATAAAAATATACATAGAGAAGAGAGAGAGAGAGAGAGAGAGAGAGAGAGAGACAGAGAGAGAGAGAGAGAGAGAGAGAGAGAGAGAGAGAGAGAGAGAGAGAGAGACAATGACAAATGGTTTGATGAAGAATGCAGAAGCCTAAGAAAGAAATTGAGAAACATATCCAACCAGAAACACAGACATCAAAAACTAATTGAACCTACACCTTAACTATAGTGAAACACTAAAACACTACAGAAATCAGATCAATGGAATTTCACAAGCCATATAAACACTTCTGGGAAAATAAGAACACACTAAAGAAACAACAGCATGAAGAGCTATCTATCCAAAATGAAGATGTGTGGATAAACCTCTTCTCCTATCTTTTTGGCCCTATAACAAAGAATAAACAGCAAAAACGTATACACAATCAATTACAAATCTTAGAATCAGCTATTAAAGACTACCATAACCAACTACAGTACAAAATACCAACCCTCGAACCCAAAAAGGCCTAAAGTGTTGATGGTATCCTAAATGAAATGATCAAATGTACAGACCAGAAATTCAAACTGTCAAAACTTAAACTATTTAACATCATGCTCAGCTCTGGCATCTTTCCCAATATTTTGAACCAAGGACTGATCTCCCCAATCCCTATTTTCTTTTTTACAAATTCAAACCCAATAACCACTGTGAAATATGTGTCAACAGCAACCTCTGTAAAATCCTCTGCATTGTCATTAAAATCAGACTCCTACATTTCCTCAGTGAAAACAATGTCCTGACCAAATATCAAAATGGCTTTTTACCAATTTACTGTACGACAGACCATGCATTCACCCTGCACACCGCAATTGACAAACAAATAAATAAAAACAAATGCAACGTCTCATGCTTTGATGATAAAAAATACGCTTTTGACTCAATTTGGCCCCCATGGTCTGTTATATAAATTTATGGAAAGCGGTGTTAGGGGGAAAAAACATACAATATTATGAAATCAATGTACACAAACAACAAGTGTCCAGTTAAAATTGGCAAAAACACAGGATTTCGTTCCTCAGGGCCGTGGGGTGAGACAGGGATGCAGCTTGAGCCCCACCCTCTTCAACATGTACACTGATTATACAAAACAGTAAGGACACATACTCTTTCCATGACATAGACTGACCAAGTGAATCCAGGAGAAAGCTATGATCCCTTATGGATGTCACTTGTTAAATCCACATCAATCAGTTAAAGAAGTATGTTTCAGCCATAACACAATTTAGACATTGATTGTGTATGTGTGCCATTCAGCCTCTGAAAATACGAAATATTTAGGAGCCTTTGAACGGGATAAGTAGCAATTCAATATTAGAATGGTGTTTCTAATGTTTAGTATACTCAGTGTATATCAATGAATTGACTAGGGCACTAGAACAGTCTGTAGCATCCGGCCTCACCCTACTCAACTTGGCCTAAACATCAGTACCTCAGGTAACTTCCATGAAGCTGTGAATGATCTGAGAGACAAAAAAAGGAACATAAAATTTGACTTCCCAATTAGGATGTGGCTAAAAAATACTTTAATCAGTCATTGAACCCATGCCCCTCAATGGTTGTGAGGTCTGGGGTCCACTCACCAACCAAAACGGTACAAAATGTGACAAACACCTAATTGAGAATTCTGCAAAAACATCCTCTGTGTTCAATGTAAAACACCAAATAATGCATGCAGAGTAGAACTAGGACGATGCCTGCTCATGATCAAAATCCATTCTACAACCACCTAAAGGAAGCAACAACCAAACTTTACATCACCTACAGAGAGATTAACCTAGAGAGAAGAGCTCCCTATTGGTTCTGGGGCTCTGTTTACAAATGCAAACAGACCCCACAGAGCCCCAAAACAGAAACACCATTAGGACCCAATCAAATAATGAGGAAACAAAAAGAGAATTACACTGCCACGCTGATCCTCAACACAGGGGCCCTTCAGGGGTGCGTACTCCCTGTTCACCCATGACTGCGTGGCCAAGCAAGACTCCAACACCATCATTAAGTTTGCCGACGACACAACAGTGGTAGGCCTGATCTCTGACAATGATGAGACAGCCTATAGGGAGGTCAGCGACCTGACAGTGTGGTGCCAGGATAACAACCTTTCCCTCAACGTGATCAAGACAAAGGAGATGATCGTGGACTACAGGAATAGGAAGGCCGAGCACGCCCCCATTCTCATCGACGGGGCTGAAGTGGAGCAGGTAGAGAGCTTAGAGTCCCTTGGTGTCCACATCACTGACGAACTTTCATGGTCCAAACACACCAAGACAGTAGTGAAGAGGGCACAACAACTTCTATTCCCACTTAGGAGACTGAAAAGATTTGGCATTGGTCCTCAGATCCTCAAAAAGTTCTACAGCTGCACCATCGAGAGCATCCTGACTGGTTGCATCAACTGCTCGGCCTCCAACCACAAGGCACTACAGAGGGTGGTGTGTACGGCCGAGTACATCACTGGGGCCAAGCTTCCTCCCATCCAGGACCTCTATACCAGGCGGTGTAAGAGGAAGGCCCTAAAAATTGCCAAAGACTCCAGCCACCCTAGTCATAGACTGTTCTCTCTGCTAACGCATTGCAAACGGTACCGGAGCGCCAAGTCTAAGTCCAAAAGGCTTCTTAACAACTACTACCCCCAACCCATAAGACTCCTGAACAGCTAATCACACTTATTTTTCTTAAAACTGCATTGTTGTTTAGGGGCTTGTAAGTAAGCATTTCACTGTATGGTCTGCACCTGTTGTATTCGGCGCATGTGACAAATAACATTTGATTTGATTTGACACATTGGAAATAATGAATCCAAAAACTGGAATACTATCCGGCAGAGAGTACACACTGTCAGAATACTAGACCACCGTGACTGAACCAAAATTAAAGAAACGCTTTGTCTATGTACAGACTCAGTGAGTACAGCCTTGCTGTTCATAGAGGTTGCCATAGATAGTAGACCTGGCTCTCGAGAGAAGACAGGCTATATGCAGACTGTCCACAAAATGAGGTGGAAACTGAACTGCACCTCCTAACCTCTGCCAAATGTGCAATGATATAAGAGAGACATATTTCCCTCAGATTACACAGACCCACAAATAATTTTAAAGCAATTTAAATGTTGATAAACTCCCATATCTGTTGAAGTAAAATACCACAGTGTGGCATCACAGCAGCAAGATTTGTGACCTGTTGCCATGCGAAAAGAGCAAGCACTATTGTAAATACAACCTATATTTATGTGTTATCTTATTTTCCCTTTTGTATTTAAACTACTTGCATGTTGTCACAACACTGTACATAGCCAATAATATAACATTTGAAATGCCTCTTTTCTTTTGAAACTCTTTCCCATGCCAATAAAGCCCATTTGAATGTAAATGAGAAGGAGAGAGAGGACTAAAGAGAGAGATACATAAAGAGAGAGAGCAATGACAAAAGGCTGCTTCCTTCCTGCTCGCACCGCATGTGTTGCGCTCTGCATCAACACCCACTCTTATTAGGCGGATATTGATTTGAGGTTTGTTTGGGGCCAGGATGGGGGGATTGAGGGAGAAGGGGGAAGAGAGTAGTAGAGGAGGTTGGTGCTGTAATTGTACACTAGATGCTCTCCTCTCTGGCGACAGGGGGGGAGTGGGTAAAGAGGAGGGAGTGGGTGTTAATGCGAGGCGAGAAAACTCCCCCATACTCCGATGGGAGGAGTGTTCAAATGCACCTACAGGGTAAAGAGAGAGAGAGAGAGAGAGAGAGAGAGAGAGAGAGAGAGAGAGAGAGAGAGAGAGAACAGTTTGTGTTTATGTGAAAGAGAGTGGAGAGAGATGGGAAAACGCAGGGCAGAGACATGATGCACTGAACTAAAGAAGAACGAAGGCTACCTAAGATTTGTGATGAAAGGAGGACGGAAGGTTGACTTACCCTTGACTCTGACTGCTCCTCTTTGACTGTGAGGTTTGGGGCATTCTAATAAGTAATAGCACAACCAAAGGCTTTGTGTGATGACTGACGTGAGAGAGAGAGAGAGAGAGAGAGAGAGAGAGAGAGAGAGAGAGAGAGAGAGAGAGAGAGAGAGAGAGAGAGAGAGAGAGAGAGAGAGAGAGAGAGAGAGAGAGAGAGAGAGAGAGAGAGAGAGAGAGAGAGAGAGAGAGAGAGAGAGAGAGAGAGAGAGAGAGAGAGAGAGAGAGAGAGAGAGAGAGAGAGAGAGAGAGAGAGAGAGAGAGAGATACAAGATAGAATGTTAGGAATAGTGTGGAAGAAAGAGTGAAAGAGCAACATAATTCCCTCTCCCCACACGCATACGTACGCACCTTTCTCAACCATGTACTCAGGTACGTAAAGAAAAGAGCAGGAGACAGATAGGTGAACCTCTGTGTACTTGGAGGCCTTAACTTACCACTATGTGTCTGCGTGACTGTTCACAGATAACCTTCTAGGCAAGAGGAGAGCCTACTCCCCCAACAGCAGCAGCAAGTGCCCCTCGGACATCAAGAAGTCGCGCAGCGTTTCCCCCAAAGGTAAGATTGCACTGTGTGTGTGATGTTACTGATGTGTTGAAATAAA